>NW_027315724.1:35040759-35263259 GCF_026437365.1 Eucyclogobius newberryi
ACAAAATTTGTTTGTTTAATTAAACAAGTTGAATACATTGAATAAGTAAAAGGGGGGATTTTTCTGAACCTAAACCTTGACCTCTCCGTTTGTACAAAAGTGTGATTAGCAGTGATTTAAGGCCCAGCGGTCCAGAATAGGAGAAGGCATAAAGAGAGATGATAAAAAGTGTGCTTTGTCTCCCCCAGGGGCCGTTCGTCCACATTGCCAGTCTGTGCGCCGCTCTTCTCAGCAAGTTCATGTCTTTGTTTGGAGGAATTTATGAGGTAAGTTACTGTCGAGTGTCACTTTTATCTCCTCATCATTGCAGAAACCGTCCATTGTCTAGTCGATTGACCCCATCATAGACGTGGCATATGATCAAACTGAAATATAAATTATAATACACGCGGGAGAGTAGTTAAAGTTTAAGGCGCATTATACAGCCTTTCTGCCACCTGCTTGTCTTCATGTTATTGTGTATTATTCAATGACAGGTGTGTTATTGCTCTAAAATACATTCAAAAACATGATCATGGGGGATCATGGGGTCACCGCTGCTCCAATCTGACCTGTAACTCGACGTTTTACTGTCTGCTCGTCTCCATGAAGGTAGAACAGTAAATGCCATATTGTGGAGCATCGCAGGCACGCAATAATATTCTCATGAAGACAAAGCCGGTCCATGAAGACAAGTGGGTCCAACGCAAATGTTACATAGTGCACCTTTAAGTTTCCTCATAACTTTCAGAGCAAAATCCACGTCTTAAAATTTTTGCCTCTGATATCCAGAATTTAGCACTTCGCTCGATGATTCTGCGTAAGTCCGTGCCGTTTCGCTTTCCTCTGTGATGTTTCTGTTGGTGTTTGCTGGTTGCTTTGACGCATACATTTGTTAAGCACACCCATCGGAAATCGGGGAGACGGGACACGCTTCCAGATATTTGTAAAATATTGTAAAAGCAGCCGATTGTTGATGCGTAACGAAGGAAAACCCTTGACATTTCCACATTTTTACTGGACTACTAGACTTGGAAAAAGACTTTGAAAATGACTTGAAAAATGACTTGAAAAAGACTTGAAAATGCCTTGTTTTCGGTCAACAACCACCTTTCACATGGTTTTAGGTTTGAAATGTTGCTGCAGAAGAATCGCCCGACAAGAAATGTTTAAAAATGTATCAAAATTGCCCCAAAACACTGTCTATAAAGGCGATTATACAACAGCGTCTGACGTGAAAGCTGTGCATGATTGACGTGTGGAGGATTTCGCCTCTCCACAAACACCAGTGGTACTTGAATAAATAAAGCCCACTGCCCGCGGACGCGCTCGTGCCCGCGGACGCGCTCGTGCCCGCGGACGCGCTCGTGCCCGCGGACGCGCTCGTGCCCGCGGACGCGCTCGTGCCCGCGGACGCGCTCGTGCCGCCGTCCGGATCAACGAGACCAGAATAATGCACTTTCATAAACGTTTGAAAAGTGCGTTTGTATAACAGATCGTCTTCAAACCCGGAGGATGATGATACTTGGAGGAAAAGCGTTCAACTCGGCCAAAACATAAACAATTCACTCGATCAAGATGCTGTTTTTGATCAGTGCCTTTTGTGTCTCGTTTGTTCAAAGCTCAGCGCGAGCGGAGAAATGTGGACTGTGCCTCTCCATATTTAATCAAAGCTATTGCTACAGTCCACATACAGTCTAGAAATGTTATGACTTAATAATGTCCAGAAATATGACATTTTAAAGCAGAATCTGCGATCACAACAGCTTAATAACAAATGCTTTATATACTATATCAGAATCATCTCTTCTCTTTTCTTCCGTCTCATATTATGTTTATATCTGATGTTTTTTTGTGTTTTTTGCTGTTTTTGTCCAAACCATATGCCCTCCCCGCTGTCTGTTAGAAGTGTGTACTTTTGTCAACTTACTAAAGCTGCACTATTTAAGTCATCTGTTCAATCCATCATTGGGTTTTACAGAGCAATAAAAGTACCTTTAATTGAATAGATGAAAGATACACGTTTTAATGGCACGCTGTGGAATATTTGAGGCGCAGCAATAATATCTCCATGGAGACGACCACCGATCAGAGAAATTATATAGTGCAGCTTTTACTTCATTATTAAAACTTTTTTGTCAGTACATTTTTAAGATGACCAATCGTGCAAATATGAGTTTAATCCCTTGAGCTTCACTGGACACACAGTTTAGCACTTACAGTATGTGTCAGCCACTAGGGGCAGAGCAATCACAAATTCAGGCTTTATTTTCTTACGGCTCATTTTGTTTTCTTCACGACACGACAAACGTCTTTGCGACACGACGAACGTCTTTGCGACACGACAAACGTCTTCGCGACACGACGAACGTCTTCACGACGCAACAAACGTCTTCGCGACACGACGAACGTCTTCACGACACGACAAACGTCTTCGCGACACGACGAACGTCTTCGCGACACGACGAACGTCTTCGCGACACGACGAACGTCGACACGACAAACGTCTTCGCGACACGACGAACGTCTTTGCGACACGACGAACGTCTTTGTGACACGACGAACGTCTTCGTCTTCACGGGGCGACAAACGTCTTCACAACACGACGAACATCTTCGCGACACGACGAACGTCTTCACGACACGACAAACGTCTTCGCGACACGAGGAACGTCGACACGACGAACGTCTTTGCGACACGACGAACGTCTTTGCGACACGACAAACGTTGTCACGACACGACAAACGTCTTCACGACACGACGAATGTCTTCACGACACGACGAACGTCTTCGTCTTCACGGGGCGACAAACGTCTTCACGACACGACAAACGTCTTCACGACACGACGAATGTCTTCGTCTTCACGGGGCGACAAACGTCTTTGCGACAGGACGAACGTCCTTGCGACACGACAAACGTCTTCACGACACGACGAATGTCTTCGTCTTCACGGGGCGACAAACGTCTTTGCGACACGACGAACGTCCTTGCGACACGACAAACGTCTTCACGACACGACAAACGTCTTCGCGACACGACGAACGTCTTCGCGACACGACGAACGTCTTCGCGACACGACGAACGTCTTTGCGACACGACGAACGTCTTCGCGACACGACGAACGTCTTCGTCTTCATGGGGCGACAAACGTCTTCACGACACAACAAATGTCTTCACGACACGACGAACGTCTTCGTCTTCACGGGGCGACAAACGTCTTCACGACACGACAAACGTCTTTGCGACACGACAAACGTCTTCGCGACACGACAAATGTCTTCGCGACACGACAAACGTCTTCGCGACACGACGAACGTCTTCGTCTTCACGGGGCGACAAACGTCTTCGCGACACGACAAACATCTTCGCGACACGACAAACGTCTTCGCGACACGACAAATGTCTTCACGACACGACGAACGTCTTCGTCTTCACGGGGCGACAAACGTCTTCACGACACGACAAACGTCTTTGCGACACGACAAACGTCTTCGCGACACGACAAATGTCTTCGCGACACGACAAACGTCTTCGCGACACGACGAACGTCTTCGTCTTCACGGGGCGACAAACGTCTTCACGACACGACAAACGTCTTTGCGACACGACAAACGTCTTCGCGACACGACAAATGTCTTCGCGACACGACAAACGTCTTCGCGACACGACGAACGTCTTCGTCTTCACGGGGCGACAAACGTCTTCACGACACGACAAACGTCTTCGCGACACGACGAACGTCTTCGTCTTCACAGGGCGACAAACGTCTTCACGACACGACAAACGTCTTCACGACACGACAAACATCTTCACGACACGACGAACGTCTTCGTCTTCACGGGGCGACAAACGTCTTCACGACACGACAAATGTCTTCGCGACGCGACGAACGTCTTCGCGACGCGACGAACGTCTTCGCGACGCGACAAACGTCTTCGCGACGCGACAAACGTCTTCACCACACGACAAAAGTCTTCACGACACTCACTGTTGGGGCTAATTGGGGTTTTGACTTTATTCTTATTCTTTTACAAACGATCATCGTTTGAACGTCTTGTTATTCCAGCTTTAGCAGAGACAGAAAAGACACTTTAAGTAACAAAGTCTCAAACATCTTACATTTCAATTGACAAAACTGAAAACCTGTTTAAAAATACAAACACTGTTTTATCCTCATTATTATTTAGTTCTGAGCGTTTTGCATGACTTTTCTCCCCCGTGGCCCCCATTACCTCCTTTGTTACCTGCACCGCTCCTCTCCTCTATCCTCTCTCCTCTATCCTCTCTCCTCTATCCTCTCTCTTTCACCTAATCATTATCTCCTTCCTCTCTTCCCCTTCCTCTCTCCTCCTTCCCCTCGTCTCCTTCCCCTCGTCTCCTTCCCCTCGTCTCCTTCCCCTCGTCTCCTTCCTCTCTCCTTCCTCTCTGCTGCAGTTGCATTAGAGAGTCTGATATGTGTGAAGTGTCCCTGTGCACCAGTCCTCACAAACCTCTGTACTTTATGCTAATGTTCGAATATGCTAATTGACTCGTGGGCTTGTCGACGGCCTCTGCGCCACTGTATTATGCAAGTTCAATTAGGGCCGGCCGTTATACTGATACAAATCGCATTTCATCTGACTATCTGCTGTGTTGGTCGTAGCGTAATTGCGGGATTCACTATTACTTCTCTATTTGCCGTAATGCTGCCGTCAGCGCCAACCCACCCGCCCTCTTCTCCCATTGGTCAGCTCCTCTGGGACTCTGAGTGAGTGACAGCTGGATTTAACTAAGCAATGGAGTTGAGTGCTCGTCCGTCTGGTTCACGTTTGAGTTCTGTCAAATGAACTGAACTGACTGAGGGTGCAATACCACCACTGGCCAGGCTGGGGCAGTTCGTCCTCTTGGAAGCGAGGAGAAATGACGGCAGATTTTCAAAAGCATTTGATCAAATTTTAAGTTTGAAGCAGTGACTTTGACTGAATAAAAATGAGACACTGGAGCTCACTTCAATTAAAATGGGCAGGTCCATTTGTTTGGCATGTTTACCTCATTTAAATGCATTTTTGTAAACTGTCTACTCATCTGCAGTCTAATTTCCCGCGCATACTCTTTTTTTTTTTTTTTTCAACTGCACTGCACCTACACTGGATTTTAAGTTCGGTGCATTCACATCACCACCAAACTTCAATGGCAACAGTAAAAAACAAAACCAAAGTGTTGTCGTGTTTTGCAATATCGCCCATGTCAAAATTCAATTGTGAATTCATGTAAAGACCAGAAGAGCTGTTTTATATCAAATGCCAGCAGACGTATTGGTTGTTCATTTCAAACCCGGGTGTTTTTCGTCAGGCGTCTTGGCTAATGACTTTACTCTGTTTTTCCTGCTGCCTGAAGGATCCTAGCCTTCTGTGGTCAAAGGTAACTCACAGGATATTCACAATGTTCTTCCGTGTCTTATTCTAAGCTATGATATTTTAAATGCTGAGTGGTTTTGACACAGTAGACTTTAAAGGTGTATTACATTTATTTATTCACGGCTCAAAAGTACCTTTAAAGTCTTACTGTGTGCCGGGTCGCCGCTCCACAGATCTGAAGCAAAAACCTGCATGTACAATGGAAAGTTGCATGAGACTGAATGTGTTCAAATGAGCTTGACGTTAATTAAGTAAGAGTAATTAAGTAAAAAAACAGAGTTGGAGTCACAGTTTGGACGTAAAATGAATTTCAAATGTGATTTTAAGGTTTTAGTTTAATTGGAATCGGACAAATACATGACATTGATAGACCATAAATACGAGAAAACAAAATCATACTTGAAGGAGCGGTGCAAGAAATGCAAATGCAAATCATTTAATATTGTCAGTATGAAGTTTTTGTCCCCTAGATTTTTTTTTTCAATTGTGTAAGTTTGTTAATGCATTTTATTTTTTGTAAGTTTTTTTTTAATACTTTTATTTAAAAAAAAAAAAAAAAAGAGTTTTTTTCCCCCCCAAATGTATAATTTTTTATTATTATACTTCTGTACCTAATCTGTGTTGGAACATTGGAATTTAGACAAATAAAGGTTGTTTTATCTTCTCACTCGCGCAGTAGTAAAAGTATCTGTATATATTTGACTATTTGCATTTGTACATCTAGATAAAGCGTTAAAAAGTCTAAAGTCGATCAAATTTTAGTTCACTCGAGCTCTGGCAAAATGACGCACTATTCCGCAGGTTAATCTGAAGTTGAGCGTGTTTTGCAGGGTAAGCCGTTTCCTGACTTCTTCTACTGCGTCTCGCTCGCTGCGTCAAACCTGGATAAGCTCCTCCGCGTGCACCTTCTGCGTGAAGCTAATACACCTACTTAGCAAACTCCATCACCTCCGCGCGGCTGAGGGAAGTCGGATCAGGCGCTCCCCTTCCCACAATGCAACAGGGTCTTCGTGCCCCAAAGCCATGCAGTTCCCCAGTCTTCGTTTGATTAGAGGTGTATTCATTCCTCATAAAGCAGCGCTGTGCGGACGTCTTTGCGTTTTTGTCGCCGCCCCTGAAGCGATGACTTTGTTTCATCTCGTTTCTGTAATTGAAGGTTTTAATTTTTTATACTAAATTTGAATGAAATCTGCTCGTTCTCCCTCGAGGTCCGTGCCAGATTTCACCTCGTTTACAAAGCGCGGCGTGCATTAACAGAAGTGGGCGGTGATCATACGTGCCGACAAGCTTTGACGTGCGATTGAGTCGTATTTTTATTGAAGTAAAAGTACTACTTATTGCGGTTCCTCTTCCCTCTGTGACCGAGTCTGCGAGTGACAAAAACCTTAACATGAAACATTTTGATCGTTTGCGTTTCCTAAACCGCTCGCTGTGATCGCTCGTTCGTCCAGGAGTGTTCCATCGGAGAAAAGCATTCAGTCCTAGTCATCTGGACACGGAATGAGAATGACCTTTAGTTTGGTTATATATATTTCAATCAAGATGAGGATAAAAAAATACACGTGTACATTAACATACAGATATGATTTAATTTAACAATTTTCCGGATTACATTAAACTCCAGATATGATTAAACTTCTCAGATTACATTAAACTCCAGATATGATTTAATTTCCCAGATTACATTAAAATCATAAATTGCATGTTGGCTCCAAATCTTTATTCTGTTCTTGATGTTAACAAAATGCCTTTTTTAACTCTTAATATCAATGTATTATTTTACTTTAAACCACTATTAATTTGAATGATGATTATTTAAAGTTTCAGTAGCCACCCTGGTGTATTAGGGAAACGACTGAGATGAATTATTACACTACTGACATAAATGTGTTCTTTTTGTTGCAGAACGAGTCCCGAAACATTGAGATGTTGGCAGCCGCCTGTGCCGTGGGGGTGGGCTGTTGCTTCGCTGCCCCTATAGGAGGTAAGCCAAAGTACAACAACTTCATTTTCCGTGAAGTAGGACATTGGATCGCTATGTTTAGACGACTCTTTGTGGTCGAACTTTCACGCAGCAAGTTACAACGGGCACAATGTATAAATGTTGAATCCGGGTCACCTGTATGTTCACCCCTGAGATGTCAATGCGGCCTGTACAAGTACACTACAAGTACACAAAGTGAATTCTGACCCGTCTTCCAGCTTAGAGTGTAGATTTGTTGACCTGGTTTATGGTCAGTATCCTTGGAATTGCTCTACACATCTACAGCAAACAAAACATTGCACAAAGTTTAATATCTGCTCTGCTGGCATGAAGTGAAATCATTTTTTCACAGTAGCTTCAGAAAGTGATGCAAGGTAAGGGCAAGTTTGTGGAGCAAGTCTCTAACAAATAATGACAAAATACATGCAATTGTTAGGTTTTTATTTATTTTCAATGGAAGGATCCTGTTCGTGACGCCAAATTGTTGCGGAATTTCTACGAACAATTACTGAGAAATAATGACATTGAACAGTTTGTCTTTCTCAAAAGGTGGATCTTTCTTTACTCGTGCACAGTAAATAATCACTTTCCCTGACAAAGGCATCTGTCCCTCTTCCTCCAGAACAATGACAAAACACATGCTTTTAATGGCAGTGACATAAACTGACATGTATGCACATCATTACTATCAAATCAGCTCCAAAAGAGATAGAACAACCATCACAGATCCAAAGATTCTCATTCGGAGGTGACCTGACCCTCGAGCCATGACCTGAGGCATGACTGGCACGAGACAGAAGGCGCCGGACCTTTTTTATCAGGGACCTATATTCTCATATTATCTGCGAACAATAACGATGACATTTTTCCATGAGTTGTGATCTATTTCCATGTAATCTACTTCAAAATGTGTGAATATTCCTTTTAAATGCATTTTAAATTAACTCATCAGAACAATGTCATCAGTAATAAATTTAAAATAGCCAAGCCAACTCGCCCATATCTTTCCGTTTAGTTTGTTTTCGTCCTCCGCCTGCTTCCATATCGTACCCCTCATTTCGCTCAAATTAAGCACGAAGTCTCTGAGACACCTGAACGTGAAATTGCACCCGATGCTGTGTCTGTAAACATCACAGGGTGCGACGGCGCGTCAAAAATTACCCGGCGTAAGTCGTCGGCGCCGCATCTGGCAAACAGTTGGACGTCTCTCCAGCGCCACACGGATTTATAAATAGTCTTTAACCTGTTGCTTTTTGTGTCGCAGGCGTCTTGTTCAGCATCGAAGTAACGTCCACGTTCTTCGCCGTGAGAAACTACTGGAGGGGTTTTTTTGCTGCTACTTTCAGTGCCTTCATTTTCAGAGTTTTGGCCGTGTGGAACAAAGATGAAGGTAACGTTGCCAAGTGCAAGTGGTGAGGCGGACAAAGGTGATTACGATGATGGCAATAAAACGTTTGAATAATAAAGTAGAGACAATACAACTATAATGAGACTAGATACTCATTTGAGCAGTTGAACTTGCATAAATAAGACGTAGAACATAGAACTACGTAGATAAACAAGACTATAATCGGGCTTAGCAGTTGTTTTTACACTGGTATTGGGTCAAATCTGTCATATGTACCGTATTTTCCTTACTATAAGTCGCACCAGCCAAAAAAAGCATAATAGAGAAGAAAAATATAAAAAAAATATATATAAGTCACACTGGAGTATGAAATGCGGTTGCAAGTGTGAAAAAACAAATACTATCACATATAAGTCGCTCCGGAGTAGAAGTATAAGTATATAAGTATCCCGGCCAAAACTATGAAAAAAGGTGCGACTTATAGTCCGGAAAATACGGTTTATGTTTTTCTGACCACTATTGGCACCAAAAGCCTAATAATGGTTGTGCTTTAGTTTAAAAGATGCAATAACTTATAAAAAAAAAAGGAGACTGAAAGAGAAAAGTCTACGAAAAGTCTATGTATTTAGCGTATATCAGCAAATACTCAAAAGTATCAATGATGGAATTGCAAAAGATGGACGTGTTCAGTACAAGAGTGTAGTGAGATTAAGCGCATAGTTATTAGCCATGTGATATTGGTACAGCATTTGTGTTTTTTGTCTACCGTATTTTCCGCACTATAAGGCGCACTGGATTATAAATCGCATTAAGCAAAACTAAACATGTGCCACACAAAATCGCTTCAAGGGCGGTAAGCACAACCAGAATTAATCCATATGTAAGGCGCACTGGATTATAAAATGCACTGTCGTTTATGGAGAAAATTAAAGGCTTTTAAGTGCGCCTTATAGTGCGGAAAGTACGGTATTTGGATATGAAAACCACAGTATTACAGCGACAACTTCGAAGGATTATGTAACGGGTTCAATAATGCGGAAAAGTTTTGAGCGAGCTGTGAAAATAAGAACTCATTAGTGCTTTACTAAATGCATCACTTTGTTTGGTCTGGTTCCTCAGAATAACTCGATATTTAACTTTTTAGCTTGATAAATACTCGAACATATTGCCGCACTAACAAGGGTACGCCTCTTTGAACAAATCAGACCGGGACAAAGAAGAAAAAAAGCGGCAATGCAAAATAACGAGCCATTGTTTACCAAGGCGGTTTGTTGACACGCTTTCAGTGGGCGCAGGGAATCGTCCAGTTCTTTTGTATAACTTGGGTTCATTTGTCGTCTTTGCAGAAACCATTACGGCTTTGTTCAAAACCAGATTTCGCCTGGATTTCCCCTTTGACCTCCAGGAGCTGCCGGCATTCGCAGTGATTGGGTATTTGTGCTACAACAGATTACCAGTATTTTACTTTTAACGGCTGTTTTTTTTTTTAATGTTTCCTTTGCTTACGTTTCGTTCAGTTCCAATAAGTTCAGTTCGTACATGGTTCTGATTGGTACTTTTTGTGCTCAGTACTCACAAATACAAATCCCCTGTTTAAAAAAGACGAAGAAAAATATAATCTAAATAAAATACATGCAGCGCTGATTAGTAATGGGTAACTACTTTTTACTTTACTGTTTACTCGCACTTGGTTGATACTATTTTGAAACGCAGTACTCCATCTTGTGTACAATTTCAGCAGTAAGAGTCGAGACCAGATTTTTACTGAATCATTTACTGAATCGCCAGTTCACAATTTTTCATTTATATAATTTCATATTTTGGAACTATATTCATTTTTCATTTTGTCCAAGTCAAACACACAAATGGGGGAAAAAAAACTCACAACATTGTTTAATATCGCAGATGTTATGCCACAAAATATTGTCTGATTGCCGCATATAGTATAACAATCATTCAAAATATGTCTCCTCTTTTCAACTGCAACTTGAAACACGCAAATGTATTTTAATCTTCTTTTGTAAACGCAAATGCAATTGTTCGATGCCAGACGCTGTCATATCCATCCTCTGAGACACTTTGGCACTAGCGCAGTTACAATGCCTGTGCAAAGTGCGTGTACAGTAAGTCTTGTCTGCTTAAATCACCTCTGAATATTAGTACAAAGTGTCCTCCGGGTCTGCAGTGCCTCGTGTACGCTCTTGCGCTTGTGAGGGGCCCTGCTGCCTCTTCTAAAGGTGTGACAGTGGGCAGGTCCGTGTGTCTCTCTCTCTACATGGATAATTGAACAGCAACAGTTGCCTTCTCACCGGGGGACGTCTTATTTTATCCTGCCTTTGCCTCCAGGCTTTTCCGTGGCATAGAATTAGACCACGGGCTCCTTGAAGAGACGGGAGAGGGAGAAGGAGGAGAAGGGGCACTTTTTTTTCTACCAAGTTTGCATTTCTCTGCCGGTATTATGCTCTCCGAAGTGATTCTCCGAAGTCGCTCAGGATGTATCTGTCCAGAACAAAACGGTCTCCGAACACTAAAGGTGTCAGTGATTTCCCTTGTCATTGTGGACACTGTAGATCCTTCCACTGTGAATCCTGAAGCAGTGCGGCATTTCTGGCCGGGCCTTAATCTGGTTTGCCAAACACCCATTCAATCTCAATAGGGTTTCATTTTAGGACCAATTTTGTTTTCCATTTATGCAACTGGTCTTTGTGCTGAGCTGTCTGGAGTGGTGTACCATGTTTATGCTGATGATGCGGTACTTTACTGTTGTTTGACAAAGGCTGTAAGGGCCCGTCCCAGTGATGTCATAGTGCATAGTCCCTAAAACTAGTATTAAATGCACCAGCGTGACTTACAGGAGGATGATTCTCAGACAGATCCTATTGCATTTGTTTAACATAAGTACCATGGCTTTATATTGGACCAAGAGCTCTCTTTTAAAGCTCACTTGCAAAACCTGGTTAGAAAAGATAAAATAGGTTTTTACTGTAATAATAAAGCTTTGTTTTGACACCCGTAAACGTCTTGTAATGGGCACTTTTATACCTCTGTTGGATGATATAAATTCCCTGTACATAAATGCATCCGTCTGAAACCGTTGGATACTGTGTCGGGTATTTAAGGTATTTGCGTGGAATGTTCAACAATATGGCATCAAACGTGCATAATATGGCATCAAACGCGCAGGTCAACAACCCCGTTCAAATGACACCTTTTACTTTATTAACTGTATGTGAAAGAACTTTTGAGGACTAAAAACACCTGCAACAAATGCTAGGTGGCTTCATGGAGATACAATAACACCTCGCGCCACCAGAAAAGTCGCCTTTAGTTAAATAATAAAACGGAAGGGTAAAACTTTAGACACTGTCACAACAAAGGACGAGCAGAACAGTTGGATCCTTTCTCCTTTTATCTTTCCCAGTCCTTCCTCGCTCTGCTGAAGACTCTCCCTCCTTGTTCCCTCATGTTTCATTCGCTGTGCTTGGCAGGTTTTTGTTGCGTCGGTGTTGGCGCCCACTGCCGCGTCACTGACATTACACTTATCTCTGTAGCAACAGTATCCCGGATCCACTTTAAACGTTTGGGTCCCCGTGCGCCAGGATCCAATTTAGAAGAATCACCGCTTTAACACGAAGTAATAAACATCGAGAGAAGTGCAATTGTTGCCCTTACAGTTTTTAAGAGAATCTTGACTAACCCCGGTACAACTAAAAGAACAAAAGGAGGATTGATTAATTAAGTAAAATTGGTTTCATCTAATTCTAAAGCTGAAAGTGCGTCGTTAGCATGCTAATGTATTTTTAGCTTCACCGTGACAGCAAATACGTCATAAGGCGCTGGTACAGCTGGCAGCCCGGTGTAAACGCTCTCTCTTCTTTCTCACACTTATTGTGCTTTATTTCCTATATTTTGTAAATATAGTTAGTATATTTTTTCTATTTTACTGTACGATAGGGACACGCGCTGGAATAGTTTTTTAATTCAACTGTTTTTGACTTTTTTCGGCTGGATTTGAGCGTTTTTCGTTGCGTTTGTTGTGTTGTTGTGACGTGAGCTAGCTCCGAGCGAGCCCACCAGCCCCCCCCCCCGCGCCCTCGGGCCGCCGCTAAAGTACGGCGTGTCGTCGGTACACGTTTATATACACGTTTATATACACGTTTATATGAAAGAGGAACTTCACGAACGATCGGGACACGCACTGGAATCGCTTTAAATTAACTTGTTTTGACTTTATTCGGCTGGATTGAGTGTTTTCGTCGTGTCGTTGCGATGTGTCTTGGCTCTGAGTCCCCCGGCTCCGGCCCGTACCGCGTTTATACAAAGGAGGAACTCATGAAACTGCGGAGAACAGTCGTCTTACCCGGAGATCGGCACGTTATCCCGGCGGACATCCTAAGGAAAACGCAACGAGGCAGACGGGCTGGACGTAAACTCCGAGAGAAGAGAGGGTCAAACAGGAAGTCGGTTCCCGCCATAGTCATGGGTAACGTGAGGTCCCTTCAAAATAAAATGACGGAAATAGCGAGCCTCATGCGGTCCCAGAGGATTTATAGGGACAGCAGCGTCTTGATTTTCACAGAGACCTGGTTAACAGCAGAAATGCCAGACTCTATTGTAGGTTTGGACAATTTTCATCTGCTGCGGGCGGACAGAACGAGAGAATGCTTGAAGAAAAGAGGTGGAGGTCTGGCGGTGTATGTGAACACGAGCTGGTCCAAACCCGAACACTGCACAGTGAGGGAGCAGCTATGTAACAAGGATATTGAACTATTGGCTATTGGCATGAGGCCATATTATCTGCCCCGGGAGTTCTCACATGTGATTTTGATCGCAGTCTATGTGGCCCCGTCTGCCAATGCTGAATATGCTTGTGAAGCACTGCTCTCCTGCACTTGTAGGCTGCAAACACAGCATCCACAGGCTCTCTTCCTCATCTCTGGTGACTTTAACCACGCTTCTCCCTCTTCTGTTCTACCAACATACACCCAGTATGTTACCTGCCCCACCAGAGAGAATAGAACATTGGACTTGTTTTTTGCCAACACCAAGGAGGCTTATTCTTCTTCCCCCCTCCCTCCCCTGGGCAGCTCGGACCACAACCTTGTACATCTGAGGCCTGTGTATGAACCCATCGTGCGCAGGCAGCCTGTGGTGTCCCGTGAGGTGAGGATGTGGTCTGCTGAGAGCGAGGAGGCTCTGAGGGACTGCTTCAGCACCACTGTCTGGACTGAGCTTTATGACCCACATGGGGAGGACATCAACACCATCAGAGTGCATCACGGACTACATCAACTTCTGTTTTGAGAACATTGTTCCCTCCCGGACGGTGCAGTGTTTTCCAAACAACAAGCCATGGATTAACCGTGAACTGAAGGCTCTGTTGAAGGAGAAGAAGAGAGCCTTCAGGTCAGGGAACAAGGAGGAGCTGAGGACTGTGCAGAAAGAGCCGAGGAGGAAGATCAGGCAGGCTGAGGCCGGCTACAAGAGGAGGATGGAGGAGCAGCTGCAGCAAAAGAACATTCAGGGAGTGTGGAGGAGCCTGAAAACCATCTCGGGCTTCAAAATCCCCCCTGCCCAGACAGAGGGGGATCTACAGTGGGTGAATGATTTAAATGCTCACTTCTGGAGGTTTGATCGGTCACCCGCCCCTCCCCCTGCACAGCTGCATGCTCCC
Source organism: Eucyclogobius newberryi (assembly GCF_026437365.1). Lineage (NCBI taxonomy): Eukaryota > Metazoa > Chordata > Actinopteri > Gobiiformes > Gobiidae > Eucyclogobius > Eucyclogobius newberryi. The sequence continues at coordinate 35,055,142 of NW_027315724.1, forward strand.
TCTTCCACAGCTGGACAATGCCCTGCGTCTGTTCCTCTTCGCTTATCTGCCCCGGACCATCAGCTCCCCACTTCGCCTGGACTCACCCATCCCCCCAGCACACGGTCCCCCTGCCAACCACTGACTGTCACAGCAGCACAGGTGAGGAGTGAGCTGAAGAGGATTAAAGTGAGGAAGGCAGCAGGACCTGATGGCATCAGCCCCAGGCTCCTTAAGTCCTGCGCAGATGAACTGTGTGGAGTTATGGAGCATGTCTTCAACATGAGCCTGAAGCTGAGGGTGGTACCACAGGTCTGGAAGACCTCCTGTCTGGTACCTGTGCCTAAGACACCGCGCCCCAAAGACCTCAACAGCTTCAGGCCAGTGGCTCTCACGTCCCACCTGATGAAGACACTGGAGCGGCTAGTCCTGGACCACCTCCGCTCCACCGTGAGCTCAGCCATGGACCCGCTGCAGTTTGCATATCGGTCTGGCATCGGAGTGGAGGACGCCGTCATCTCCCTGCTGCACCGCTCTCTCTCTCACCTGGAAAAGCCTGGCAGCTCTGTGAGGATTCTGTTCTTCGATCTTTCCAGCGCCTTCAACACCATCCAGCCGCTGCTCCTGAGGGACAAGCTGGAGACGGCTGGTGTGGAGTATGACCTGGCAGAGTGGATCCTGGACTACCTCACAGACCGACCCCAGTTTGTGAGAGCCCGGAACTGTGTGTCTGACACTCGGACCTGCAGTGTGGGGGTGCCCCAGGGCACTGTCCTCGCGCCCTTTCTCTTCACCCTTTACGCTGCAGACTTCAGACATGACACGGACAGCTGTGTCCTGCAGAAGTTCTCTGACGACTCTGCCATCATCGGACTCATCACGGACGACGATGACGAGGAGTACGGAGGACTGGTGCAGGACTTTGTGGACTGGTGTCAGCGGAACTACCTCCTCATCAACGTGGGGAAGACCAAGGAGATGGTGGTGGATTTCCGCAGACGCCACTCCACTGCCCCCTCACCAGTGAACATCCAGGGAGAGTGGACTCATACAAGTACCTGGGTGTTCATCTGAACCACAAACTGGACTGGACTCATAACACAGACGCACTGTACAGGAGGAGCCAGAGTCGGCTCTACCTCCTGAGGAGACTCAGGTCTTTTGGAGTGACAGGGCCACTCCTGAAGACCTTCTACGACTCTGTGGTGGCATCGGCCCTCCTGTATGGTGTGGCCTGCTGGAGCAGCAGCATCACAGAGAGGGAGAGGAAGAGGCTGGACAGAGTCATCAAGAAGTCCAGCTCCGTCCTGGGCTGTGCTCTGGACTCGGTGCAGGAGGTGGGGGACAGGAGGGTCCTGGCTAGATTCACATCTATGCTGGACCATGAGTGTCACCCCCTGCAGGACACTCTCTCCGCTCTGGAGAGCAGCTTCAGTGAGAGACTGATCCACCCTCGATGTGTGAAGGAAAGGTTCCGTAGGTCTTTCCTTCCTGCTGCTGTCAGACTTTATAACAAAAACTGTTAGTACTGAACACTCGCAATACTGACCTAACCATGTGCAATTCTGTCATATGTGCAATTGCTGTTGGAATTCATGTGCAATTCATGTGCAACCTATGTGCTGTCGTGACACATATTCATGTGCAATTACTGTCGGGATCACATGCAATGGTATTTATTTATTTATTTGTCTATGGGAATTTTTATTTATTTATAGGAGATCTTCTACTGAAAGTGTTTTTCAGACTTCCTATAAGTGATCTGTTCTGTATCTACCTCTGGATCTACCTGCGTTGCACCAATGAAATTTCCCCATGTGGGACAATAAAGGAATATCTTATCTTATCTCATCTTATCTTAAATCTCTCCGGTCTCAGACTTGTGAAAAGCGCTTATACACGACTCGTTATGTTTTTTGACGTTTAAAACTAAATGAATGTACCGAGCCTTTTTAAAATACCTCAAACATATAATTGAATGGTGAAGGGGCTCACGTCTTGACAGATGGGACCTGTAACTTGGCCTGATGAAGGTTTCAGGTTCGACTCCTGGGCCGGACTGGGATTCCTCCAGACTCACTTTCCCCCCATCAAACCCTGACATGTGCAATAGTTTAAATCCTCCAGCAAAGTCCTGACCTAGACTAGTCCAAGATCTGGAGATGGGGCCCTGGGCCCTGCACTGCTGCGCCCACTGCTGCGCCCACTGCTGCGCCCACTGCTGCACCCACTGCTGCTCTGCCGCGCCCACTGCTGCGCCCACTGCACTGCTGCACCCACTGCTGCTCTGCTGCGCCCACTGCTGCGCCCACTGCTGCGCCCACTGCTGCGCCCACTGTTGCGCCCACTGCTGCTCTGCTGCGCCCATTGCTGCGCCCACTGCACTGCTGCATCCACTGCTGCGCCCACTGTTGCGCCCACTGCTGCACCCACTGCACTGCTGCATCCACTGCTGCGCCCACTGCTGCGCCCACTGCTGCACCCACTGCACTGCTGCATCCACTGCTGCGCCCACTGCTGCGCCCACTGCTCTGCTGCACCCACTGCTGCACCCACTGCTCTGCTGCACCCACTGCTATGCCCACTGCTGCGCCCACTGCTGCGCCCACTGCTCTGCTGCACCCACTGCTATGCCCACTGCTGCGCCCACTGCTGCGCCCACTGCTCTGCTGCACCCACTGCTGCGCCCACTGCTCTGCTGCACCCACTGCTGCACCCACTGCTGCACCTACTGCTGCACCCACTGCTCTGCTGCGCCCACTGCTGCACCCACTGCTGCACCCACTGCTGCGCCCACTGCTGCGCCCACTGCTGCGCCCACTGCTGCGCCCACTGCTGCGCCCACTGCTGCTGACAGGTTTCCTACAGGGACAATAAAGTGAACATTAAACTTAAACAAGTAAATTTCATACTCTGGAACATTCTAGAGAAAGCAATAACTCCCAGCAACAAGGCTGGACCCCCACGAGAACAGTCACATGGTGCACCTTTAACCATAATATCACTGTGACTTCAGAATGTTTTGGGGAAATGAACAGCTCACTTATGGACTCAACCATGACCAACATGTGACATATAAAACTGATGATACCGGTGTATGATACAACTGGGTTTCACCTTGCTTAAAATGGAGGTTGCCACTGTCTTTTTCTCTTTTTCCATCCCATGATGACTCTTTATACCGTACAATGGGGTGACTTCACACAGGACCATAAAAGTCCCCAGTAACACTTAAGTTCCCATCCTACAGTGTGAGATTGACGTGGATAAGGGACGATAATGGTTCTCAGTCAGGTTTAGAAAGTAGGTCAGTGTCTTGCAGTGATCTAGGTCAGAGCTGCCGCCTCCAAGGGCATTGACGGAGTTACTTTACTGCTCCAGGCTCAGTTTAGACACATTCAAACACAAAGAGGCCACAACACAACCTGGATCCTCCGAAATATCACTCACAATCTGTCTCGATGGCATATCTGTGTCTGTGAATTCAAACGTGAGCAGTGTTTGCCCTTGAGGACAAAGTCTTTTATTCCTGTATTTTAAAAGGCTGAAACAGAAAACGTAATACAAGAGATTCTAAAAATGACACGTTGTTCAACTGATTTACAATTGATCAAACAATATGTTGTAAAATCGTATTTTAAATTGACTTAATCCTTTTTAAATCCTTGGTTGTTTAGCCTGACAACGTTTACATTTTTAGCTTGTCAGAAGCCCACCTGGGTAAACAACGTTATATTCAAACGATTTATTACGAATAATCATGACGTGTCGACTATTGATATAGTTGTCGTTACCTGGACAAAGATGTGACATTATTTAATCAAAATGTCATAAAACGAATGAACAATTTGTGCTTTTAATTATGATACACTCAAACTTACACTATTCTTAAATATTCTCCATCAGTTGAAATTTAGGCTTGTTAAGACAGTCTGCAAGTAGGCTAACATTTGTTAGCATGTAGCCACACAATCATTACGTAAACTAGCAATAGCCAGTCTGGAGTGGTTTCTGTAAGTCCACTGGCCCCGCCTGACCACAGTTACACATTTCTGGACAAACGGGGTCTTTGGGGATGTCACAGAAGCAGAATCTTTTGTTTTGAGACTTTTTGTCGGCAGAGCCCACAGTGAGCATGCAGCTTTCGTCCTCAAGATGGCAGTAGCAACGAGCGTGTGACGTCAGTTCAGACCCGTGAAGAGAAATGATAATTTCACTAATATTTGATGCAGCCTTTATTGATTAGACAACATTTTCTGCTGCATCACAACTTTCAAAATTAGACAAATTGACAATGCAATAGTTTAAATAAATACAAGATACTTTCACAGTTTGACATCTAAAAATCAACACCACATCAACACAACTTTAATCCCTTCACCTCTATATTTCGGTGTACGTTTAAGCGTCGCCTTCTCTCAAATTGCATCATAATGAGACCAGCAGACTAATTGACGCCCCTGTTTTGAAATGAAAAGCGTCCCGTGCAGAGTTCCCCCGCCTCTTATCTTATTAATAACGATAACATGACCAGCGTCGCCCGTCTGCGTTTCAGTCCAGACCTGTTCTATCAGCGTGCACTTTCCTCGCTCGCATACAGCAGACTCCTACTGCGCTGCTAAACTACGTAAACCTCTTCTCCGCCCCGTCTCGCACTCCCACGCGCTCTTCTCCAAGGCCACAATGGTTTCAAATGTGTTTTTCTTCAGCGCCAATGCCCGTGGTCTGATTCCAAATCTTTGTTTCTTTTCCCTGCTCCTTTATTGTTGACTTTATCCTCTTCCCACGTGTTTTGTTAAATGTTCTATTGACTTTATGAATAAGAAGCTGTGTGTATCCTTGAGGGAGAGTCTGAGAGGCCGACGAAACCTAAAAAGGGCAACAACATCACAACCGACAGTTTTTAAACCGCGGTCCTACTCTCAGCCAGTGTTTTATTTGAACTGCAGATTGGATACATGTTCTTCATTTGTCTTTATCTTCTCTGCAGAATCGCCAGTGGCTTTGGCGGGGCTTTGTTCGTCTACTTGAACCGTCTGATTGTCCAGTTCATCAGGAAACAAAAGACTATCAACAAATTCCTCATGAAAAAGTGAGTTTCCATGGTGACGCTCGTAATCCACAGCTGCGCTCACGTTTACAGTGTGGGATGGAACATCTCGCTCACAGCTATTATATTGTACCTGCCTAATTGACCTATTTAAATGTAATTAATGAATAATGCATGTAAGTGGCTGGCGGCTTTAGATGTGCTTTAATGTTGAAGTGTCAGCGCTCGGTTACAGTTCATACGAGTGGGTAAAGTGCAAGGTATATCGCGGTTATATCGGTTTAGCACTTATATCGGTTCGATAACAGATGTTTTCTTTCCCAGTTTGTCCTCCGTTCATCAGATTTGACTTTAATACAGACTCTTGAGTAAAAATAGAGACAGGAGGACAATTGGGCTGAAAATGTTGTGCCACGAATAGTTGAATTAAGTTAAGCAAATTTGAGATTCTGGAAAAGCAGGAAATAAACACATTATTTTTTGGTGACTTTAATTATCTTTTATAATTAGGGTGAAAAAATAAAAAAATAAAACATGCATAATATATAACTGATGCCTTAACAACTCTAAATGGTGTGGTTTATATCCATCAAAGGTATTTAGTCCAACCACATATTTATGAATTACTATTTGGGATTCAGACAAAATATACTTTTTAAATTACAGGAAATTTACATTAATATTGTGGTATTTTGAAGATTTGCCAAATATGAAGAAAAAGGTTTATAATAAAAATGTGAACAAACGTATGTTGTAAACTTCCAAATGATATGAAGTGAAATGTCTGCACTTTTTTAACCAAAATAATTTCACATTTGATACTAAACTTCCACCAATTCTTTTAAAGAGTCATTTGAGCACATTTCTGTTGGATCGCTCAAATACATACTGTACAATACATTAAAAAAATGATTAAAGTGCCTCTGACAGGTTGACAAATTTAGCTAAAAAATATTTTAAAAAGTTTGTTTTATAATGTCACTTCCTGTTTGTAATTGATGAAATCTCACGAGGAAATTACCCGGAAAAAAACTCTTCTAATGTCACAATTAATTTTTATTTGACAGATAAAATAAATGCGAGCACTTTTTATCTTTTAGAGAGTTAAAAAAGTAGTTTTTTTGGGGGTAAATTATGCCTAAACTGTGACTGGGATAAGTGTCCCTTGTGTGATGTCACTTCCTGTCATTTCCTACAGATTTTTCTACTTTTCTCCACAAATACCTGCTCTATTGGTGTAAAACTATCATTTATATGTACAACAGGTATAAATACACCAAGTAAAGTCAAAATTAGAAAACCTGTCATAGGCACTTTGATAAAATACTGTGAAATTGATAGTAGTCTGTATATTACCATATTATGAACTGCTTTACTCGTTTCCCAGGCTAATGTCTGCACCTCGTCTCTTCCCAGGCGCCTGTTGTACCCCGCACTGGTCACTTTAATCATCTCCACGCTGACGTTTCCTCCCGGCTTCGGACAGTTCATGGCCGGCAAGGTGAGCTCCCAAATATAATCACATTAGAGAACACAAAACGCCATGATTCAATTCATTCAGACATCTTAATGAAGTTCTGCTTACTTCTAATTCACCCAGCGCTGGTTTTAAATGCGTTTTCTCTGCGGCGGCATGGAGCGAGCTGCTGGCTGTTCGTGGATGAGTCATACCGTTTCTGTCTCCAATTACTGGCCCTTCATTTGGCCTAATTATCAGAATTAAAAGTGGAACGGTGTCCTCAGAGCTGATGAAAATACTTGTTTGCTAGTGGAGGGTTGAGCCAGATGAAAGGTCACGTCCGCAGGCTTTGAATATCAGTGAATATCAGTGGTCAGAAAGTGGTCGTATGATTGAGATTGAAAGTATACTTCAATATACTTCAATTCACTTCCGTACTTTATATTAGACACACAAGTAATACAGTATTATTTAAATATAGATTAGTTTTACACCGAGCGAGCGGCTATTTGTGTAGAAATGTAAAAAAAATGTGAAGAACTGACAGGAAGTGACATCACACCAGGGACGCTCATCCCAACCAAAGTTTATGCATAATTTACGCAAAAGAAACAACTTTTTTGACCCTCTAAACATGAATTAAACAAAACAAAGTCGCTCTCTTTTAGTTTTATTTGTCAAATAATAAAGAATTGTGACATTAGATGAGTTTTTGCCCAGTGTTTGCTGGGTAATTTCCTATTGTGATGTCATCGAATACAAACAGGAAGTGAAATTATGAACCTAAAAAATTTGCTCTCCTGGGAAAAAGTTTGTATATTTTTTAGCAACATTTTAGCAACGTTTTATCTTTAAATTTTAGTTCAATGAGTGGTGCGACCTGTAGGGGGCGCTTTTAACTGACCCTAACCTAAAACATGCCCTTTTGCTCCAAACCAAGCTAAAAATGTAAAGCTCAAATCCATTTTCTGATGCTTGAATCTTTTCCCCGCTTCACCTTTTCACGTTCTCGTAGACGGTTTAAAACGACTATCGCCTCCATCTTGAACCCAGACCCACAAACCCGTCTCAATAGATTTCACATCTTTTCTGATTCAAACTGATGTCGGTTTAAAGCGTTTTCCATCTCAGAAGTTCTGTTTGCGTTCTCATCTGTAAAGGCCACGTGGATTTATTCATTTCATGCATTTTGGGGTGAAAAGGGGCAAAGTGAGGAAAATGAAAAATCCTTGAATGCACTGCAGCAAATGGACTACATTTTAATGCCAAAGGTACTTTTATTTGAATGTTTGCTCTTTGGACTCATCACTGCTCATCAGCTGCACACAAGCACGCTCTTTAGAACAGATTTATGTCAACTGGGGATGTCACAGGAAGTTATGCTAGTGGTTATTTTCAACAGAAACCTCAGAATTTCATGAATATTTAAGATTATTGACTATTTTGTTCAATTGTCATTTCATTCACATAGTCTTAATTGTTTACTGCGCTTCTATTATGTGACCCGCTTTATGAAATCAAACTTTCTGAATGATAAAGTAACGTTTTCGGGACATAAAGCAGCCAGATTACATATTATACTGGCTGTTTCTGCCAGGATCCGGTGCTTCTGAGGCACTTTGAGGGAATCCACGTTATCAGAGCTCCACCGAGTCTTGTTCCAATTCACCCAAAGCCCTCGCGGCAATCGCACTCCTCTGTTTGGCTAAAGATGCACCTGCGGATCTACAATGCACTGCAACTTTTCTTTTATGTGTCAGAACGTTTTAATAATATACAATTAACACGAAATAGTTCACCGTTTTACACTGAAATATAGACGTTTCGACTCTCATCCAAGAGTCATTGTCAATAACAGAATTTAGATCGAGAACTCCGATATTAATACTGTTCTGTGGTAAGACCCGCCCATTGGGCGGAGCCTTCCTGAAGTAGAAAGAGTTGTTTGTTTCAACAGAAACTCCCCCTTGTATCTACCGAGCTAGCCTATTCAGAATTTTAATGGGCTATTAGAATCCTCTTTGTCTTTGTGAGACCCTGGCTCAACCACCCTGAGTACCTGATTAGCATCTAAATGTCCTTGTCCTGGTCCTCTACCTTTCCAGGGGTTCAGTAACCCATTATAAATAACAGGAAGATTGAATCTTAGCCCTCCATTTCTGTTTAAAGAAGGTCTTTCTTTTTTAACAAAAATAGCTTCCTTGACTCCTCTTTCAAACCATCTTTTCTCCCTGCTTAAAACCTTCACCTCACCGTCTTCAAACGAGTGATTAGAGGCTTCAAGATGGAGATGCACGGCGCTCTGTGGTCCTGAACTAGTATTTCTTCTGTGCTGATAGAGCCTCTTGTGTAGAGGCTGTTTTGTCTCACCTATGTAACGTTCTTTACAGCTTTCTTCACTGCATTGGACAGAATAAACTACATTGCTCTGTTTTTGAGTCGGCAACTTGTCCTTTGGGTGAACCAGTTTTCGTCTTAAAGTGTTTCCTGGTTTAAAATAAACAGGGACTTCGTGTTGTCTAAAAATTCTCTGCAGTTTTTCCGACAGGCCAGAGACATAAGGGATAGAAACACCCTTCCTTCTCTGTTCAGTTTCCCTTTTGTCCTGCTTCTTGGTTCTCTTCACTCTGAGAGCCCAAGCGGGGTAACCACAGGCTGAGAGGGCATTTCGGACATGTTTTTCCTCTTTCTTCTTGCCCTCTGAGCTGGTGGTGGTAAAATTCTGAATAGGCTAGCTCGTTAGATACAAGGGGGGAGTTTCTGTTGAAACAAACAACTCTTTCTACTTCAGGAAGGCTCCGCCCAATGGGCGGGTCTTACCACAGAACAGTATTAATATCGGAGTTCTCGATCTAAATTCTTTTATTGACAATGACTCTTGGATGAGAGTCGAAACGTCTATTTTTTTCAAACCTAGTCCAGATGACTACAACTGAAGCTTTTTCTACTATGGAACACGCCTGGACGAATGAGGGATTACACCGACACTGAAATATAGTTGATCTGGTCTCAACGTTATCTGCATTAAAGACGCATCATTAATTAAGCAAGCAATATCATATTTTGAAAAGCATATTTTATTCCAAGTTCATCATTTGTATTGCAACGTAGTTACTTGTAGTTTATATGATGGTGTTATGGATAAAAGGACCAGCTGACGATGACAATAGTTGCATTTATTTATATCTCAGACCAATCATCGCATGGTCCTCCTTTAACACATTGTTCATGTTTGAGAAAACACTTTTGGCTTCTTTCCATTTGCATAAACATTGTGTTTTTCCATTATATCCCAGAGTTTTATCTCATTTGATCTGGTCACGTGACAGTCGTTCCCGCCAATCACCGAATAATGTTACGAGAAAGTTTGTCTTTTTCTCCGGACTTGGTTCTGGTCCAATTAGGATAAGATTAGAGCTGGGTTGAAATAATCGATTTTCCGATTTTTAATTGATTCGCATATTAATGACCGATTATCAATTCGTACATCCAAAGATTGATTTAAAAAAAAAAAAAAAAAAAAAAAAAAATATTTTCTACATTTCCCTCAGTGAACTTCAATCTACCTTCAAGAAAGATAATTCAGGACTCTTGGATGATCTTTCTTGAAGGTAGATTGACCCTTAACCTTTTCATCAGTCTTCCATCAGTAACTACCAATACTCTGTTTAATATTGATATAATACTAGTTTTAATATGTTGCTTCTCTACACAGTCATGAAGTGAAGGAAACGGTTCAAATACATTTTTCATTTTTAATAACATTAACCCCCGGATCAAATCGAAATCGAATCGGAAATCAGATCGAAATCGGATGGAATCTGAGAAATCGGAAAAAAAAACTATTTTGAAACGTAAAAATCGTAATCGAATCGATTCTTTAAATTTTAATCGAAACCCAGCTCTAGATAAGATAATCCTTTATTGTCCCACATGGGGGAATTTCATTGATGCAACGCCGGTAGATACAGAAGAAAAGAACAGATCACTTATAGGAAGTATAATAGTTTCTGCTTTTGTCTGTGTTTTATGAATATCACAAGATAAAACTGTGGATTTTAGAATGAGAAGTTGGGAGCGCCGACGGTAACGGTTTAAAACAAATGGCCATATGTGTAGTTGGAGATGTAATCGCTAACTTGGGTTCGGGAGCAGGACCACGCCTCAACCTCTTCCCCAGCAACCACACCTCCACTCTTTAACCACGCCTCTTATTACCCAGAAGGCCTATATATGCACAGGCAATCCCAGCATCTCTTGTTGTCTCTGCTCTCTCGACCCCGCCCTCCCACCCCATGTCTCTATCATCGTCACCTTAACACGTCACCATCCACGGAGGGGGGGTTCTGAATCGGCCGGGCTGATTACCCGAGACAGAGCCCCCATCATCCCAGTCTCTACCCAGCCAATCATCATCGATCTCTCTCATCGATATCTCTCATCTCATCGATCTCTCTCATCGATCTCTCTCATCTCATCGATCTCTCTCATCTCATCGATCTCTCTCATCAATCTCTCTCATCAATCTCTCTCATCAATCTCTCTCATCGATCTCTCTCATCGATCTCTCTCATCTCATCGATCTCTCTCATCAATCTCTCTCATCTCATCGATCTCTCTCATCAATCTCTCTCATCGATCTCTCTCATCTCATCGATCTCTCTCATCTCATCGATCTCTCTCATCGATCTCTCTCATCGATCTCTCTCATCGATCTCTCTCATCGATCTCTCTCATCGATCTCTCATCGATCCCCCTCATCTCATCGATCTCTCTAATCGATCTCTCTCATCGATCTCTCATCTCATCGATCTCTCTCATCGATCTCACTCATCTCATCGATCTCTCTCATCTCATCGATCTCTCTCATCTCATCGATCTCTCTCATCTCATCGATCTCTCTCATCGATCTCTCATCTCATCGATCCCTCTCATCGATCCCTCTCATCGATCTCTCATCTCATCGATCCCTCTCATCGACCCATCACTATTATCAATAAACATTATTTCATTGTTGTGGCGTGGTCCTTGCTAGTGAACTGTTTTTAATTGGAACGTTCTTAACATGTTGTGTTTGACCGGAAGCTGAAACCCATGAATTATATCAATCATGTTATCATGGCATTTATTAATTTAGCTTGGGTTATTCATCCTACTCTTGACCCAGTGGAGACCAGATATCTATCCAAACTGGAGCCGATGTGTTTGCCGTAAGTGACATCGACCTCACTTTTAAACGCCCCGCTGAGGATTCGTTTTATTGGACAGATGAAAAACCCACATGTTTCATCTTCAGGCCGATGATGTCTCCAATTAAAACCAGTCGCAGAGCATTTTGGTGACTAGTGCGGCGTTTCAGAAAAGTGCAGGTTCAAGAAAGAAGATCATTGCTAATTGTCATCCGTCATTTTACATGAATTAATTTGTGTTACGGAGCCGGACCGTCCACATTCTAAGTCTGGTGGAAATTGTCTTTTCCTGACGTTTAAAAGTAAATGTTTAGTGCTTAATTCATTACAAAATGGATGTATTCTTGTGCCATTCTGTATTTTTATTCCCAAAGAGAGAAAAAAATGAGTTGTATTGCCATTGTCAGTGTTTTGGCCATATAGTGCAACATTGAATAATAGTAAATAAAATATAAATTATAATCAGAAAAGGCATACATGGAATAAATTGTTAGAATAAAAATGAAAAATACCTATAAATCCAATCAAGAAGAATCGTGTGTAAACTGGATTGGAAATTAAAAAAAAAGGAAATGAAAACTACATTAAAAAGTCGACAACAACAAAAAATCAAAAAAATTGACTGACAAATTGACATATTTTGCGGCCGATGGTGCAGCGGTTAGCACTCGCCTCACAGCAAGAGGGTCCTGGGTTTGACTCCTGGACAGCATCAATAAAAATGATGTAGAGAAGTCGTATTATTAAAAATGTTTTGTTGTCATTCAATTTGACTGAAGACATGTTTAAAATCAATCCAATCATATACATTTATACGTTTTGAACTCCTTATGCTGTAATTGTTTGAGTCTGTGGCCTAATAACCTCTTTTGGTTTCCTTTCCCCCGCAGCTGACCCAGAAGGAGTCTCTGGTCACACTCCTGGACAATCGGACCTGGGCCAAGCAGGGCATCGCCGAGGAGTTCGACTACATCGGAAACTCCCAGGCCTGGCAGCACCCACAGGTCAACGTCTTCGTCACCCTCGTCCTCTTCATCGTCATGAAGGTGAGTCCGTTTTTGGAGCTTCATATGTCTGATTGTGCGAGAATATTATTATACAGATTATGTCAGAAGATGTCGAAGATGAATCAAGCATGAATGATTGAGTCTCTACTGCTCTTGTATACAGGAAGTGACTGTCGTATCCTGGATAATGGTACTATCTGTACTTTTCTAAGGGTTCATACATTTTTATATTTTTTGGAGTTGGAGATTTTTACTTTTTATAGGTTAATTTCAAGTTTTGGACACACTTTACTCAAACTGTTGATGTGTAATTAAATTTGTATATCGTACATTTATTCAATTACAGGACGTTTTATTGCACACAAATACCTTAAAAAAACATTCTTGCTGTGAGTAGAACGTGTCCACAGATCTGAGCTGTAACTTGGCCTCTTGCTTGTTTCCATGGAGATTGGTCGATTTAAATGCCATACTATAGCACATTAAGGGTAAAGTCATAGGAGCTCAATGGAGACTAGAGTCATGTGGCGGACCCTTCATCAGGAAATGTGGCCCTTAATCAATAGAGGAAAGTTTTTCTGCATTTGTAAAGTTCTCTTGGCTCCATCAGTGTTTGTTTCCTCAAAATGATGGTTGTGGGAACAGACTTGCAATTCAGGAGCCAAAACGTCCTCTCGGTTAAATTTACAGTCCGTTTTTTTTTAATGCGAACCTCATTCTCTCCGACAGCTTTGTCTGAAATGCACTTTACGTAAATGGCCCCTCGACTTCTGAATAAACAGAAGTCCTGGCCTCAGACGCACTGCTGCAGAGTTTGCAGGGGCTCAAAGGAGGTGTTTTGGGGTGAATAATAAGATATCATGAAGTGGAGAGCAATCACGGTAACAAAATATTTACTGGGAATTATTATGATTGTACCAAAGTAAATCTCGAGATATGCTCAGGGACAGGGGTGAACGGAGGTTAATTCTGTGTTTGAAGTGCACTACGGGTCCGTCACCTTCTTGTCTCCATGGAGATGTGGTCGCTTCAATTGGAATCCGACTGATGGCATTCAACTTTCATGTCTTGTATTTATTAAATTGGAGCTTACTGTTGTCAAAAAACATGCGTTCTTGCTGGGTAGCCTCTCCACAGATCAGACCTGTCACATGGCCTGGCCGCATCAGTTGCGTTCTCTCACACAAGCACGACACGACGCTCCACTCGGAAAAATCACGAAGCGCAGACAGTTTTTTGAAAAGTGACAAAGTTTGATCCTCAGATTGAATAAGAGGGCCGCTTCTCTGACTTAAAGCCGTGAATGGTGAAGGCAGCGGTCTTTTGACAGCTCAAATCACACCATTTGTTCAGAACACCTACTGCAGTGAAATGACAAGCCAACACCCCAGAGGCTAAGTGTCAGTGTTATGTAAGAGACGAGCAGTGCGTCCGTCTGGGCTGCGATCATGGACATGGCCTCGTTGTTGAGCGTATCCAGGCATCTGAAAGGTTTTTATGTTTCACCACAATAAATATTCACGGCTAAAATGGCATCGCTCGGTTCCAGTTTCTGTCCAAAGCTGAGGAAGTAGTAATAGCTGTATTACTAAATGTATTGAAGTTGACAAGGTTTTAGTGAACGCACATGCAGTCTTGAGCAGTCTTCTCCTCTTGCACTTCTTAGACTGTCCACCGCTTAAATAGTTTAATACATTGAGCCTGCACCTGCTCAGACCTCCATCTTTCTGTTGCCGTGGGTCTCGGCGGTCACATGATGGGTTCAGGCTATTCGTGTGTCGGAATTAACGTCCCTCACACTTTGCTACTGCCATCTTGAGGACGAAGGCTGCATGCTCACTGTGGGCTGTTTCGACAAAAAGTCTCAAAACAAAGGATTCCTCTTCTGTAACGTCTCCAAAGAGTTCAGAAATGTCTTTCTGTGGTCAGGAGGGACCAGTGGACTTGCAGAAATCACTCCAGACTGAGGCTCAGCGGTTTGTTTCAGTTTGTTAGCACCCGGGTAATGCTAGTTTACGTATTATTGCGTGGCTCTGCTAATAAAACGTCCGCTTTACGTTACTTGCAGACAGTTTTAGGAGCCTAATTTTCAACTGTCTAAGTGTTATATTTTAGGATCATACACAAAGGTGCAGAGGGCGTGTCTGGCGCAGAGGGCGTGTCCGGCGCAGAGGGCGTGTCCGGCGCAGAGGGTGTGTCCGGCGCAGAGGGCGTGTCCGGCGCAGAGGGCGTGTCCGGCGCAGAGGGCGTGTCCGGCGCAGAGGGCGTGGCTTGTCCGGCGCAGAGGGCTTGGCTTGTCCGGCGCAGAGGGCTTGGCTTGTCCGGCGCAGAGGGCTTGCCTTGTCCGGCGCAGAGGGCTTGCCTTGTCCGGCGCAGAGGGCTTGCCTTGTCCGGCGCAGAGGGCTTGCCTTGTCCGGCGCAGAGGGCTTGCCTTGTCCGGCGCAGAGGGCTTGGCTTGTCCGGCGCAGAGGGCTTGCCTTGTCCGGCGCAGAGGGCTTGCCTTGTCCGGCGCAGAGGGCGTGTCCGGCGCAGAGGGCGTGTCCGGCGCAGAGGGCGTGTCCGGCGCAGAGGGCTTGTCCGGCGCAGAGGGCTGTGGACGAGGAAGAGCAGATGGAAATGTCCTCAAACATTTGTTGTGGCAAGTTGTCACTGCTTTTAAGTGTAAATAAGGATGAAAACCCATCACTTCTGTCTTCTTGAAGTTTCAAGCCTTTTCTGTTTGAAGTTCTGTTTAAAGTTCTGTGCAGCATGTGTGATGTCTTCAACATGACAGTGACAACAAATAAGCCTCGCGACTGAAACTCCTGGATAATTACAGCCTTCCAGGGTTCGACTGGATTCAAACTGGTGATTTTCAAAGCTCAGACTGCCCTCGCTCTGCTCTACCCAGTAATAAATGTTTTCTTTATATAACATGGCAGCCATTTTGGATGGATGCACAGAGAACCCTCCGTCTCCCTCTGCTGAAGTTTGGATGTCTCCTCTGGCCGGTCGGCTCATCCATCTTGTTCTCGAGCTGAAATTGCACGATGTGTAGAGTGCGGTGAAATGCTGTAGATTGATGCCAGCAGCCAGAATGTGCGCGCCAACATTCAACTTTTGTTTCAGCCGCTTTTCGATCCAATCAAGAAAAAGCCAAACTCTGTGTCTCACATCCAAGTTTTACAACCTTAAATCTATATATTGAACATGAACACATAAGACACGTTAGCATAGTTCTTTTACCATTGTCTTGCTGAGGCTACCCCAAATAAATTGTCTGTTTGCTATAACCCGAGTCAACATTTTTTAAGTGGCTCGGACATTAGGCAAATTCTTATTTTTTTCACTTTGAAAGAAAAAAAAAAAATCCAAATTTTGTCATTTTTTGAGTCGGAGTGACCACCAGGGGTCAGGCTTCAACAGTCAATGACGGAAAACGTCTCTATCAACCCGATCGGGAGACTAAATTTCACGATTTTAAGACATTTCAATTGACCTTTTGTACGCCGCTATCCTTTATTTTGGTAGCGAAGGCGAGCGGGGGGAACATGCGGGGGACACGGGCGCCGCCATGTTTGTTGTGATGACGCTACTGGGCGTGTTTAAACAGTTTAATACTTCACATTCGTCCTTTTGGGTGTAACTAATACAATGATAATAAATGTAAGTTGATGATCTACGACAAGAAAAATAGTATTCAAAATGACTACAGTTTTTATCCTTTTGACACCAATACTATGATAAACTAATAGACTGTCTCCACATCAATTCATGATTTAAGATTTAGTTTGTTCTGCTTTATGGTTGATTTGAATTATAAATGCAGCAGAGGTACAAACAATAGAAAAGAACGAAGCCCAGCCGTGTTTGTGATGGTGAAACTAAAGACCCGATGCAGATTTCCAACGTTTAAAGCACAAAAGCTGAATCACTTCATATACTGGAAGCAGAATAAAGTGTGGCGCTCCTGCTCCCGTGGAAGGCGCTGCTGCAGGAGTGTGACACAAGTGTAATTCCGACACGTGCAAACCCGACAGACTTGGCAGTTTTGAGGTGGAGCTATCTAAAGCCATGTTCATTATGCGTCGATAACTCTCACCGCGATCGTTAGTGCGGTGTGTAGGAGAGACATGGTCCTATAATGTAATTGGACTAGTGTGAGTGTCCCTGAGGTCCCCTGAGGGCCCTGGGCGATAGACTGTCCTCACTGTCACACGGCGGCCCCTCATGACTGACTATATACTACATCACCGCTGCATCATTTTGAATAGTTTTAGTCAGACTAGATTATGTGTTGGATTTATGGTAAAAGAGTTACAGAAATAAAGGCACAGGAGCCATTATATTATATTACATTTCTGTACAAGTCGTCCATTTGATAACCTGGCAAAAGTGAGATTGTAACCACAGCGCTAGTAATGTTAGCTCTTTCACTCTGGAATGGCTCCCGTTTTTTGTTTTTCTTTAACCCTTGCACAATATAAACATTTCCAACTCATTTTTGATACTTATAGGCTCGATACGGACAAAATTACAGTACTTTCTTAAATACATACTCTTATACGTTTTTGAGAACTAGTGTAAAGGTTTCTGTCGGGAAATCATTTACTAAGGCTGCCCCAAATAAATTGTCCGTTTGCTGTAACCCGACCCACGATTTTTAAGTGGGTAGGTAGGAAGGTAAATTCTTTTTTTTCTTTTTTTTTTACTTTAAAGCATAAAAAAAATCCAAATTTGTATATAGAATGTAATGATAATTTGCCTATGAAATTAAGTTAATCTCATCATTTATCATTTATCAAAAGAGATGCTACCGTAAATGTACGAACAAAAAAATGAATAAGTCCAGCTAATAAACTATTTGTGTACGGGACAAATTATTACATTTTTTGGCCATTTTCATGTCGTAGAATCGTCGACGTCCTCTTTTCGCTCGCTTAGTCCTTTCCGACACTGACACACTGAACACACATGTTGCCGTCGCCATTTTTTTCTATTCTCCGCTCGTGTTAAGTTTCATTTTAATTTCTTTTTCGGCTTAGTAATATTTTTAGAGTTCCAGTGATACAAAATGATTCAACACGGCGCTTTTTGGAAAAAAAACGGTCAGTGAGTCGGCGAAATATAAGAAAAATAAAAGAATTTGGCAACATTTTGACAAAATGCTGATTTCTTTTAATTTTTTTTTATTATTATTATTTTTTTTTCCCAGTCGGCTATAATTTTGACGGCTCGGTCGGGTTACGGCAAACAGACATATTATTTTGCTCTGCCTAATTTATATTACTTTATCGATTTGTAAAGCAATGTAAATGTGGCTTCTGACTTCCTTATCTCGTTTGTGTGATCAATAAAGTGAAAT
Organism: Eucyclogobius newberryi; assembly: GCF_026437365.1. Taxonomy (NCBI): domain Eukaryota; kingdom Metazoa; phylum Chordata; class Actinopteri; order Gobiiformes; family Gobiidae; genus Eucyclogobius; species Eucyclogobius newberryi. The sequence continues at coordinate 35,073,170 of NW_027315724.1, forward strand.
AAATTCTACTTTATTTCCTTTTTTTCCTCAAACTGGAGTAAACTGAATTTGTGACGTTTCCTCATGGGCAGCTGTTAAGATTTACATTTTTACTTTTGCAGCGCACATTTTTCCACAATCTCTCTCATGATCTCTACAGATTTCATAAGTCACACATATCCAGTGTGAAAAATCCTCCTTCGCCCTAAAATAGTCCGGCCCCAGAGCAGCGCTGTAACATATTAGTCTAATTAAGATCAGGCCAAATTCAAAATGTACGCTTCATTAGCTGCACATGTTTGAGCTTTTCCTGCAGGTCGGTGCCTGTTGTCCACCATCATCACAGTGTCCTCGTCAGTCTCCTTTACGGCCGTTTCGCTCGCTGGGTTTCGCCTTCACTTCTGAGGTCAGGCTTTCAGATGGCTCGACCACTGAGACGTATACTTAGTAGATTGCATTGGATTAGATGAGATGAAATGTAATGATTCCTGTGGGGAAGTGAGTCATGCGGCTGATGGAAGAACGAGTTCCAATGATGGCCAGAAAACATAAATATAGTGGAGTGACTAATGGTGTTGGAACAAGGCTTTGCCAGCTGATTGGCCATTATCAACGTTCAACTCAAACCAGACGTCTCCATTTTTCATTATTGGATGACTAAATGTATATTTTGATGTCACTTTTTCTCATTGTAGTTGTTTTGTTCTGAAGACTGTGATGAAGTATTAGTAGTAAAAGTTCTACATGTTATCTTAGTTGAAGAAATGTGTACTAAAAGGATTAACTGTTATTTCCCTCGTGGCAATTTAGTGCTTTCTCTCTGTTTAGACCTGCACAAAATTCTCTTCTCCGAGCGCCTTTCGAGGTGTCACTTCTCCTTTTTCTGTTTAGTGGAGACAGACAGCGAGCAGTGGGCTTGGTTAGGTTTAGAATCAGACTCGGGGGATCCTGGCCAGGGGGAAATGACAGCCACGTAGCTTTGTAAAAGGGTGAAGGTTGAGCGTCCTCAAGGCTCCAGTGCCACGTATCCTTGTTCTGCTGGTGTCGAGCTGCCAAATGTATTTTCTTTCATGTTACTCGACCTCATATTCACGGAGAAAGTTTCAAAAGAATGAACGAATGGAAGTGCAAACTGACGCCAACGCAGCCGACACACAGACGTGCGCCGCAAAGTCAAACTCGTTCTTGCAAAAGACAAACATTATACATTTGACGACAAGTTTAACAGTCCTAAAAAACCTTTGCAGCCTGAGTGTTACCTGGAGCCTCTCAGTCTTGTCCACAGGGAAGAAGGGGAAAGAGGTGAAGATGTGAAGGGCCCGGGGCGGTGCAGCCAAACTCTGCTCCATGATGTGATTTTTATTTTTTTAGTAAATCCCCCGCCCCAAGTGAATGGGCCTGCTAAAATTTGTATATCGAAAATTGACCAGAATACAGGAAATCACTTGATTTCGTCGACCCCCAGATTCCCCCAGGCCCACCTGTTGTGCCTCTGCCTATAAACAAATTACTGAAATGTAGAACCACGTCTTATAGATTAAAGTTTGTATTATATGTTGAGATAAATGTTCAGGCATTAGAAATTACACTTTGTTCCACCCCAAATAAGCTATAAAATGTATAGCTCTCTGTTTTAGTTAGAGCAGGAGTCGCCAACCTTTTTTACCTCTAATACTAAATTCACTACTGTTGAATTTATTGAGATTTTGACGTCTAATTGTTGTTGTTGTTGTTGTTTTATGGCGGTTGGCATCCAAGTGTTGCATTACCGCCAGACTTTATTCCTCAGACTTTGTCGTAGTCCTCAGACTCTGTCGTAGTCCGTAAAAGTACTCCTTCCATTGCTTTGGTGTTACAAAGCCCATGAGGTCATGATATGTCTTTGTGACCGGCTTTATTCCAGGGAGACTCTTCTTCACCTTCCTCTCCTTCTTTGACGTTCGGTGCTTCCACCGTACAGCTTTATTCTTCAGGCTTCATTCTATAGGCTTTAATATGGCCACTGATGTCGCTGCTTGGTAGCCGTGCGTCTACGAGACTGGACGAGGACAGGAGACCACCCCCACCCCCATCTCGTCACTCTGATCACTCTGACTCCCCAAAAGCAGACCCCCATCACTCCGACTCCCATTTAGCGCCTTTAGCCTGTTTTCTATATCTGCCCAATCAAGCTCCTTTGTTCCAAGGAATCTCCCTGCAGCTTTAGCAATGATCCTGATCCTTTCAGTTCTGCTTTGAGTCTGAGCAGCACAGTTTACAACATCCACCATAAAGAGTGGATGTTGTAATTTACATCTTTGTTGTTGTTGTTGTTTTATGGCGGTTGGCATCCAAGTGTTGCATTACCGCCAGACTTTTTTCCTCAGACTTTTGTGGTGAACACTACAACAATCTTACTCCCACTCAAAGTGAAGTCCTCTTTAAGACCTGCTTTCATTCTAGATTTAGTTCTAGTGCTACTTAAAGAGACAACAAATTTAGGTTTCAGATCCACTATTTTTTCTTTTTCTTGTTTTCTTTATGTAATCTTCTAAATTGTGCGTGAATAGTTTCTGGTGGTGCTTTGTCTCCTTTTCTTGTCCGTGGCTTCTTCTTGGTGCAAGCGTGGAACAGCGAGAACTCCTACGCCCGTATGCGAGCGCGAACGCAGCGGAGAGTCGGGTTACGCAAGGAGAGCCGTACAACAGCCAGCCTTAATTACTGCTAACTATTGTCGCTGCTGCACAAGAGAAGGGGAGGGAAAGTGAGGGAGAGAGGGAAGGGGAGAGGAGAAGTGTGAGGGCGGATACAGGAGCGGAGACGGGCCAATGAGTATAATTAAGAATCTATTTGAAACCACATTATTACACTGATAAGTTTGTCTAACGACTTGCATAATGTTCTTTTACTTATAGCTCATTGTATTACGAGTGAGACGTAAACATCAGAGCGACTTTTATAGAGATGTAACGTGCTACTTTGTTTTCTCTTGGGTAAAGTTCTCTAATGTAGCCTGTTGTATACTGTAGCCTGGTGTATACTGTAGCCGGGTGTATACTGTAGCCGGGTGTATACTGTAGCCGGGTGTATACTGTAGCACTGTTGTATACTGTTGTATACTGTAGCACTGTTGTATCCTGTAGCCTGATGTATACTGTAGCCTGATGTATACTGTAGCGTGTTGTATACTGTAGCGTGTTGTATACTGTAGCACTGGTGTATACTGTAGCACTGGTGTATACTGTAGCCTGTTGTATACTGTAGCCTGATGTATACTGTAGGCCTGATGTATACTGTAGCCTGGTGTATACTGTAGCCTGATGTATACTGTAGCACTGGTGTATACTGTAGCACTGGTGTATACTGTAGCACTGGTGTATACTGTAGCCTGTTGTATACTGTAGCCTGATGTATACTGTAGGCCTGATGTATACTGTAGCCTGGTGTATACTGTAGCCTGATGTATACTGTAGCACTGGTGTATACTGTAGCACTGGTGTATACTGTAGCACTGGTGTATACTGTAGCCTGGTGTATACTGTAGCCTGGTGTATACTGTAGCCTGGTGTATACTGTAGCCTGGTGTATACTGTAGCCTGGTGTATACTGTAGCGTGATGTATACTGTAGCACTGTTGTATACTGTAGCCTGGTGTATACTGTAGCCTGGTGTATACTGTAGCCTGGTGTATACTGTAGCCTGATGTATACTGTAGCGTGATGTATACTGTAGCGTGATGTATACTGTAGCGTGTTGTATACTGTAGCGTGTTGTATACTGTAGCGTGTTGTATACTGTAGCCTGTGGTATACTGTAGCCTGATGTATACTGTAGCACTGTTGTATACTGTAGCCTGTTGTATACTGTAGCCTGTTGTATACTGTAGCGTGTTGTATACTGTAGCCTGATGTATACTGTAGCCTGTTGTATACTGTAGCGTGTTGTATACTGTAGCGTGTTGTATACTGTAGCGTGTTGTATACTGTAGCCTGATGTATATTGTAGCCTGATGTATACTGTAGACTGTTGTATACTGTAGCCTGATGTATACTGTAGCCTGATGTATACTGTAGCACTTTTGTATACTGTAGCCTGGTGTATACTTTTGCCTGAATGCCTCCTCTACCCTCTGAATGCCTCCTCTACCCTCTGAATGCCTCCTCTACCCTCTGAATGCCTCCTCAACCCTCTGAATGCCTCCTCTACCCTCTGAATGCCTCCTCTACCCTCTGAATGCCTCCTCTACCCTCTGAATGCCTCCTCTACCCTCTGAATGCCTCCTCTACCTCTCCTCAGATGGTAAATACTGTTTATTTACTTGTATTACGAGTGGAGTGACCTTCTCTGGCCACTAGGAGGCAAGGACACTGGAACAAGGCAACGCTTGGATTACTGCCTTTTAGTACTTTCATCTCAGAAGTGTTGACTCATATTCCTTATGATCAAACAATTAGTATTTGTTCTTTGTTCCCTTTGCCTTTGTTCCTTTTGCTGGGAACATGTTGCAGAAAGACTGTAAATTGAGTTTTTAATCCTTAAATGCCTTTTAAATCCAAGTTGAGTATTCATTAATAACGTTATTTTAATATTTTATTATCATTATTATTTCTATTTATAGTATCACTATTATATATTTAATAGTAATTTTGGGGAAACTAATATATAAAAATATGTAATTTCAATTTACTTCAACCTTTTTTACTCCAAACTGGATGAGAGAGAGGCGTGGTCCCATTTTGTGCAGTGCTCTCTTCTAATTAAGTGTTCTAATTAAACTTTAAGTATGTTCTATTGTCAGCTAATCAAAACGCCAAAGTGCAAATATCTGCACCATATATTGGCAAACAAATATATACATATCTGTCTAGCATATAATGTATAAGTATATGTATAAGTGTCATGTCATTGAGTTTGGCCTTTCCTCTGTGTTTTCCCCTCTAAAGCCCATAGTTGCTGGGCTGGACTCAAAACACCCACAATCCAACAAAATTCTGTGCCGTTATAGACACTTGGACAAATGTTGTGTTGTTCAGCGCATTGAGAATCCGTGCGAGTCGTGACCATCTCGTCTCGGACTCGTCCTCGTCTCGGACTCGTCCTCGAGGAGTGTCACATTCCACAACTGTCAAACCATAAGCGTCCAATTCTGTTCAGTTTGCGCCGTGGAACTGCAGCAAAAACACGACTTAGTTTAGATATGAGTCTAATCGAGCAATGATTTGGACTTTGATGGTAAAAAGAGACTGGAGACATAAAATTCAGTGTTTACAACCCACATAATGCATTATTGTCATTGTCAGAATAACAGAGCCATTAACACAAACAAATGACTTCAGCTTGGTTATTATTATTATTTTTTTCCCCCATGAACATGAAATATGGCACTTTGTTGATAGCAGCATGTAGCAGCAGCCCTAGAAGAGGCCGAGGTGGCTGATGCTGGATGTAAATGTAGCTAGAGCTGTGATTGGCTGAAAGCGACGGCCCGGTCACGTGAGGTTAAGAAACGCAGTCTTCCCACTTGAATACGCTCTCAAAAATAGTCACGTGAACATTTAAATACTAGTAATGGTGACTTCATATTAACGTCGTTCTGAAATCAAAGTTGTCGGAGAAATGATTCGCTGCTACAGTTTGTAAAGCACGTTCGCCTTATGTAACCGCGACGATGTTGTTGTCTGGTTTCCTCGGACGTGGGCGCAGTTATGGCAGTTATGGCTTTTCTTTTGTGTTTGTCTGTTCCTAATTAGCCGCCCTCTCCGTCGCTCGTCAAGAGCAACGTCTGCGCTTTATTAGTGGAGATTCATGTGAGGTCTGTGTCTGTGCTGAGGAGTGAGAGTCACGACTGGATCTAACCTCTGCATTGGTCGATGACAGAAGCGACCGACTGGTGCAGATGATTGAAATGCCATCTCGTTCTGTCACTGTTTCAGTTCTGGATGTCGGCCCTGGCCACCACCATCCCGGTGCCGTGCGGAGCCTTCATGCCAGTGTTTGTCATTGGTAAGTAACAACTTCCAAGTCTTTAATAATAGCTTTTCCCCCCAAATCCTTAAGTCATTTCCCTCGTGGATCAATGAAGGTTGTTTAAGATAATAACCGGATGATTAAAAAAGACATGTAAAATATCTAAAGGCAAAAAAGAAGACAAAAGTAGATTCCAAAAAGTATATGTATGAGATAAGTACAAAATCAAAGTGTATCTAAATGTAATTAGAGGAGTGAAAAGATGAAGAGTTTGAAAATTGGTGACTCTAAATTGGCCCTAGTGAATGAATGTGAGAGTGAAGTGAACATGAATGGTTATCTGTGCGTCTATGTCTCTGTGTTGACCCTGCGACGAGTTGGCCACTGTCCAGGGTGTACCCCGCCTAAGGCCCAAAGTCACTGGGATAGGCTCCAGTCACCCGCGACCCCGAAAGGGAACAAGCGGTAGAAAATGGATGGATGGATGGATGCTTGTATTTGTGGTGAACGTGTGTGAATTGTATCTTCCTGGTTCACACATGTTTTCTGTGTGGCAACAACAGGTTCTTCTGTGTCTTCTGTAGTTTACCAGGGCTGGTGATTATGAGGAACAAGTGAATTCAAATGTTACACATTTCTGGTCTTTTACTCCTGTTATGACGAGCCGACCGCACCAGAGGAAACGTGCTCAAAGGCTTTATTCACTACAAGTCGAGTGCAAAGAAGATTCATTTACAAAATATAATGTGATAAAAACATCTCAAATGAATGAAAAATACATTCAAGAATAGACTGTCTTACACCTGCTTGATTCCATGAAAATGTAGTTCTTTTGAGTCTAATATTCCACAGAGCAGCATTAATCTTATACACAGTATGTGGTACCCAGTATATTTACACCTTTGTATTTTCTCTGCTCAATGTTCTTAAACTTCCCGTCTGGGATCAATAGTTGTTTTGACCCTCTGCTTTGCTGTGACCAGTAGCAGACATGTCCATTTGGCGTCTGAGAAGACGGGAGAGCTTGTCCCAGTCTGAGAGTCTTGGTGTTTGTTTGTTCCAGGGGCGGCGTTCGGGCGTCTGGTCGGTGAGAGCATGGCAGCCTGGTTCCCAGATGGCATTCACATGGACGGCACCATCTACAACATCATGCCAGGAGGCTACGCTGTCGTGGGTAAGTCGGGAACAAGATCTGAATGTTACACCGGACGTCTCAAATGGATCTGGCCAAAGACACTGTAGGTGAATGTTACTGTGAAATAAGAGTCAAGAAGTTAGAGCTGAATGTGTGGATACTTTAAATGCCACTAACGTTTACAGCCCTGAAACCGCCACAGCATGTCGTTCTAACGAGGGAAACAACGTTAACGCATAAGCAACATTATATTAGTCAGATCATGCTTAATTAAAGGTTGAATGGACGATTTTTTTGGCACAAATCTGAGTCTTATTTCCTCGTGGCGTGGACTGTCGATTAGTCCTGCCACGTATCAATCATAAAACGCACCTACCGCTCACCTGCAGCTGCGTGCGGATCGTCCCACATTTCCGCGCATTGATCTATCATAATATAGTTCCCTCAGTGTACGGGGCAAAATGAAGACGGAGAAAGACCGTTCGAGCTGACGCAGAAGTGGACAGAAATCTACGGGAGACGAGAGATGCGATGCGCTCCGTTGCGCTAATAAACAAACGCACATGTGTGTTGTATCAGTCCACACGGGGGAGTGGCATGTGCACGGGGGAGCGGCGTGCGGCATGAGCACGGGGGAGTGGCATGAGCACGGGGGAGTGGCATGAGCACGGGGGAGTGGCATGAGCACGGGGGAGTGGCATGTGCACGGGGGAGCGGCATGTGCACGGGGGAGAGGCATGTGCACGGGGGAGAGGCATGTGCACGGGGGAGAGGCATGTGCACGGGGGAGTGGCATGTGCACGGGGGAGTGGCATGTGCACGGGGGAGCGGCATGTGCACGGGGGAGTGGCATGTGCACGGGGGAGTGGCATGTGCACGGGGGAGCGGCATGTGCACGGGGGAGCGGCATGTGCATGGGGGAGCGGCATGTGCACGGGGGAGAGGCATGTGCACGTGGGAGAGGCATGTGCACGGGGGAGAGGCATGTGCACTTCTCAAATCGCCGAACAATCGTCCACTGCGCCTTTAATGGCCTGAGGGAGCCGTCACTGGAGTAAGTTTTGACCTAAGTTCAAGTGCAGAGGTCGTGGCCAAAGAAGACCCTAAGGGAGACTCTTCTGTGGCTCTTTTCTCTCCAGTGGACTTCATGTGCAGCTCACACAGCTTTATTCCAGTAACCTGGTCTGTTGTGTATGTTTTTGACAGCCGCTCATTCACTTCATGCGACAAAAATCATTTGAGAACCAATGTTCAGAATCGTGATTTACCCAAAGATGAACAAAGAACATGAACATGTTTGTCTCTAAATTCAATCAATACCTAAAATAATATAGTAGTCGCACAGTTTGAGAAACGCCCGTCCAGTGTTGTCTCCTAAACAAAGATACAAAGTGATATTCCTGCCCTTCCTTGGTCATTTTTATAGTCCAGTCACATTTTGTGCAATATTGTAGAAAAAGCTTCAGTTTCATCTGGACTTTAGAAAAAATAGATGACATTTTTTCTAAAGTCCAGATGAAACTGAACAACATTTTTCCATTTTCCACAATGGAACTCTCCTGGACCAATGAGGGACACGCCCACATTTAGCACTTTCCTGACTGTGAAATTGTTCAAATATTCTCTGAATCGTGATATTTTCTGAATATATTAAGTAAATGCTGCTGCAGGTTTGCTCACGAACCAAACCGTCTCCAGTTCAAGTCTCACGCAAATGATTACTGTCGTTGTGTCTCTGGGCAAGACACTCTTCGCTCCCTTTGCCCTCCAGTCAAAGCAGTTCAGAGCAGTTCATCAGAACAAAATAATCATAAAATATAAGTTTATTTCCTTTGTGAATACAGCAATACCTCCTTTCACACGTTCGGGCTCAGACGTTCGGGCTCAGACGTTCGGGCTCAGACGTTCAGGCTCAGACGTTCAGGCTCAGACCTTCAGGCTCAGACCTTCAGGCTCAGACCTTCAGGCTCAGACCTTCAGGCTCAGACCTTCAGGCTCAGACCTTCAGGCTCAGACCTTCACGCTCAGACCTTCACGCTCAGACCTTCAGGCTCAGACCTTCACGCTCAGACGTTCAGGCTCAGACCTTCACGCTCAGACCTTCACGCTCAGACGTTCAGGCTCAGACCTTCACGCTCAGACCTTCAGGCTCAGACCTTCACGCTCAGACCTTCACGCTCAGACCTTCAGGCTCAGACCTTCAGGCTCAGACCTTCAGGCTCAGACCTTCAGGCTCAGACCTTCACGCTCAGACCTTCAGGCTCAGACCTTCAGGCTCAGACCTTCAGGCTCAGACCTTCAGGCTCAGACGTTCAGGCTCAGACGTTCAGGCTCAGACGTTCAGGCTCAGACCTTCACGCTCAGACCTTCACGCTCAGACCTTCACGCTCAGACCTTCAGGCTCAGACCTTCAGGCTCAGACCTTCAGGCTCAGACCTTCAGGCTCAGACCTTCAGGCTCAGACCTTCAGGCTCAGACCTTCAGGCTCAGACCTTCAGGCTCAGACCTTCAGGCTCAGACCTTCAGGCTCAGACCTTCAGGCTCAGACCTTCAGGCTCAGACCTTCAGGCTCAGACCTTCAGGCTCAGACCTTCAGGCTCAGACCTTCAGGCTCAGACCTTCACGCTCAGACCTTCAGGCTCAGACCTTCACGCTCAGACGTTCAGGCTCAGACCTTCACGCTCAGACCTTCACGCTCAGACCTTCACGCTCAGACCTTCACGCTCAGACCTTCAGGCTCAGACCTTCAGGCTCAGACCTTCAGGCTCAGACCTTCACGCTCAGACCTTCAGGCTCAGACCTTCACGCTCAGACGGTTTGGCGAGCTCTGCTGATGTTGTTTTGTTGTAGCTGATGACTCGGGCTTTTCTCAATCTTCACATCGTTCGCGCGGCGCTCGCTTTAAGCACAAAATGTCAGAGCGGAGAAGCAGATGCCATCTTAATTAGAATACAGGGAAGAACAATGGTTTCCAGCCTCCGCCGCGCGCTCTGACTTGATTATAGACTTTCATCATGTCTTATTCCTGTCGCATTGAGCTCATCTGTTTTCAGCGTTGCCTTGTTTGCTCCACCTGCCTCTTTATTGCGATCACGACTTCTCTTATTGGAGGGAAAGAAGTGGAAATATTGAAGTTTCATGTGATTAAATGAAGTAAAACTATGATTTGTGGAGGAGTGAAGTGACTGTAGGACCGATGGAGCCAATGATATACACTGTCCAAAGCTCTGCCACAGCTACTTATGGAGCATTTTACCTTATGAATTTGATATTTATATTGATTTCAAATGAATAGATTATACGTCATTTGCACGTCAGATTTCACTCTTTGTTTTGTAAAGAATCTACTGCAAACAGGAACTTCAAGGTGGTTTGTTTCATCTGTGTTTGATGCACACTGGAGCCGGCATATGTGCTGTCCAATCTGCCACAGCGACACAGCTTATTTATTTGTCTCTTTCTTTCTTTCACAGGGACAATGCAATCCTCCATAGTTACAAAACAAAGCTTGTATTTTCTATAGTAATAATTAATGGAGCTTTTAGTCATTCACAATATTACAGTCTAAAGTATTTTAAACTATAGTAGTTTAGTATACGGTAATTTAAGACACAAAATGTACATTGTGCACGTTTACTCAAGAGCACATTTTATTATAGAATCTAAAAAAAAAAAAAAATCCAGAAGGTGGCGGTGGTAACGTTACTTTGGGATGATGGTATTCAAGTATAAAGGACTAATTGTCCAAGATATGACTTAATATTAAAAAGTATTTGGGGAAACTGCTACACAAACGTGAATTTTGATTGATAGTTTGAAGGTCATTATAAATCTGGTGTTTTCAAAGTTCGGAGCACTAAACGTATCTGAAGGAGCAGTGCTGGAGTGCAGGAGAGTACTGCTCCGCTGTCAAATATACAACCGTAAACCTGTGCAGTCCCAACACTCCGAGAAGTCTTTAAAATCTCTCTTGCGTAAATGTCTCATCCTTAATCTTGATGTGCAGCTGATTGTCGCTCTGAACGCTTGATTGACACTGGACTCCTCCCCCTCAGGTGCGGCGGCCCTGTCCGGAGCGGTCACGCACACGGTCTCCACGGCGGTGATCGTGTTCGAGTTGACGGGGCAGATCTCTCACATTCTGCCCGTGATGATCGCCGTGATCCTGGCCAACGCCGTGGCCCAGGCCCTGCAGCCCTCGCTCTACGACTCCATCATCCGGATCAAGAAGCTGCCCTACCTCCCGGAGCTCGGCTTCGGGCACCACGAGTACGTACGGCACGCGGCGGCTAAAGGCACGCGGCGGCTAACTAAAGGCACGCGGCGGCTAAAGGCACGCGGCGGCTAAAGGCACGCGGCGGCTAACGGCACGCGGCGGCTAACTAAAGGCACGCGGCGGCTAAAGGCACGCAGCGGCTAAAGGCCCGCGGCGGCTAAAGGCGCGCAGCGCTTTTCTTTACTGCTCCAGTGGTCAGCGGTATTGACAGATAAACAGGAAGTGACAGAACTAAACAAATATTGAACAATGCACGTGTCACTCAGGCTCGTGTTGTTACTGAATACAATTGACCGTGAAGTTTTGATCCATATTTCTTTTTAAATAAGTGAATTCAACATCCTTTCAGAGCGCATGAGCGGACTGTACGTTTTATTTGTATAGCACCTTTCACAGTCACAACGTGCTCCACAAAAACACAGAATGAAGTACAGAGCAGTACAACAATATACAGTCAAATCTGTCCCTAAGTGTAATTTTAAAGTCCTGACTGAATAAAAAAGGCTTTGAGCTGACTGTATCGACTGTACCGGCCGTATCGACCGTACCGACCTGTATCGACTGTACTACCGACTGTAGTACCGACTGTATCGGCTGTACCGACTGTACTACCGGCTGTACTACCGACTGTACTGACTGTACCGACTGTAGTACCGACTGTATCGGCTGTACCGACTGTACTACCGGCTGTACTACTGACTGTACTGACTGTACCGACTGTAGTACCGACTGTATCGGCTGTACCGACTGTATCGACTGTAGTACCGACTGTATCGGCTGTACCGACTGTATCGGCTGTACTACCGACTGTACCGGCTGTATTGACTGTACTACCGACTGTACCGGCTGTATCGACTGTACTACCGACTGTACTACCGACTGTACTACCGACTGTACTACCGACTGTACCGGCTGTATCGGCTGTACTACCAACTATACTACCGACTGTACCGGCTGTACTACAGACTGTAGTACCGACTGTACCGGCTGTATTGGCATGTGACTTCGTACTGGGCCATAGTCAAACAGATGTGCGTCGAGTAACGTTACTTCAAAATAGTAGTAAGTAAAAGTACAAAGTCGTGTCAGGTGAGAGTAAAGTACAAACCACTTTGAAATGCCTGTATTATAAATCTTCTTCTCACATAAGGTCAACATATGAGTAACTGTCTAGACGTTACATTTGATTTATCCTTTGAAGGACGGAACATTAAAAACATTCACAATTTCTGGTATTTTCACAGGATGAAAACTAAATTACATCTGAAGGAGCAAGAAACATAAGTTATCACACAACTCCAAGAAGTGCAATTTACTCAGTGTTATCGTTGTGTCCTTCAGCAAGGACGCTCACTCACTGCAGTAATATGGAATACGATTGAGTGTGAAGATCTTTTATGTATTTTCATAGGTGGCATATAAACATAAAGCTTTTTTAAAACATTTATTATCTTAGTCGGGCACAGGTTTAGTTCAATGTTTTGCCCGTGTGACTAAATAAGCGCAGCATTCTTCTAATCATGGGACCATTTTGGTAACTGGTCAGTTTAAAGTGCCCCCTACAGGTCGGACGACTCGTTGAACTAAAATGCAGTTATGACATATATATTTAAAATGCTGCTTGAAAAGATACAAACTTTTTCCCAGTATAGCTCATTTTTTGCTGGATATTTTCACTTCCTGTTTGTAATTGATGACATCACACTAGGAACATTTGGAGGGAAACTCATCTAATGGCTCTTCTTTTTATTTGACTACTAAAAATATATGAGAGTAGCTTTGTTTTGTTGAATCAATGTTTAGAATGTCAAAAAAGTAGTTTATTGTGTGTAAATTCTGCATAAACTTCAGTGTCCCTAGTGTGATGTCACTTCCTGTCATTTTCTACAGTTTATTCAACTTTTCTCCACAAATGCTCACTCACTCGATTGGTGTAAAACTATAATTTATATGTACAACAGGTATAACTACACCAAATAAAGTCAAAATGTATCATAGTTTAGTCACAACTGGTTCTAATCTATGGGTTTCAGAGTGATACAAAGTTATAAAGACAGAATATTGTATGTTTTGAGGAGTGAAATGTCCTCAAATGTCACCCATAAACAGGAAGTTGAAAGCCATAACACTCGGCATCTAGATGAACCTTGTACATTAGTTTATCTGTTGCAGCTCTGTTCTCTCTCCTCCTCCATCTTCATCCACTGACGCTGTTACATCTGTTTATCGATCCAAACGCACGGCTAATAAAAGGCTGTAAACCTGAATGTGCTGCTATAGATTTGTGTCTCGCGTGCAAACATCTTACTGTAGTGGAGTCGGCATTTTCATCAAATCTCACCAATCACTCGACACGGGGTCCGCACGGGGGTCCACACGGGGTCCGCACGGGCAGTGTTGGGAAAGTTCACTTTCTACATGAACTAGTTCAGTTCATAATTCATAATTTTTAACTAAGTTCACAGCTCCGAAAAATGAACTAGTTCAGTTATTTTTTTCAATATTATGCTATTACGTTTCAAAATTATTTCCACAGCCCAAACACAACCACAGGCAGCAATTATTTTATTAGTTTATTGCTGAAAATATGTGTCAGATTTCATCTTCATATCCAATTTTGAATTGTTACAAAACCAGGATTTACATTCACATTGAAGGGACAGACTTCCCCCATGTGTTGCTGTCCGTTCAGCACCACAGTATATTCTCAAAAACATGAGGGAAAACTTAATGGGCAAAGTTTGCACATAAATGTTAGATTTTTCCCATCCTCACCGACCTTATCATAAAACTCACGTAAAAGGTCGTAGGGCGACTCCTGCTGCTCTGTTGACACTTGGCGGTCGCGTCAATGCTGCTTTTTGTTTTGATGCGCATGCGCAGTGCGGTGCGACACGCGGAATCTCTGTCTCCGCGATCCATCGCCTCTACAACTGGAGCTCTCACACTTGCCAGACACAGGCTCTTTTTGGGCAACTTAACGGTGTTTTTCGCCTGGAAGTCTCTAGAAATCTGACACTTTATTGAACGAAAATAAAAAGAACGAATTTTGCCGTTCACAGACACCAGAATGAACGTGTTCACAGTCTCGTTCCTCGGCAGTAATACAGTGCGTTCAGTTCACGTTCACCAAAATTATGAACGCGTTCATGAACTTTCGTTCAATGAACGCATTCAGGTACAACACTGCGCACGGGGCCCACTTAGTCCGACCAAAGAGGAAGGTCCAGCTTAATATATGAGCTGTGCACTAGACCTGATCATGATCCCTGCTTTTTTTTTAAAGCTCCAATTCAGGTAAAAAAAAAACTGACACATAAATATTTTTAATACAATAAATCATATGCAGCACTTTTCCCTGTGCTCTGCCCCACAGCTGCACCGCTCTCCTGTTTAATCAGTCTGAAAGATGAACTCTTGTTGTCGCTGGGCGTTTGTTTGTCGCTCAGAACTCGTCTGTAACACACTTCTCCAGAACTTTCTTTCACGTCCAACACTTAAGCGATGCCCGGATACAGACGATTGATGCTCAAACTAATATCGGCTTAAGTTTATAAGTATACGCTCAGTATAGATACAAAAAAAAAATCACAAATGGGACAAAATTTGAAACTGCCTTGGCCAGTTTTAAAATGGTCTAAAAGTCTATATCAGAACCAGACCACAGGGTTTATTACCGTATTCACCCGATTATAATTCTCACCTTTTGTCACAGTTTGGCCGGGCTTGGACTTGTATGTGATATTTTCACTCTGACGACCGCAAGAGGGCGCTCTCGGCTCTAAGCGACACAGAAGAATTCAGTGGATTTAGTTTGTTTTAGGCTTTTAAATCACAGTTGTTAACGGGTCAATGCGTCTTCTGTTATTGGGCCTCACCTGCAGTGGCTCTGGACCAGCTGCAGTGCACACTTGGACACACACAGAACCGTTTACGTGTAATTGTTGAGCACAGGCTGTTGTTATTGACATTGGCAGAGCATTAAGTGAAAATAATAGTTCAGATGCATCATTCACAAATTGGGAGTAATGACAAAAAGTGTAATTTCATCCTCCATCTGTTCATTGTTGTCGCAGTTTCACCATTCTCTCTCCAATCCTGCGTCGTCTGGTTTTGTCACGCCGTCACTTTAATGACTGTAGATCAGTTATGTTAACTGCTGGCGTGCATTTGATCACATAGTTTGAACGTATGTGATTTCAGAAAGGGAATGATTCAGTTACAGATCAGAATCATTTAATTGGCATTATAAAAAAACGCACAAACCTCCACCGCTCTTCTTTCATGAACTAACATCCTCTTTCACTGTTACAAATCTCCTCTGGTCTTTGCACA
The DNA here is from genome assembly GCF_026437365.1 of Eucyclogobius newberryi. Lineage (NCBI taxonomy): Eukaryota > Metazoa > Chordata > Actinopteri > Gobiiformes > Gobiidae > Eucyclogobius > Eucyclogobius newberryi. The sequence goes on from NW_027315724.1 coordinate 35,088,841, forward strand.
GGCCTTTTGTTTCACCTTTAACCTCCTGATATTCACATTCTCTTCTCTTTCCAAATCATCTCGATCGACACTTATAATATGACTCCAACTGTTCAGCCCATAGACAAAAATACAGTATAAGCAAGTCTTTGATTTGTATAACGCCTGTGTCCGAGCTTGCATCTCCACAAACCTGACTTGTACTTGGCCTGGAGGTCGGCGCCTCCTCCTGCTTGTTTCCATTGAAATGTTGTGCCTTTAGCTAAATTACGCCACAGTAAACATTAAACCTGTCTCCATGAAAAGTGTCCTCCTTTTTCATCATATTTTCATGGAACTGTGATTTTCCACCGCCAGAAAGTTTAGGGTTACCGTATTTTCCGCACTATAAGGCACACTCAATTATAAGGCGCACTGTCAATGGTCCATTTTCGATAATTTTTCATATATAAAGCGCATTAAGAGAAACAAAACATGTAGCACAAACTCACTTTGAGTTAGCACAACCAGAATTAATCCATATATATAAGGCGCACTTGTTTTTTGAGAAAATGAAAGGCTTTTAAGTGCGCCTTATAGTGTGGAAAATACAGTACTTTAAAGAGGGGATGCCTGACTTTAGTTTTGGCTTTTGAGTATATTGTAAAGGCGAAACAAAGTTATCCCACTGCTTCTACGATAAGAGCGTTGCCAGCGTTGACCGAGCGTCGACAGTCCACCTTCACTTTGCTCGTCTTAAAAAGCAGTTTTAGCCGTGTTCGCATCTGCAAAACATGTGTTTGGTCAAATCAACTTAAGTACTTCCTCCTTTCACGGCTGGAACATCCGATACGCCAGCTTTGAAGCCTTGAACATCGTAACCATTTGCTGAGTAGTCGGGCCAAACGGATTGAAGTTTACTCTCGTGCATGGTTGCGTTTCGCTAACTTTAAGGGACAAAACCACCTGAGCAAGCGTCCCTCTCCCCCTCTTGATCCCCCTGGCATCGCGCCGCGGCACAATGCGGCGCTAAGAGGAGCTAAATCAGAGCTGAATCCGATTTGCAGCATGTTGGCGTGGGCAGGTACATGCACGAGTGTGAGTGGAGCCCGGCTGGAGTTGCACACGTGCTACACTGCCGAGACCGGAGCCTAAAGTCTGGGGGCGGGCGGACGCGTGCGTGGGCGGGAGATGGATCATTTGCAGCCGGGAGGGAAAAAGAAAGAAGAAAAACAGCTCGGAGGGGGCCATGCGACAGTCCCATTCCCCCCTTTTCCCTGGATGCCTGCTTGGTTCTAATCAAAATGCACCAGTCATACAGCACGGGCGTGGAGGAATAAAAGGTAAAAAGTGAATGAAAAATGGATCGGAGCCGGCGTCTTTGGGCACACTTCATAGAGCCGCGTGCTATTAAATATAGATGAGTCGTGATTACTTTTTTTTCCTCTTTTGTGGCTGGGCGAGTCGGTTGTGATCGGGCGCGGCCGGTCGCACATAAATGGCTTGGGTGACACTCCCTCCATCATTTCGCACGCTCCCGCGACTTTCTGAAGCGCCGTCATTAAGCAAAGGTAATGTGATACGTGCCGATGATAGATTGTCATGTCACGATTTTAGAAACGCAAAGAAAAACAAACGCGGCGTGGCTGGCGTTTCTGACAGTTGCTCCATCATCTCGGCGTCAACAAACTTTCGGGGAACAACTTTGTGATCCTTCTCCAAACTACAGTTATTTGATTATTATTTTTATTGACGTTGGCACTGTCAGTTTAGTATGAAAATGAGCTGTACACAGTTGGACCCTGAATAACTTAACATCGTTTGACTGATTAGTTCCATTTCATTGAGACAAATGATATGGAACTAATGGGTCAAAGTCTCGACAGATCGGTGTTATTAAGTTATTAAGGTTTTGTCAATATTTCTATCGTTGATGCTGCTCATGTCTTGTACTTTCTTGTACTTTAACTTTTCGCAAAAAAAATACCAATAAAACTATATTTGCAATACTGGACGAATGAGGGATTACACCGATATATTTGCAATAATTAATTTCTTTACTCTACAAGTCTATTTAATCCCTCCAGGAGTGTTCTATTATAGAAACAAATAGTTGTATCATCCCCATGTGGGACAATAAAGGATTATCTTATCTTATCTGGACACTCATCCAAGAGTTATTTTCATAGATATTTTACATATTTTACATGTTTTAGACATTTTGCAAATGTTTTATTTTTATTTATTTTTTGAATAAAGAAATTAGTTGCCTTTAGCACAACAGCACAGCTTAATTATTTTTCAAGATAATTCAATTAAATATGTTCTTTTTACTCTTAAAGTACATTTTTCCCTTCCCTCTCTTGGTACTGAACAAACTTTCACCCAATAGAAGAGACTGGTCCACCTGTCGTGAATGCTAAATCAGTTTGATACAACACTGTTCCAGGTTTAGGCCTCTCACCGCCCTCACACAAGCCCAAAAATATGTCTGGATAAATCAATGGAAACAAACAACCTTTACATATAAATGTGCAGCAGTGATTTATGCTTCAGTGTCGAATCAACATGGACGGAGAGAAAATCCATGCAGAATCCATACAAACCTGCACGAGGGGTTTTAAGGCGGCTTACGCATGCACATGTCCATCATCTGTATCTTCTCATCTCTCATGAAAGCTCGTCTCTGCCGCAGACATCGAAGGCGCTGGAGTGGCATTCAAACCAGTGCAGGAACGTTACATAAGCTCATAATGACTGGTGCGGGGGCGGTGCGGTCCTGCATTCGTAATGGCCAATACGTTGCCTTCATGATGCGTATAAATATATAAATGTATGTATTAGATAACATCATTTCAGATGGAGTAACTTTGAAAGGTTTTATTTTTGAAAAAGAACTACTCGTACATGTGACGGCGTTATTATTAACCCGATCAAGTGGAGAAACAAACGTGTGATGAGTGTCCGGTCCTGACAGAGCGGCCACATGGGAGGTGATTATATTTTCACTAAATCAATCAGCACAAACTGCACTTTGTCCTGTGAGCAAACACGGGAGAGGCAATTGCAGCTAGCACAAAAGAGCAAATTACAGTCTCAAGTTGTCTCAGCAACAGCTTGGGAAATGTCTCAAAGTGACTCTGGAGTTGTTGAAAATGAGTCTAAATTTGGATTAATGTCGTCACTAAGTAAGGACAGACCCGGAAAACGTGGTAAGTCTGAAGTAAAATGGGTTTATTACAGTTTGAATTGATCTAAACCTCAAACAGTCCCAACTAAAACATGGAAAACTTGTCTAAATCAAGTCTAAGCCAGAACCTAACCCGATGTCTAAACCCAGAGCTACGATGGAAGGAAACTAAACAGAAAATACAAACATAGTAAAGGCCAAACGTTTGTATTTTCTATTGCCTCATTATCTCCAATCCATGACCAAACTCGATCAGGATCACAATAGCAAAAGACGGTTAACCCCGACTTAACCATGTTGATCTTAACCAGAACTAAACTAGGAGCAAGACTAAACGCTCAAGTTAAACTCACACGTCATATCGCAAGTGTTGGAACTAAACCATGAATAAAATAGTTCTGCAACTATCAAAATGTCAAAAACACACTTAATTCATAAATATTCTCTTGCCCACAGCCTTCAATCGCCTTTTATTGGATTAAAAATGCACTTATCAAGTCTTAATGCACAACAAAAATAATAATTTGACTGAGATCGTAAAAAATAATCACCGACTTGTCGACAACTAAAGTGATAATCAGTAACAGCCCTGGACTAAAACGGCAGATCTCTCCTTCGCCTGAGTTTGATGTAAAGACAATGGTCGGTCGGTAGCGTTGCTCGGTACACGAGTCTATCTCGGCTGTGAATCTATAATCCTCGGCGCTGGCCCGATCGCTCGCGGTGATCAGATGTATTGCCCGGCCTTGAGGGAGGAGAGGCTCAATTAGAAGGAGAACCAATCAGATTTTATCAGTGCCTCCTCCCGATATCCCGGGGGAAATTAGCGCTGGCAGCGGTTGTGGCCAGTTCAGAAAGCGGCATTACCTTATTCTCTCTGATCCTCGGGCGAATGGAAGCGGCGTCGGGAAAAAGCCGATTACGTGGGCGGCTCTGTGATGTTTATATACATTTATGCATCGGGAACAAAGTTGAGAATTAACCTTTTACCCACGGTTCCATTCAACTGTAATTCTCTCACTGCCGTGGCACATTATTTGTGTTTTAACAGCAGGTTTACGCTTTATAATTAAACAGTCAAATCTAACTCAGACTTTATTGTTGGCAAAACGGTGAAAATGAATCACGGCATAATTGATTTGTAGGAGTGTATTTCATGTAGAGCTATTATATAAACCTAGCACGTGGATTTTGATTTATCCATCTTATTTCTACTTGTCAGGGTCTTGCTGGTCCATGTGCGCAGACCGGGCACGTGCTGTGGTCTGATGTTTGCTGACCTTAACACACATGCTCATATTGGCACTTTGCAAAGTCATCAGAATTGGGGGGGGGGAAGGCTGTGGCTACAGAGCCGCGGCGCGGTCAAATAGCCTCATGGCTAACCCTGACCCTGACCCTAATCTTAACCCTAACCTTAACCTTAACCCTGACCCTAACCCTGACCCTAACCTTAACCCTAACCTTAACCCTGACCCTAACCTTAACCTTAACCCTGACCCTAACCCTAACCCAGTGCGGTCAAATAGCCCAGCAGTTTCAGGAGCCACGGCACGAAATAGCGGCTCTGTAGACACTCCCAAAAAAAAAATACTAATTCTGGAATATTATCGTTTTTAACTTCAGTCTTAAAGTATTTGAATTAATTTGAATACTGTTACTATAGATTTGTTTTCAACTTTTTAGCAAATGTTTTAATTACAATCTCCAAGTCGTCACTCTTCACTTGGTTTAGTCCCGCACTTGTCCCAGTTTAGTCCTGGCTTGTTCTTGCCGTGTCCTGCCGTGTTTTTGTTGTGTTCTTGCCGTGTTCTTGCCGTGTTCCTGCCGTGTCCTGCCGTGTTCTTGCAGTGTCCTGCCGTGTTCTTGCAGTGTCCTGCCGTGTTCTTGCCGTGTTTCTGCTGTGTCCTGCAGTGTTCTTGCCGTGTTCCTGCTGTGTTCCTGCCGTGTCCTACCGTGTTCTTGCCGTGTCCTACCGTGTTCTTGCCGTGTCCTACCGTGTTCCTGCCGTGTCCTGCCGTGTTCTTGCCGTGTTCCTGCCGTGTCCTACCGTGTTCTTGCCGTGTTCCTGCCGTGTCCTACCGTGTTCTTGCCGTGTTCCTGCCGTGTTCCTGCTGTGTTCCTGCCGTGTCCTACCGTGTCCTGCCGTGTTCTTGCCGTGTCCTACCGTGTTCTTGCCGTGTTCCTGCCGTGTCCTACCGTGTTCTTGCCGTGTTCCTGCCGTGTTCCTGCTGTGTTCCTGCCGTGTCCTACCGTGTCCTGCCGTGTTCTTGCCGTGTCCCGCCGTGTTCCTGCCGTGTCCCGCCGTGTTCCTGCCGTGTCCCGCCGTGTTCTTGCCGTGTTCCTGCCGTGCCCTGCCGTGTTCTTGCCGTGTTCTGCCATGTTCTTGCCGTGTTCTTGCCGTGTCCTGCCGTGTTCTTGCCGTGTCCTGCTGTGTTCTTGCCGTGTCCTGCCGTGTTCTTGCCGTGTTCTTGCTTACCCGATCCTTTGAGCTCGGGGTTGGGACGAGCTCAGTCGCCGGTGAGTTTGTCGATGATGAACCGAGTTTGCGTTGGCGGCGAGGTCGGCGTATGGAGTGGGGGTCAGATTGAGGAGCAGAGCGGAGGGTTGGCCCGGGACACGGCGTTGGCCCGGGACACGGCGTTGGCACGAGGCGGACGCTGGCACTGAGCGCGCTGCTGCTTTGAGCCAAGAGCGGACAGGAAGTGCAGACTGTGAGAGGGACCACCGCTCTGCCCAGGCAAAGTCCAGCGGAGTGTTAAGGTCGGATGTGTTTGACCTGCTGGAGTAAAGGGGGATGCTAACAGTTTGAGTAAAGCTCCTATGACACGTATGTCACTGGTAAACGGCCAAATAAAGAAATCTGATCGTTATAATGATGCCAAAAACTATCCTACAGAGACATGTGGAAGGATGGAAATGCTACAAAGGGCATTCTGTATTCAAATACTATTCAATTCCACCTTTAAATCTGAACCGGTCCAAGTAACCCCCCCCTCCTGGTGAATGCCCGCGGACCACTGGTTGGGAAAGCACATTTTAATACCCATTTGGATATTTGTGGAAAAGTACACCCAATAATTGCCTTACTTGCATAATTATATCAAAAGTGGCCCAACTTTATTCTTGTAAATGATTATTATTTTTTGTTCCATAGATTATATTGTAATAGTATAACTTTGTGACAAGATCAGATTGTTGGCGCTGTCTGCAATTTATATATTGCAAATTTAACGTAAATAACCTTTTTACATCACCAGAATAAGGTAAATGGATGAGCGTGAGTTGGTGGTCCACCCTGCTACGTCACTTTAAAAGCCGTTTAAATCATGCAAGAGAAAGGGTTTATGATGTAGGAATGGCTTAGATAGATTTAAATACGTTTCCTTCTATCACAGTCAACCAAAACTCCCAGATTTCAAAGTAAGACACATCACAATTGCATTACTAGTGTGTGAATGTTGACACAATTTAATGTATTTAAAATCACAGTGTAAGGTTTGAACTGACTCCTGACATCTTGAAATAATAGTACATCTTCCATATACGTACTACGGTATTTTGCCTCTCCTCTGTGCTAAAGGTGTGCTCATTTCCACACTTGTATCTGTTCCAGGAAGTACAACATCCGCGTGGAGGACATCATGGTGCGGGACGTGAGGTACATCACTCTGAACTGCACCTACAGAGACCTGCACGGCGTCCTGCTCATCGGGCAGCTCAAGACTCTGGCCCTGGTCGAGTCCGCCGGTAAATCTGCTGCTTTATTCACGCGATATGTCAAAGAGTCTGACGTGAAAGGGTCGTAAAGGCGTTGAACGGGCGACTCCTGGGCGACAGTTTGAAGCTGAATACAATGAGGTGTTTTAAAGGAACGTGTCCTTGTGTGGCATGAAACGGATCTAACAGGCCAAGTTACATGTCAGATCCGTGTACAGGCGAGCCCACTTTTTCAAAGATATTTCAACAAAAAATAAAGAAAATTGAATAAAAAGTGAAATGTACTGTGGAAAAGGGCTGCAAGGATGAATTCACTGATTGTGACTTCTCGACTATTAAAAAAAATAGTCATAAATTCTTATTCTAATCATTATTTTGACAATACAATCTATAAAACTCATGCCAAAAAATAAAATAAAACAATTCTAACAAGGACAACAGTATTATTAAATCAAAAGGTAAAAAATAATAAGTAAACAATTTAACATTTTCACCAATAATACATTTGAATGAATTGTGCACCTTTAAGACTGGATTCCTGTGTCGTATAAAATGTACTCATTAATTATTAAGATTTACCGTGATTTATTTATTTTCCATAACTCCAGAGATTTGTCTGATTTCCCTTTCCCTTTGGCGTACGGTTTACACCAGGTGCCCTTCCTCTCGCCCGCCGTCCCTGCTTGACCACTTTACCTGGGATCACACCATGATCTATTTAAATGATTTGCAGTAGAGTATTATTAGACACAAAATGGAGGCGTTTGTGTTGCCACGGCTGATGTCCCGTCCAGCCTGTACCCAAACAAAGCCTCACCTCCCCGCCGCGAGCTCATTAAAGACTGATTGACGAACTTTCCGCCCACGCACTGGCGGCTGCACCTCGCGCCTCTCACCGCAGATTTGGTATTCCGGGGCCGTCTCGATTATGCATTGACGCGGGAACAATTAGCCGCGGCATTTAGCCAAATACATGATCGGCACGTACTGTCACAAAGGCAATTACTTAACGCAAACTGTAGCCGTACACGCGAACGCCAGCGACGCGTGTTCGCTACGCACTGTGAGCTCGTGCAACGCTAAACAATGATGCAGACGTAATGTGGATTTAAACGCAGCTTTGGGAAGTCTCAAAGTAACTGCAGTCTGAAGACTCGAGTCACATTCATCTGACACGTTGCAAATGAAAAGAATTCAGAAACATAGGAACTTGCTTTGGTGATTCGGTGCAACATAAAACAATGAACAATGATGAGACAATCTACCGTATTGTCGGCACTAAAAGGGGCACTTACAGTCGTATAATAGAGATGAAAAAAACATGTATAAGTTGCACTGGAGTATGAAATGCGGTTGCAAGTTTGAAAATAATATCACATATAAGTCGCTCCGGAGTATATAAGATAAGTCGCACCCCGGTCAAAACTATGACAAAAAGGTGCAACTTGGTCAGGAAAATACGGTAAAAGTCTTTCATTTTCTCAAAAAAAACCGACAGTGCGCCTTATATATGGATTCATTCTGCTTGTGCTCACTGACCTCGAAGCGATTTTCTGTGCTACACGTTTTGTTTCTTAATGCGCCTTATAGTCCCGTGCGCCTTGTAGGGTCTCAAACTACATGTATTCAGTTTATGATTAAGGAAGATTTCTTAGCAGAAACGAGACAAGACGGGGCACCAGGGTTAAACCCAAAGAGCTAAGATACGGTCCTTAATCGCGCTCGTTAAAAAGGTCTGAAGGGTGTTTCACGATTCAGGGACTTACACATAGTCTAATCAAACAAACAATAGTCAATAACTCTTTCGTGTAGTTTATTTATCAAAAGGGCAATCAAAACACCGGAGCAGAAATGCGCACAGGTAAATCACAGGTGACGTTATATCAGATTTAACAGCAGATTTCATGCAGATAATGTTAAACCAGGGTTTTGCCTTTGATAATCAAACGCATCAAATCTATATCAAAAAGAGGGAAAGTGAAAAGCTAAAGGGAGGAGGAACCGCTGAGCTCTACCCAAATCACGCCACAAAACGGACCGCACGCAATGGACTCGGCTTACGGTTCTGTAGAGTCGGTCCGACTGGTCCTTGTCCGCGGACGAGGTCCGTAGCGGGGCGTCGCGTGGAGCGGTGTGGCGGCGAAGGTTCGTGAAGCGGGCGGCGGCCGTGGAGCTGGCGGCGGTCGGGGAGCGATGCGTCGCGTGGAGCGGAGGAGGCTGCGACGTGCTGTAAGGTCCTTGGCGCCGGGGAGCGGTGTGCTGCGCCGGGGAGCGAGGGGTCGCGTGGAGCGGTGTGCTGCGACCTCCTTGAAGCGGCGGCGGCAGCGGAGGCGATGTCGGGGAGTTCCTTGGCGGTAGAACGCTTTAGCGGTGTATTAGCTCCTCACGCGGCCTTTACTCAGATGAGGACGTAGTGCTGATCCACGCAAACGGCGTAGATTACTTCAAAAAGAAAAGAAACGAAGTAGCAAAGAAAGTCTCTGTCCGGTTTAGCGCTTAAGCGTAGTTCCAGGTAGTTCCAGGTGGTTTCAGGTGGTTTCAGAGTCCTAGACTGGCATGGCCTTGTCGACCACGTGACGGACGGATTTTGTTGAGACAAAGGAAAAGTGAAAGCGCGTCCGTGGAGACGGCTTCAAGATAGAAGAACAAGAAGAGAACAAAGAGGTCGTTTCTAGCTTGGAGCGTCCTTTTGATACCTGGCCCGCAGGGCATGCTGGGAGCGAAAGGGGCGGGCGCTACTGCGAAAACTCCCTGTTTAACATTTTCCTGACCGAGAAAATAAAACTGGAGTAACGTAAATAATAATGGCAAAAACATTGAACCCTGTTTTAACATTTACACGTTAAACACTTTTGGCAGTTTGTGCACATTATTTCTTGAGGTAGACACATTTTACATCTTCTTTCACCTGTGATAAAAAATATCGAGTTAAAGCATTGGGAATATAAAACCTTAAACAGTGGAAAAATACGTAACACAAGGTGAAACATGAGTTGATTCGAAAAACATTCATGGCATAATCACATAAAACAGTTCATCGGGGCGTCTTCCTGTAAGACTGTGGGGAGAAGAAGGTCTTTTTATCACACAAGTCACAGCGGCTCCCCTGCGGTGAGGGACAGAGGGAGAACGAAAAACCCCCAATGTTCAAAGAGAGATTTTCTGTTATCTGGCCGTGGAATGTCCATCTCCATTCCCCTACAGCCTTTATATATGAAAAATGATCGAAAATAGACCAGTCATTGACAGTGCGCCTTATATTGTGGAAAATACGGTATATAAAATCAAAAAGAAAAACAATAAAAATCTGCTATAGGATCAAAAATAGGCTTACCATGTACACACACTATGTTAACTGGATAAGACTGAAATTAAAATAAATAACAGCTGTGACGCATGAATGTAAATTAAAAATACAAGTAAATGAATAACTATTTTTGGGAAGGCGTGTAAAAATTAAAATATCAACGTTTACCCATTTAAGATTTTTTTTATTTTTTAGAAAAATATATATTGTGAAATGGGGCTCGCTGGCTAATATCGTAACATGTATGTCCAAGATATCGTCTGTGTCGTTAACGTACAGCGCGACTCCTGGGTCTGTCACGTCCTCTTCTTTTATATATATGCACCTCCAATAAGAAAAGCAGAATTGAATGTCAATATCAGCAGGAAATAATCATCTTTATAATAATCTTAATCAGTAGCTCTAACATAAGCAGCAAATGTACTTCTTGATATGCAAATATTCTATAAAATGTATGTATTCATGTTTTTCCTTGTTTTGCTTGGGAACTTTATCATTGTTTAGTATGGGTAAAGTAAGTGGGTGTGGCTTAAGTCCTGGTCTAGTTCTGTTTTTATTTCTCAGACTTTATTAACCAGTTTCTGTCCAGTTTATTTCAATCCTGGCTTCACTCACTTCCTCTCCTTTATCCTCGCATCAAACTTTATTACCCTCGCCGTGCGCCACAGAGTCGATGATCCTCTTGGGGTCCATTGAGCGCGCCCAGCTCCAGTCCCTCCTCACGCAGCAGCTCGGTCGCCCCCGACGACTGGAGTACATCAGGGAGCGCTCCATGGAGGAAAAGAAGAAGCGTCTCTCTGTGGGCTCCGACCGGAACAGCGACGACGGCAGCCACCGCGCCAGCCAGGAAGTCCGCTTTCAGGTAGAACACGCGCCACGGCAACGCGCCACGGCAACGCGCCAACGGGTCGCGACAGTTTACAAGACTTTATGTAAAGATGGAGGAATGTTGTAATTATTAGTGTCTTTGTTTGTTTTTGTCTCGTGATCTATATTGTATTGAGATTTTAATGTGTTTTTAGCACTTTGAGTTACTTTTGTATGAACTGTGCTCTACAAATTCATTTTGATTGTTGACGTACTAAAATATAATACAACTTAATGTTAAAGTAGTAGAACACAGTACTCTGATTGGACCATGTAACGGATTACATTACAAATACATTGGAATACAGGTACTTAGTATTCTGCGACGACATATATTTTCAAAGTATTCTTCCAAAGACTTCCAAAGTTTGGAATAATGTAAACTGAATTTAACTTGATTTTGAACTAAAACCTTTTTATTTTTAAAGCACAACAAAAAAAAAAAAAAAAATATATATATATATATATATATACAAACAAACATGAAAAATCTAATTAAACACAACCAGAGAAAGAAAAACGGACATAAATCAAAAAACATCCCACAAATCAATAAAAACTCAAACAAAACTGAATTAAACTTGTTAATTATTAAGTATTTGGCTAGTTTAGTATTTCTTGCCGTGTGGATGTTTTTTGGACAGATCTTATTAAATATTCACACAGAAAGCGCATACTTCCTCCCATATTCTATGAAAACCGCGTTGTTTGGCCTCTGCTCTGCGTCTGAGTTACCGACTACTTTTAAGGAGTATTCAGAAGGTCAGACGGCTTGTTACGTCCATCAGATTCGCTAAGATCACACATAAAAGTCAGAAGAGCGAGGATGCCGGCAACAGGATTCAAGGACGGCGTCAAGACATTTAGTCTTAAAATGTGCAGTTGAAAACCAAACCCTCGGGGAGAATATTTGGTGATGTGGTGTTTAGTTTACGTTAGAGTATTAGAGTCAATTAGAGCAGCAGAATGAGACCGCCGCACACATTTTGCATCCAATTATAAAGCATTCTTATTGGCAGCGAATCCTGTTTATTACAGGCATTCACACCGTGTTACTGATACACGTGGTTCCTCCCGGGTACTTGTGGCAACCGTACTTCACGCAGTGTGTTCCGTCTTGTTTCGGTGTCGTTTAGTGAACATTTTGTCCTTGTCGTTGTGTCAGATCTCCACTGAAGAGTCGACGTTCAGCCCCACGAACACCGGTCCGCAGAAGCCTCTCAAACCTGCCTTAAAGAGATCGTCGGTGGTGGAGCGACCCACCGAGCTCCCGACAAGTAAGACCCTTAACGCCGCCATTGTACCACTCAACGTGCAATACCGAGGTCAAGGTACAGTGAGATTTAGTGACGGCTGCATACATCCAGACGCGATCGGTGGTACTTTTCAGGTAGAGGGTCTGCCGCCTGCTTGTCTCTTGGCTGGAATGTTCTACAGCAGTGGTCTCCAACCTGTAGCGCAGCAGTTCCCCAGTAGCTCTCCACTCCTGGCTCCCCAAAGAGTTTCAGAATCACACTTATTGCACTGAATGACTCAAATTTGATTCCTCGCGTGCCAGTTATTAGTGCCTGTGTGTTCTTCTTCTTCCCACTCCTTTTCGAGCTCGAATGAGAAACTAAATTCTTTGCAAAATGCGCCTGAAGCTGAGGCCACACGGCACACTTTTCTTACGATATTCGGTCTCCCAGCCTGGTTGAAGTCGGCGGCTTCAGTCTGGCGGTGTGGAGCAGCTATGGCTGGACTCTCATTCGAATTGCAAAGTGTGAAATTGCACCAAAGACCTGAGTCAGTCATTCAAACCAATTTTCGAAGCCGATCATCCTAATCCTAACCCTGGTGGTACACGAGACACTACAGGGCTAAAACGTTCCATTTTCAGCTTTGTCAGTGCACAAACAATGGAAACAGTTTTATGCTTAATATTCCTGCTAAAACATTAGGTTAGTTCCACAGAAAGGGTTCACTCACGGACGACTGCAATACATTCAACCAGAGGGAAAAGCTTGTAAAAACCTGTTCTGGACTCTAGCACAGTCGAGACACTTCAGATCAGTTCTCTTTGTTCGGACTCCAAGTGCAGTAGGGTTAGCGGTCGCTCGCTCGCTCGCTCGCTCTCCCTGTGGTGTCGGAGGAAGTGTTGAGTGGTCCACTTGTTGGCACGGAGAAAACACAATCTGTCCCCTGTGCACTGCCAGCTTTGAGGGTGACCACCATCGATGGGCGAGAGAAAGTGGCTGGAACGCTCTTGGATTTTTGTTCTCGGGTGTTGTTCTTGTAAAGGCAAAAAATGGCACTAGTTAACAATATTTCTTGAGTTCAACTAATCGATTCTAACCCCAAAACGCTCTACAGTCGATGTAAAGTTCACACGATTCTACCAAACAAGCAAGAACTAAAATACGATTGTGTTTAGTTAGGTCTGTTTTCTTTACCGGTGTAGCAACAATACTTCATCCAGTTTAATAAGAAAAGTCTTACCGTATTTTATGGAGTCGCACCAGCCAAAAAAGGCATAATAGAGAAGAAAAAAACATATAAGTTGGGGAAATGTATTTGATAAAATCCAAGACCAAGAACAGAATAATAACAGATGAGAGAACATGGTGAATAGGTGTACGTATGCTAACGCTAACACCTTCAGCTACATGACGTATGCTAACGCTAACACCTTCAGCTACATGACGTATGCTAACGCTAACACCTTCAGCTACATGACGTATGCTAACTCAAACACCTTCAGCTACATGACGTATGCTAGCGCTAACACCTTCAGCTGCATGACGTATGCTAACGCTAACACCTTCAGCTGCATGACGTATGCTAACGCTAACACCTTCAGCTGCATGACGTATGCTAACGCTAACACCTTCAGCTACATGACGTATGCTAACTCAAACACCTTCAGCTACATGACGTATGCTAGCGCTAACACCTTCAGCTGCATGACGTATGCTAACGCTAACACCTTCAGCTGCATGACGTATGCTAACGCTAACACCTTCAGCTGCATGACGTATGCTAACGCTAACATCTTCAGCTACATGACGTATGCTAACGCTAACACCTTCAGCTACATGACGTATGCTAACGCTAACACATTCAGCTACATGACGTATGCTAACGCTAACACCTTCAGCTACATGACGTATGCTAACGCTAACACCTTCAGCTCCATGACGTATGCTAACGCTAACACCTTCAGCTACATGACGTATGCTAACGCTAACACCTTCAGCTGCATGACGTATGCTAACGCTAACACCTTCAGCTGCATGACGTATGCTAACGCTAACACCTTCAGCTACATGACGTATGCTAACGCTAACACCTTCAGCTACATGACGTATGCTAACGCTAACACCTTCAGCTACATGACGTATGCTAACGCTAACACATTCAGCTACATGACGTATGCTAACGCTAACACCTTCAGCTCCATGACGTATGCTAACGCTAACACCTTCAGCTACATGACGTATGCTAACGCTAACACCTTCAGCTACATGAGGCACAGACAGAACTGTGGTAAGTGTCTGGTATGTTAACGTAACATATGAACAGTTATTCAGATAACTATAGCATAAAGAACATGCTAACAAGTTTAGCAAAGCATCAGTTTTACCCCAAATCACTAAATCCATTGAATTCTTCTTCCTCTGTGTCACTTCTAAACAACTCCACAAACTCCAGAGGAAGAGGAAGTGCAGATTCTTCTTCTGCGTCGCTTAGAGCCTAGAGCGCCCTCTTGTGGTTGTCAGTGTGAAAATAATTAACATGTGAAATGCGGTTGCCAGTGTGAAAACCACGTGTAATATCAGGTACAAATCTCTCCCGAGTACAAGTCGACCCACGGCCAAAACTATGTAAAAAGGTGCAACTTATAGTCCGGAAAATAGGGCATTTTTGCATCTAAAATGTTCACAATTTTGAGGAATTACACCAACAAAAGACGAAGGAATTCTAACATTACTAAAACTGACTTGAAACGTACATTTGAAGTCGGTGTTGCTCCCGTTCTCTTGCGCCTTTACATAACAGTCGCGCGTAAAGCATATTGTGATTGGTTTCATCAAACCGAGATGGCTTTTGAATGGAGGAAATGAACCCAGACTGGCGCAGAGATAGCAGGAGATTTTTGTTTCGTAACGCGGCACCATTAGCTCAGTCTTCTTCAAAGCAGCCTCCATCAGAAACATTTACTTTGGACGCTGGTCAAAGAGGTCGAAGCTTTCAATTTATTATGGGACATTGCGTGTTCATGCGGCGGTCTGATGTAAAAGTAACAATTATATTTGTTTGGAAGAAGAGGAAGCACCTGTTTCAACTTGTGGATTTATGTGAATACCTTTTGTTTTCCATGTTTTTTCAGTTATTTTTGTCAATTAAAACGCCTGTAATTGAATAAATGCGAGATATATACGCGCATCTAATACCGTACTGCGAAGCAATATCGTTCCCAGCACGTGGCAGGAAATTATAGCAGATTTAAACCGATCTGTCACTGCTTCTTCTCTTCTCTGCTTCAACATGCATGTTTTGGAAGACTTGGTAAACGTACAGTACAGTGAAGGGTGAAGTCTTGTGGTTTAAAAGAAAAGAAAAGTGTGCAATTGAATAGAAAGTGCATTGCTCGTTTTTAATCTTTGTTTCGTGACATTGTGTCTTGCAGGTCCAAATGATAATTCAGGAATTGCTTTGAAGAACTTGTTTTGTGCCAGTCCAGACGCTGAAGCTTTAGAGGTGAGACATGGCTGAACACGCGCTGCTACAAGTACAACGCGAATATATTAACACAAAAAGCTTTAAAAGTCTTTTAAAAGTCATTCAAAGCCTCTCGGGCCGAATGCGGTCGGGTTGTTTGTTTGGCCTCCGGGTCTTTTTCGATTGGCTTTGTAGAGGCTAAACGATCAGTCAAATAGGTTACTTGGATAGAACTTTCTTATCGTAATAACGTTTTTCAAAAGCTCTGATCATAGTCTTTAAACTAGTCCTTGTGTAAACGTTGATCATATCCACATCCTCGAATTATATCCAAAAAGAATAAAACTAGAACAGCTGGGCTTACTAAATATAACTTCTAACGTTTACGCTATTCTTTTTGGATATATACGTTATGCCTGGATGTCTGAAAATCTCCATAATTTAGTGCTGAAATAAAAATAAAAAATGGAAAACTTCAAAAACAGTGCTTTTATTTTTAAAAAAAAAATAATAATATAAATAATTAAAAAAAAATTAAAAGTCCTGTTGGCTTAATTTATCCTTTTTTGCTATTGTTTTCTCTAACCACCAAATATGTTTAAACCTTTTATTCTCACAATAATTCTTTAGAGTTTATTACACTTTTCACTTCTTCCTACAGACATGAGCCTCATTTTGGATTTGACCTCTATTTCATATCCCTCCCTTCTATGTCTCTGCTCAAAAGGAAACCCTCTTTTCTACATTAAATCATTTATATTCCCCAAGCGCTGCAGATACATTTTGACGCGACACGAATACCAAGGTTCTTGTTAACGTTGTTTGTCTTATGTCGCTGCAAAGAGAAACAACAACACCTTGGAAGTCCCTATGACTCCTGAGCACAGGAGACCGTCCAAACGAGTCCGGATTTCTGTCATGGTAAGAGCCGCCGTTTTGGGGGGACGTCCGAACGTCCCAAATCCGCCGGCGACACGATCATCCAAATCAGCCGACGGTCGTCATTGTCATTTCATCCCGTTCTGATTCCTGCTTTTCCGACGGATCGCGATCTCGTCCTCGTCATCGCGCCGTGAACAGCTGAACAATCTTGTCCGAGCTAAAACATGGCAGACAAAACTAAATGAAGTTGCCATCATACGTTAGTGTTCGGAAATGTACCGGTAGAGGCGGGCGATGTATCGAAAAATGTATAATATTCTGAATGTTGTTTTGAAGATATGCACATTTGTTTATCATGCTTATCATTTATCTTAAGAAAAATGCAGCACAGATTGAAAAAAAATGATAAAGTGATATTTTTGCACTTTAGTGGTTAATTTAACAGCCCTTTCATATTTGTTTGATACTTCAACCTGAATTAATACATTTAAAAAGCCATTTTAACATAAATTTGCTTAATATCGCCTGAATATACATATTTTTTTAATATCGCCCAGCCCTAAATACTGGTTAGTTATTATATTAGAATGTATTTTATGTTATCTGCCTTCTTCTTTCAGTACTAGCATTACATACAAGTTTAGTAAAGTTCGCCATTAACAATTTTTTTTAGGGCATTTGACCAATATTGAACAGGAAATCTCGACATATAGTGCGGAAATAATAAATGCAATATTCTCCATTCAAAGTGTATTTCCAGCGTGGTTAAGCGCTCTACGAGGACAAGGTTGTTCAGTGAAGCATGACATCATCGCCGTGTCACTCGAGGCGTCCAATCAGTGAAGCCTCCCAGAGCCCTTTGCCCCGCCCCGTTTCTGGCGTGACTCTGAGAAAATAACCGCCTCCGTTTCGACGTGACGGACAGAGCTTTTGATTCATTCTTTTTGTCGAATAGGAAGCGACACAAATGAGATAGAAATGTTACTGTTTGATAATGAAACAATGCAATGATCAGTAAAACACGTCTTTACCATTGAACTTTGAAAACATGTCTAACGCATAAACCTCCGCAACTTGATTAAAAACGGGTGCGAAGCAATAGTTTTAAATCCACACATTGATGCCAAATATACAATATGTTTAGTTTTTTAATTATGTGTTTTGCAAATACAAATGTCATGGTTTAAAATGTAAGCGTTATTATTATTTTGAGGACAAAAACAACACGATATAACGTTTAGTCATCATTATTGACACGTAAAATCGTAAATTGGCTTGTTACTATTCCTCAAATTTGTGTCTAATTGACTAATTTACCAAATAAGATGAAATACTGTTAATGCGACAAAAACAGCCTGATAAGTCTTTACATTTAGTTGTTAGTTTTTGACTAAAGATTGAATCAAATGGACATCATTTTGCTTCTTAATTCGCCACAATTGTTATTTTTAAGCTCTTACAGTTAAATTGTGGCCTGAATAACCACTAATATCGCTTAACCTAATAATGTTGACCTCTCCAGTTGCAAATTAATACAAAAAAATGGCCAAATGTGCTTTCAGATGTTACAACTGTGATTTAAACGGTCTCAGTCCTTGTTTCCTCAACATTTAGAAACTTGTTGCTACAAATCTATAGTTTTTTAAAATGAAGTTATACCAATATTTCCAACCCCATCGAAGTAATCATTGTGAAACCCATTGAAATGCATCAGTTTACCCATCATTGCATTGCTTTAAATGTTTAGCCTCCTCATCTCCTCGTTTGAGCGTTTTCGAAGTGCGTATCACGAATGAACCTTCAATGATGAATTGGGATGCATGAAAAGTTCTCAGCGATATTGGAGATTATGAGATTAACGGCAGAAATCACCAGCACGAGCCCTTCTGCAGCCACGCATGTCAATCAATAAACGGTCAACGTGATTGTAAACGGAGACAAATGATAACGCGGGACAATGTCGGGTCGATGATGAAGCCCCGTTTTTTTTTTTTTTTTTGTTTTTTTTTTTACAGAAAATCAAACGCTATTATGAGTATTTTTGATCGCATCCAAAGACGCCGCCGTCAGTTGTCGCTAATGATTCGGTATTAATCTTCTCACCACGTTTATCTTGTCGCTTTTGCCGTAGGAACCTCCACCGAATTTGAAGGCGTTCTCTTCGGTGAGCATCTACCACTCAGCCAAGCACCGCACTTTATCGACAATTGTGTGCAACGTTTCGCTGTTAACGAGACTGATGTGACTTTTGTCCGGCTCCATTTTGAGGCGACTATAGCTTGGGCACACGAGCTCGACCTCGTGCAAAAGGGTCTGGAATAGGACCATAAGAAAGCCTTAAAAAGACCACCAACTTCGGACGGTTCGGCCTTTAGTTTGTGTCGCTCAAATGCTGAAATCTCCTTAAATATACTTGTTTTATTCAGTACAAACTGTATCACTTCATTTACCTCAGATACAAAAATGTGCGTAGTTTCTCAGTACTGTGTGTATTTGTAATTTTTTTTCTTCCTTTTTGCTCATAAGTTGCCATTTCGGTTAAAACACGGACTAACCATGCTTTTCTCTGATTGGTTAATCCGTCCGTCAATCGCGTCCGTTTGAATTGATACGATTGCTGTCCATAAAGTAGTTCAACTTGACAGTGAGGTTAGGTGAAGTTAAGCGTTTTACTGGATGTGTTGACCTGGGTGTTTGTGCCGTCTTGCTAACGTGAGTTACATTGTTTTTGAGTGTTTTTCGCTCGATTTTTTTCGCGCTAAATGAAGAAATACTTGAACTGAAACAAGGTGATGTTGTACTCTGACATGGCAAGGGAGGAATAGGGACAACTTGAACTAAACATTTGACTTTTTACATAGATTGAAGAGGGAGTTAACTGAGACAGGTCCAGAAGTTGTGCTGTATTTAACTCATCTTAAAGTTAAAGTGGGTGTGGCAGGTCTTTACAATTTTCTCTTTTGGACTTTATTCGGTGTATTTATACCTGTTGTAAATATAAATAATAGTTTTACACCAATCGAGTTGGTATTTGTGGATAAAACGTTGAAAAATCTGTATAAAATGACAGGAAGTGACATCACACTAGGGACACTCATTCCAGACCAGGTTTATGCAGAATTTACACAAAATTAAACTACTTTTTTGACCCTCTAAACATAAATCAACAAAAAAAACACACTCATATATTTGTATTTGTCAAATAAAACAAATTGTGACATTAGATTCGTGTTTGCGGCTAATTTCCTAATGTGATGTCATCAATTACAAACAGGAAGTGAAAGTATAAACCTACAAAATTAACTATTCCGGGATATTTTTTTTTATAATTGTTAGCAAAAATTCAAATCTGTAAACTCACACCTGTCAGAGGCCCTTTAACTTGAACTTAAGAGTTGAAATTGTATTACATTTAGGTGTGATTGATACATTGATGTATCTCATTGGACGACACAACTGGCCTCGACAACATAATGCTTCTGCTCGATCTTTACACAGTTTCTTCAATTACACAATGTTCATTTTATACAGCGTAAACGTTGGTCACAAAGCCGCAAATGACCCGACATCATCCACATCATTTATTGTCCCGTGACAGTGGCACAAGAGCGGCCGGTGTCTGATGTGCACCGCGGCCCATTAACCGAACACTGTTTCCTCTCGATGCTCTGTTCTCTGTGTATGACTCTATTAGCCATATTAATGATGTATGCGGCCTCCACTTAAGGGCCCCATTAGTTTCACATGTCAGGGGAGATTATTGAAGTTTGTCCACATTTTCCCCTCTCTCGGAGCCCAGTGCGGCGCTGGGACATCGCTCTCCTGTCGCCCGGAGCAGCCCGTGTGGAGAACGGGCTCTGATAAATGGCACTGGACTGATGTGGACGGATGGGAAAAGCCCGGGTTAGTGTTGATGGGTTTTTCTTTGTAGTAATGGTGGACTTTTGAGAGTGGTTTAAGAGGCGCGGTTACTAAAGTCAAATTATTGGGTATGATGCCCTAACGCGGCACGATGAGAGTACTTTTTACTTGTGCTTGTTTTGTACTTCGTGTAGCAGCACTTTGGAGAAGACGTGGTGTTGGTGAAATATGCAATACAAATAAAGTTAGATAGTATTATTAGTACTTTGGCAGTAAAGTCTACTACTACTGTTACTGTTTCTACTCTGATTCGTTCCCATCACACCCGCAGATGGTAACATTTTTACTTGCCAGTCTAGTGTTCCTACGATCCCAAAGTTTTGATGATAAGTAAAAGTATTTGGGTAATGCAAAGATGTTAAACTTCTTCATATATGTTTTTGACAAGAGATTATTCTATGTTTGTCTTTAAAAATGACGTTAGTGTTTGGTCATCTGGTCCATGTCGGTGTAATCCCTCATTCGTCCAGGCGTGTTCCATAGTAGAAAAAGCTTCAGTTGTAGTCATCTGGACTCAGTTTGGAAAAATATATTTTTTCAAACTGAGTCCAGATGACTACAACTGAAGCTTTTTCTACCATCTGGTCCATACAATTCTGAAATCTGCTCAAATCTAGTTTTCATAGTATTTTATCACCACATACCACTACTACTACTATACTACACTGCTATTACTGCTGTTCTACACTACTACTACACTGCTATTACTGCTATTCTACACTACTACACTGCTATTACTGCTGTTCTACACTACTCCTACTATACTACACTGCTATTACTGCTGTTCTACACTACTACTACTATACTACACTGCTATTACTGCTATTCTACACTACTACTACTATACTACACTGCTATTACTGCTGTTCTACACTACTACTACTATACTACACTGCTATTACTGCTGTTCTACACTACTACTACTATACTGCACTGCTATTACTGCTATTCTACACTACTACTATACTACACTGCTATTACTGCTGTTCTACACTACTACTACTATACTACACTGCTATTACTGCTGTTCTACACTACTACTATACTACACTGCTATTACTGCTGTTCTACACTACTACTACTACTATACTACACTGCTGTTCTACACTACTACTACTATACTACACTGCTATTACTGCTATTCTACACTACTACTACTACTATACTACACTGCTGTTCTACACTACTACTACTACTACTATACTACACTGCTATTACTGCTATTCTACACTACTACTACTATACTACACTGCTGTTCTACACTACTACTACTATACTACACTGCTATTACTGCTATTCTACACTACTACTACTACTATACTACACTGCTGTTCTACACTACTACTACTATAATACACTGCTATTACTGCTATTCTACACTACTACTACACTGCTATTACTGCTGTTCTACACTACTCCTACTATACTACACTGCTATTACTGCTGTTCTACACTACTACTATACTACACTGCTATTACTGCTGTTCTACACTACTACTATACTACACTGCTATTACTGCTGTTCTACACTACTACTACTATACTACACTGCTATTACTGCTATTCTACACTACTACTATACTACACTGCTATTACTGCTGTTCTACACTACTACTACTATACTACACTGCTATTACTGCTATTCTACACTACTACTATACTACACTGCTATTACTGCTGTTCTACACTACTACTACTATACTACACTGCTATTACTGCTGTTCTACACTACTACTACTACTATACTACACTGCTATTACTGCTGTTCTACACTACTACTATACTACACTGCTATTACTGCTGTTCTACACTACTACTACTACTATACTACACTGCTATTACTGCTATTCTACACTACTACTACTACTATACTACACTGCTATTACTGCTATTCTACACTACTACTACACTGCTATTACTGCTGTTCTACACTACTACTACTATACTACACTGCTATTACTGCTGTTCTACACTACTACTACTATACTGCACTGCTATTACTGCTATTCTACACTACTACTATACTACACTGCTATTACTGCTGTTCTACACTACTACTACTACTATACTACACTGCTATTACTGCTGTTCTACACTACTACTATACTACACTGCTATTACTGCTGTTCTACACTACTACTACTATACTACACTGCTGTTCTACACTACTACTACTATACTACACTGCTATTACTGCTATTCTACACTACTACTATACTACACTGCTATTACTGCTGTTCTACACTACTACGATACTACACTGCTATTACTGCTGTTCTACACTACTACGATACTACACTGCTATTACTGCTGTTCTACACTACTACGATACTACACTGCTATTACTGCTGTTATTGCTGATGCTACTACTACTTGGCCGTGTCATTTGTATTGCAGTGTTGAGCAGACTTTCCACCGCTGCAGAGAGAGGAATTGCTTTTCGTATTGATTCTTCCTGATTATTTCTCTTCCTTGCTTAACAGTCGTATAGTGGTGGATACAGTTGCTTACAGGAGAAGAGTAATGAGCTTTGGACCAGGCCCGTGGGGAGTGCTTCTTATTAGGGGCGTAAAACCTCAGGCTTTCCCCCCTCTCACTGTGGAGCTGTTCACATGGAGCAGATTTGGGCAGATACAGAGACACAGTAGATATCACAACATGTTAATTTTTATTTCATTAAGCAGCAGAGTTGAAGTATGAACTACTCCCTTGTAGGCTCGTTATTAGGGATGATTGTTTTGCCGCACAATTTAGAATGTGTTATTTATATGATGTTTTCGCTGTCTATGTAGCGCTGCTTTTTGAAACCACAACATGTCGAGAGGTGTAACTCACCAGCGTTCATCCTTTTTTTTTTTTTTTTTTTTTGTCCGAGGCAAATGTAACGTGTTAACAGGAAAACGAATGTGTGCACAATCTCCCTATAATATATACTCAAACTAATATCCAAACTAGATAACCGTTTAGGTGTTGACGCTGAAGATATTGAAATAATAACTAGTTTCATAAGGATCTTGATCTTTGTCAGACTTCGTATAAGACAATTATTGACCTTTTAATATAATCAATCTCAGTTGGGCCGCACTGCATGTTCTTTCTGCATACCGTATTTTCCAGACTATGTCGCATTTTTGGGGGAAATTTGATAAAATCCAAGACCAAGAACATCTTGAAATGCACTCTAAAATAATAACAGAGAGAACATGGTGAATAGGTGTACGTATGCTAACGCTAACACCTTTGGCTACATGACGTATGCTAACGCTAACACCTTCAGCTACATGACGTATGCTAACGCTAACACCTTCAGCTACATGACGTATGCTAACGCTAACACCTTCGGCTACATGACGTATGCTAACGCTAACACCTTCAGCTACATGACGTATGCTAACGCTAACACATTCAGCTACATGACGTATGCTAACGCTAACACCTTCAGCTACATGAGGCACAGACAGAACTGTGGTAAGTGTCTGGTATGTTAATGTAACATATGAACAGTTATTCAGATAACTATAGCATAAAGAACATGCTAACAAGTTTAGCAAAGCATCAGTTTTACCCCAAATCACTAAATCCATTGAATTCTTCTTCCTCTGTGTCACTTCTAAACAACTCCACAAAACTCCAGAGGAAGAGGAAGTGCAGATTATTCTTCTGCGTCGCTTAGAGCCTAGAGCGCGCCCTCTTGTGGTTCAGTGTGAAAATAATGAACAAAACGTTACAATAATTTGATAATCCCGCCAAACTATGAAAAAAGGTACAATTTATAGTCCGGAAACTTGGGTATATTGTTTTGTAAATTGCGGTTAGGGCCCCTGAGTAAACATCACCCTTATTTTCATTCTCAAGCTTCTTCTTTCAGCTTCTACCGCTTGTACCCGTTCGTCGCAGCTTTGGCCCTTAGGCCGGGTTATTTTCCGTTCATTATTTCTTTATGTTGTCTAAAAATAGTGCGGTGTGAAAACTGACAATCAACCCTTTTCCTTAGTTTCAATATCGAGGTTTATTGTGTACCGTTCCTTTGCGTTCTCTCATATTGCGTGTTTATAAAAATATAGGCGATGTATTCACACTGCAGTACTGTAATAACGAATTAAGTACTACAATAGCATTCTAGCTAGTGGCGTTTGATATTTGTACCTCGTCTAAAAATAGCAGTTGCTGTGAGTAAGCGCATTCTTCTCTGTGCAAATATTTGTCCCTAATTGAGGAATTATTCACAAATGTCGTGCTAAAAGTCTAATTGTTACGTTTGCCCACGAGGAGCGCGCTGCGGCCGGCGTGGAGGCAGATGGCGCATTATTAGCCGGTCTTTTTCGGGACGTGTTAAGTGGTCTGCGCTCCATACGGGTCATTATTGCCCTGCACCGAGCAAATTAGCGTCGGACCCCTGCAGCCCTCCTGTATGACCGTCCTGTGGGCCTGTTCTGCGTGTCGTGAGTTACTCCAACACGCGGCAGAAGGGAAACTGGGTCAGATATTTCATGTATTTTGGCCTCATAATTAACTTCAGTCCACAATTCTTTGTTGTTGTTGGCAGTAACTAGTAGCGATTCATCAAATAACTGCTTGTTGTGATTACGTATCTTTTCTTGGCATCACATTAGCTTCGTATTGGTCAAATTTTGTATAGCTCTAATATTCTCAATCTAAACGGATTAAGGTTTCCCGCGCCACATCTCAGCAGTCTATAGTCTCACTGCGGGACAAACACACATAAACATGTTTTCCTTAGATTTCTTTCTCCTCCCTACGGCCAAAGTGAAATCAAGTTATTACTTCTCCCCACCACTCTTTTCTTTTCTTCCCCTTCTTCCAGACGCACTGCACCGTAACCACTTTTTCCCTCTTGTGTTTCTGGGTTAGGTTTAATCTCTGTGGCCCGCCTCTTTTTTATTTGACAACTTTTCTTAATCCTTTATCCTTCACCCCCTTCTTTATTTTTTATCCCCACCATATTTCAAAAGCCCCTCATTCTTCTTTAGCGTTGGTCTCGTCAGTGAAATATTGTCGTGATGTGATGTCGTCCCTCTGTCGGTGTTTTTCTCATTATTTTTCACCGTCTTGTATTTCGCAGCGATCTCTTATTTATGATGGCTGCTGGGCTGAATTTTGGGGTTTTTGGCAGCGCTCCTCACTCTTCTGTTTCCCCTTCCCCCACACCTATGTTTTCTTCTTTTTTTGTTCTTTTTTTTGTTCATTTCCGTGTCTCGCAGTGTAGACCAAGAATCCTGCACGGCGTTTGAATGTAAAATGGTGCTGATTTTTCTGTCAACACATAAATAGCCTTTGACGTTTTCTTGTATTTTAATTTGAAGGAGGAGCAGTTGTAGCGCAGTTGGAAAAGACATTTTAACACTACTACTACTTACTGTTGTATGCAAATATAGAATATTGTTTACATTGCATTACTTGAGCCTCAACTTCCAAGGTACCGTATTTTCCGGACTATAAGAATATATAATATTGAAAAAAAACAGATGAGAGAACATGGTGAATAGGTGTACGTATGCTAACGCTAACACCTTCAACTACATGACGTATGCTAACGCTAACACCTTCAGCTACATGACGTATGCTAACGCTAACACCTTCAGCTACATGACGTATGCTAACGCTAACACCTTCAGCTACATGACGTATGCTAACGCTAACACCTTCAGCTACATGACGTATGCTAACGCTAACACCTTCAGCTACATGACGTATGCTAACGCTAACACCTTCAGCTACATGACGTATGCTAACGCTAACACCTTCAGCTACATGAGGCACAGACAGAACTGTGGTAAGTGTCTGGTATGTTAATGTAACATATGAACAGTTATTCAGATAACTATAGCATAAAGAACATGCTAACAAGTTTAGCAAAGCATCAGTTTTACCCCAAATCACTAAATCCACTGAATTCTTCTTCCTCTGTGTCACTTCTAAACAACTCCACAAACTTCAGAGGAAGAGGAAGTGCAGATTCTTCTTCTGCGTCGCTTAGAGCCTAGAGCGCCCTCTTGTGGTTGCCAGTGTGAAAATAGGTAAATAATATAACATACAAGTCGCTCCTGAAAAATGCCAAACTATGAAAAATGGTGAGACTTATAGTCCGGAAAATACGGTATTTACAAGCTATTTTCAATTTAAATTAAATTAGTTTAATGGATTGATCAAATATCAGACCAGTTATTGTTACTGGGATAATCTGAAAAACATTGGAGACGTTTTTGTCACTACACATATCCATGGGTTTAAATCTTGCAAGAAATTAGCATTGTTAGCGATTTAAAATGAAATGGTATCAAGCCATTAATAGATGCAAAATTCTTGTTGTTTTCCCGTTGCTTAAACTAAAAAGCACTTTGTCAAGATTATTGTGAGGGAAAATAAGTTGACGATTTCATCAGGGGTCAAGTGTCGCGTGTGTCGAAAGCAGAGTGAGCGGAAGGACGGAGCAGGGCCCATTAACAACGTCCTCGTGGATCTGATAGAGGATCATCGGAGGAAGAGATGAAACGCTCATTTCCCCCAATCATTTGTGGAGACACAGTGAACTTATCTCGCGCAGATGGCTCAAATTCATTTTGACCGGAGCTGATTTTCGGCTCGATATCGGATATGTGTGCCGAGTGACAAATCTGGTCAACGTCCCGAGTACTTTATAGAAGACAAAACCGCCGCGAAATCTTACTCTGTCGCATTCACCCTGACGTGTATATATATATTTAGAAACGGAAGCTCTGGACTTGACAGAAGCTTTAGCGCTGAGTATTTGGCTTGCCGTTGTGGCTCATAACTGATATTTACCGATATTTTAGATTTTTTTTAAAGTCCAAAGCAAGGTCCACAAATCTATCTTCAGAACAGCATTTATATTTTCCCTAACATAATGAATCAATCTCTGATATAAAACAATTTGTGGCCCAATTGAAGACATTTCTTGCTCTTCTATGTCCCTTTTTACTCATCCGTCCGTTCAGAAAGACAAATCCGACGCGGCGAGGACGGACCGCGAATGACGCTTCGATATCGGCCGATAACGACACTCGAACTGCGAATGAAAAATGCAAAACGTATTTCCAAATGTCGTGCTTCGATCGGTACACGGTGCTTAACGCGTCGCCCGTTGAAGTTTGCAATGTTTCTCAGTGTTCCACGTCTCATTTTCTTGTCTTTTTTTAAACCTTTCTCGCTCGTTTGATACGCTCGTCAATCCGCTCGGCCCGACAGTAATTATGAAGCTGTTGCGTTTCCATTCGAGACCCACTTCCCACTGTGACCCTCCGCGCTCCTCCGCCGTTGAAGGACTCTTTGCATCCCCGCAGTAATGTAAAGTGAAAGCAATAAACGGCAGCGCACCCGAGCAGCTGGGGTTGTCAACTCGCGAGCGCGGGTCGTCATCGTGAGATTATTACGCCGCACTCTTGTTTATCGCGCGGCGCAGTGGGCTGCGGGGAGAGATTACAACTCTCCTCATCAAAGCCAACAAGTGCAAAGGACATAAATTTAATTGTCCGTCCTTTTACTGCTTCAACAAAAGCCAGTTAGCCCGAGACGAGGCGGGAGTCCTCGTTGGGATTCTGCTGCTCGGAGAGTTGGGTTGTTGCCATTGACTTGTAATGTTGGACAGAAGTGAAGATGGATGGACGGCTGTGGGGAGGCGCGGCAGAAACGTGGCTCACAAGAGCAATGGGTCTTCCTAATCTATGTCTGCTCCTGGAAACGGCAGAGCAAGCAATACGGCTCAATTGGTATGTTGTCAGCACTCGCAGGCCTCGGTGTAAAGTTAATGTGGACCTGCTCCTGTTTGTACAACCCACATGCAGCACCTCCAATCTCCTCTGTGAACGGCAATCAATTCAGAGTGGAAGTTGTGATGGTTGTAATTGGAACGTTTTTAAGGTGCATGTGTTTATGTACGTGCTTTGTTTGTTATGTATTTGCTTTAAGATAAGATAAGATAATCCTTTAATATCCACACAAGGGGAAATTTCGTTGTTACAACGCAGTAGAAACTGGAGAAAAGGCCAGATTATAGGAAGTTTCAAAAACACTCTTAATAGAAGAACTCTTATGAACAAAAACAAAAAAACTCTTATTAACAAAACTCCTCTCATATCTTAATAGGGAATGGAGGGGGGGAAATAAAATAGATAAATAAAAATAAAAAGATAAAAATAAAAATAATGATAATAGAATAAAATAAAGTAAAAATAGCTAGCACAAGTCTAGGTAATACAATTAGCAGGTAAATAAACAGAATAAAAACAAAATAGAACACTCTTATTTACAGGTATTGCACATGGTTACATCAGTATTGCACATGTTCAGGGCAGTGTTTGTTATAAAGTCTGACAGCAGCAGGAAGGAAAGACCTGCGAAACCTCTCCTTCACACAGGAGAGATTTCGCAGGTCTTTCCTTCCTGCTGCTGCTGCTTTGCAATGTCCTTTGGCGATGCATGAAACTGTACTGTACTGAAATGCACGTGACTCTCGTTTTAGCAGTAATACAGCTAATATTCGCTCTCAAACGTTTATGCCCCTGGAGGCGTTTGAAATATGAGCTGTGAACAGTATCCGTTATCTAATTAACACATAATCTGCAAGTCAAATTTAAATGGCCATAACTGTCAGAATTTGTCTGTGGTCACTTACTCGGTCTAAGCGTTTCATCATGAATCTTAAGAGCACGTATTAACCATGTGATAACGTTGTTCCCCCAGTATTTCAAATTTGGTTTTCTGATTTTTCTATACGGTCAACTTTAGGGTCTTCGGTGCTGTTTTAAGTCCATAAATCATCACCATTTGTTTATTTCCCCTTTCAGTATGAACACAAAACCTTGCTGGTAGAAAATCGACGTTTCCAATACCGACAATATTTTGAGTTCTAAAACATGAGGTGCCAAAGTAAAGTTACTTAAAGGCACAATGGATGATTTTTCGTTGATTTGAGAACGCAGGTGGAAGTGCACATGCGCACTCCCCCGTGCGGACTGATA
The DNA here is from genome assembly GCF_026437365.1 of Eucyclogobius newberryi. NCBI lineage: Eukaryota > Metazoa > Chordata > Actinopteri > Gobiiformes > Gobiidae > Eucyclogobius > Eucyclogobius newberryi. Next base: position 35,118,386 of record NW_027315724.1, read on the forward strand.
CAACACACACGTGCGTTTGTTTATTAGCGCAACGGAGCGCATCGCATCTCTCGTCTCCCGTAGATTTCTGTCCACTTCTGCGTCAGCTCGAACTGTCTTTCTCCGTCTTCATTTTGCCCCGTACACTGAGGGAACTATATTATGATAGATCCATGCGCTTAGGCACGCGGAAACGTGGGGACGAACCGCACGCAGCTGCAGGTGAGCGGTAGGTGCGTTTTATGATTGATACGTGACAGGACAAATGATTTATCCACGCCACGAGGAAATATGATACAAAAAATTGCTGCAAAAAATCGTCCATTCCACCTTTAAGAACACGTTTTAAAGGCCAATAGCACAAATACTGCATAATAAGTGTCCGTTCAGAGAGAGTATTATCGTTACAGAATATAAAACAAAAGGCTGTTCAGTGTGCGAGAAGAAACCTGTCCTGGTTACAATTAACAGGATTAACAATTGTCCTAGAAAACATAGCCTCAAGGCGTGGCTGTAATTATTCTGTACTTCATAAGCAGTATTTTTGGGTTTGTTCTGTCAGAGTGAGAGACGAGCGCGTGTCGTCGGAGCTGTCCAACCGATGATCGTGCCCGTCAGACAATGCAAGGGCAGCGTGAATGTCGCGCGGGCGAGACGTGGTTGCCGGGTGGCTGTGTAAACGCGTCAAAACGAGATCTGATCGGGATGACGGCGAGCGCCCGGGGAACAAGGCTCGGCGTGTGCGCGGAGGCGAAGGGTGGGCCGCTGCATGTAAAGCGAGCCCTTACAGTCGCGGTCGAGGACAAAACCGTCAACCCTGCGCTCGAGTCGATACTGAAATCTGGGTTTGTTTCGCCGCCGATGGTTTTGACGCATGTTTTATCGACCGCCTTTTGTAAAACACGCGGATTATCTCTTGACCTTGTAGTTGGGTGTGATGAAGTTTGGCCGAAGGGAAAATGTGGTGCACTATTTGCGTAGGAAAGAAGCGACACTGATACGACTTTGTTTCTCAGATGCCCAGTTGGCGGTGATACAAATCCGGGTCTGGAGTCAAAGACCAAATGAAAACGGTTTTCAGTTTTGATTTCACGGAAAGACCCGACTTTTACTCGGCCTGATTCCGTCGTCCGAACTCGGCCCCAACCACATGTCTTGAATGACCCGACTGTACCCTCTTGATTAAAACGAATGTCATTGACGATTAGAGATGACTGAATCCTGATCTCGACTCAAATGTGATCAATTGCCCAGCCCTATGATTAAGTCAAAAGTATCGTGGAAATTGGGCTCGGAGGTCTTTACAATTAAATGCGTTTCAACTTCCGTCCGAATAAGTAATTTTCAATCTGCAGAGCTAGTCTCATCTTATTAGTCAGCTCGGGGCAGTGTAAAGTCAAGATAAGCCTTTATTTGTCCCACAATGGGGAAATTTCAGTGTTGCAACACAACGTAGGTACAGAAGTAAACGACAAAGAACAGATAACTATAGAAAACCTTTTTTAAAAACACTCTTAATAGAAAAGCTCCTGTCATATTCTTATTAAAAAGTAAAAAAAATAATAGCAATAGTAACACTCTTATTTACAGCAGTTATTTGGCCGGAGAATATTTCACCAATATAATTGACATTGTCAAGAGTATTGCACATGATTGACAGTATTGCACATGATTATGACAGTATTGTACATGATTATGACAGTATTGCACATGATTATGACAGTTTTGCACATGACAGTATTGTACATGATTATGACAGTATTGTACATGATTATAACAGTATTGTACATGATTATGACAGTATTGCACATAATTATGACAGTATTGCACATGATTATGACAGTATTGCACATGATTATGACAGTATTGTACATGGTTATGACAGTATTGCACATAATTATGACAGTATTGCACATGACAGTATTGTACATGATTATGACAGTATTGTACATGATTATAACAGTATTGTACATGATTATGACAGTATTGCACATGATTATGACAGTATTGCACATGATTATGACAGTATTGTACATGGTTATGACAGTATTGCACATAATTATGACAGTATTGCACATGACAGTATTGTACATGATTATGACAGTATTGTACATGATTATAACAGTATTGTACATGATTATGACAGTATTGCACATGATTATGACAGTTTTGCACATGACAGTATTGTACATGATTATGACAGTATTGTACATGATTATGACAGTATTGCACATAATTATGACAGTATTGCACATGATTATGACAGTATTGCACATGATTATGACAGTATTGTACATGGTTATGACAGTATTGCACATAATTATGACAGTATTGCACATGATTATGACAGTATTGCACATGATTATGACAATATTGTACATGATTATGACAGTATTGTACATGATAATGACGGTATTACACATCATTATGTCAGTATTGCACATGATTATATCAGTATTGTACATGATTATGACAGTATTGTACATGATTGTCAGTATTTTACATGATTGACAGTATTGTACATGATTATGACAATATTGCACATGATTATGTCAGTATTACACATGATTATGACAGTATTACACATAATTATGACAGTATTGCACATGATTATGACAGTATTGTACATGATTATGACAGTTTTGCACATGATTATGACAGTATTGCACATGATTATGACAGTTTTGCACATGATTATGACAGTATTGCACATGATTATGACAGTATTGCACATGATTATGACAGTATTGTACATGATTATGACAGTATTGTACATGATAATGAGTCTTACACATGATTATGTCAGTATTGCACATGATTATGGCAGTATTGTAAATGATTGACAGTATTGTACATGATTATGTCAGTATTTTACATGAATGACAGTATTGTACATGATTATGACAGTATTGTACATGATTATGACAGTATTTTACATGATTGTGACAGTATTGTACATGATTATGACAGTATTGTACATGATTGTCAGTATTGTACATGATTATGACAGTATTGTACATGATTATGAAAGTATTGCACATTATTATGACAGTATTGTACATGATTATGACAGTATTGCACATGATTATGTCAGTATTTTACATGATTGACAGTATTACACATGATTATGTCAGTATTACACATGATTATGTCAGTATTGCACATGAGTATGTCCGTATTGCTCATGATTATGTCAGTATTGCACATGATTATGTCAGTATTACTCATGATTATGTCAGTATTGCACATGATTATGTCAGTATTGCACATGATTATGTCAGTATTGCACATGGGTATGACGGTATACACTTAATTAACCTAAATAAAACGGGATCAAATAGTTTATTGAGAATGATTAGTGTATTAAGTAGTTGCTAAACCATTTTTACAGTATGATTCAAGATTTGTTCATGCTTTATTACGGCAGTTAAAAGTGTAGTTATAATCACTGTATAGTTAAGAAGCTCCGCCCGCCTGTGAGTGCAGTCTAATCAGCCCAGTGAACGTCTGGCCTGTGCTTACATAATGCTACAGTAGGGCACCTCCCCTCTCCGCACTGAGCTGCCGTCGCCGAGGTTACCAACAGGTCGGCCACCAGTGCGATGAGGATAAATGAGCTCCCATCAGCCCCTAGGGCACTCCGCCGCTCTCCTTCTCGTTCTCCTCTCTCCCTCCGTCGTTCTCAGGTGCCGCTTGAGTCCTCGGAGCACACGACTTAACACTTTGAAGGCGTATTTCACAGCCCGGCGTTGTACACAGCCCCGGAGGATTCGTTTGAGCTGTTACGGCGGAATTCAACACCGTTTGCCAGGACTGTGTCACGACTGGATTGTACGGTGGAAACGAATAGAATCGGAATTCCGTACGTGGAGAAACTTGGATTATCGCAGAATATTGTCAAATGAAAACCACTCAGACACATGTTAAGATTTTTGTTTATTTAGTTGGAGGTTATGTATGACGATTTTTTAAGTTTTACTGGACAAATACTGACAGAAATAGCGTTTTTCATTTTATCCACAGATATTACATACTCTATCACAAACTATACTTTTTATGAAGCTGAAATACAATGTTGATGCTGAAAAACTGTACATTTTGTTATAAAAAAGCAAACCTAAAGACCTGAAACATCCCTCAAATGCATTTAAAGATGTTTCGCTTGCATGTTGGTCTAGTTTTGACCGGTAGAATATGGATCTATACTCACCTCGCGCTTTCTAGGTATTTAATTCAAGTTTTAATGTGCAAAACTAAGACCTTGAATAAAAATACTTACATCGACTGCGTGTGAAGTTGATATCTTATGCTGATAAAAGATATCCTCCCTCTGCTTTTAATCCATCAATCCGTAGCACTACAGAAAATAGCTGGAGGATTTGGACTCACACATTTAACCCTTGTGGGCCCTGATGAAAGATTAGCCTCATCACTGCATACGGTGTAGAATGTACTGCATACTAGAAGTCAGTTTACTTGCTTGAATCAGCGTCAGTCATTTTCCAATTGTTGATGAATAATGTTTAAGATTTAGTTTGAATCTACAGTTTTTTTTACATTGACATGAGCTAAAACCCCGAGTCGGACGATCCGCGCGCCTGTTACTAACACGACAGCAGCTTGTCCAAACAACTCCGCACTCGTACTTCTCTCCGGAGTTTGGGGACGCGAGTAAGATCTCCTTTTAAACAGTCTTGCCGTGTCACTCGGGAAAGTGTTGTAGCTCCATCATCCTAATGATCATCTTCTCCGACATCGCATGCATCACGCCCCCGCTCTCATTAAATGTACTGTAGTCTCCGCTTCACTCACTCTTCAGTCATTTCTGTCCATCTGTCTCCAGACGCCGAGCACTTGCCACTAAAAGCATGGTAATTAGGTGTCGCCGGAGTTTCGTTGGCTCTCTCGACACAAATGGGGAGACGCCGGGGTCAACGGACAAGAAAGTCTCCAAATGTACCTCTGTATACTTTAAACGTGGATGTTCTATTCGTTGAGATTACTTAAAGGTGCTCTATTCGTTGAGATTACTTAAAGGTGCTCTAAGTAACTGTTCTGGTGAAAGCTAGCTTGTCTTGATGGAGATAGCCAGGCCAATAAAAAGCAAAAACGACATACTTTGTATGTGTAATGTGTTGATCAACTTCAAACGTTTTTTAAAACAAAAATTCATTGAAACCCTGATTCAATTTTAGATGGTATTTTATTTTGTCAATTTGTATTTATTTCATTCATTCATTCAATTTCTACCGCTTGTTCCCATTAGGGGTCGCGGGTGACTGGGGCCTATCCCAGTAATATTTATTTTATTTATTTTATTTATTTTATTTATTTTATTTATTTTATTTATTTTATTTATTTTATTTATTTTATTTATTTTATTTTTATTCATTTTATTTTTTATTTATTTTATTTTATTTTCATTAATTTATTTTCATTAATTTATTTTATTGTTATCCCAGGCAAAACAATAACATTTCCTCGGAGATGGCCCCACCAGAAATATTTTACTTTATTTCATGAGCTTCCCGAGTTAAGATGGAGCCGTTTCTGGCTTGTTTTAATACATAATTTATTTTTTGGGCAAGACAAATTATCCGTCAATGTTGTTTTTTTCCCTCCTATTTCAACATTAATTATGTTGAAACATAATGTACACAATTAACCCAGTCAAGGCAAGTCAACTCCTAATGAATAAACCCCATTATTGTTATTTAAAAATGACTTCAAATCCGGGCAAAGCAATAACATCTCCATGTAGACAAACAAGTAGCAGACTTTTCACCTGGAACGTTACATAATGCAATGTTTTTTGACACCGCGCTCCCTGTAGTAAAGCAGCGTGGTCCATAACATTTGCTCCAGACAGATACAAGTTTTGGCATCACTTGTTCGACACATCCTGAGCAGATGGCAGTTATGTGCAGTTATTTTGATGCGTGTCCATGTTTTGTTCTCACAGTTTGTTCTTTTTGTTTTTTGGTACAGGATGACGGAGACGCGGAGGACGATATGACCATGAGAGAGGTGAGGTTTTCCACTTCAAACACAGATATTGAAACACCCACAGACTCCGCTGCATCTGGATTCAGGGGCCGCGGCGGTTTATTTTAGGAGCCGGGGAATGTACAACAAAAAGACTAGAGTTGTTCCACCACTCGACACACAGAAGATACACAGTTCACAGTAACTTTAGAGAACTACTTCAGGAAACGCGTACTAAAATGGTATGTTTAATAAAATAATCATATAATTGAAAGGTGCACTGTGGAAATGTGTATCCATGAGACATTGTTCGCCTTGAATAAATGGAGCAGATTTTATTTTGCAAATGAAGAGTTGATTTGCAAAAACTGTCAACTTTTTTTGACTTCATGAGCAAATTCCTTGAAATTATAACTTTTTTTAACTTTTTTTTTTCCATCTGTTTTTGCAAATTAAAATGATTTAAAATGATAATTCTTAACAGTTTTGGTTTGAACCCCAAACATAACCTTCAGTAAAACTACTTGCAACAACTGACTCTTGTGTTGACTGAATTTAACTTTATATACAACACTTTTTGTACTTAGAACTATTAAAATGATCTGTATTTACTGACAATAAGAGTGTGTGGGGGGGAAGCCTGTTGCACAACTGAAGCTTTCTGAGACCCTTTCCTTCCGCTGACATCATCACCCCGTGACTGACGGCTCTCAATATTTCCAGTGCGACAGATTAGCCGGCGGTCTCATATTTTTGGATTTCGCATCATTCATAATTCATCCATCAACAGCACTTCTCATTTCCGCTCTGTCAGCCCCGCTCTCCCCCTTCTCCTCACCCGACACTAGCTTCTCCCCCGTTCTTACTTACTCCAAAGAATAAAACCGTTTCAAAACGTTGTCTTGCAGCGATATTATGTAAAGCCAATGAAAATGTGCTTAAACAGAAAGGGAACTGTCTGTCAAATGAATCACAAAAGTGCAGAAATATCACCTTACACCATTTAAATAACAGTTTACAAAATAACCTTAATCTGCTCTTTTTGTAGCATTTCTTACTACCGTATTTTCCAGATTATAAGTCGCACTGGAGTATAAATCACGTTATTTGGGAAAATGTATTCTATAAACTCCAAGAACCGACATTTCATCTTGAAATGCAATTTAAAACAATAATAGATTAACAAACATGGTGAATAGGTGTACGTATGCTAACGCTAACACCTTCAGCTACATGACGTAGCTACATGCCGTATGCTAACGCTAACGCTAACACCTTCAGCTACATGACGTATGCTAACGCTAACACCTTCAGCTACATGACGTATGCTACATGACGTATGCTAACGCTGACACCTTCAGCTACATGACGTATGCTAACGCTAACACCTTCAGCTACATGACGTATGCTAACGTTAACACCTTCAGCTACATGACGTATGCTACATGACGTATGCTAACGCTGACACCTTCAGCTACATGACGTATGCTAACGCTAACACCTTCAGCTACATGACGTATGCTAACGCTAACACCTTCAGCTACATGACGTATGCTAACGCTAACACCTTCAGCTACATGACGTATGCTAACGCTAACACCTTCAGCTACATGACGTATGCTACATGACGTATGTTAACGCTGACACCTTCAGCTACATGACGTATGCTAACGCTAACACCTTCAGCTACATGACGTATGCTAACGCTAACACCTTCAGCTACATGACGTATGCTAACGCTAACACCTTCAGCTACATGACGTATGCTACATGACGTATGCTAACGCTGACACCTTCAGCTACATGACGTATGCTAACGCTAACACCTTCAGCTACATGACGTATGCTAACGCTAACACCTTCAGCTACATGACGTATGCTAACGCTAACACCTTCAGCTACATGACGTATGCTAACACTAACACCTTCAGCTACATGACGAATGCTAACGCTAACACCTTCAGCTACATGACGTATGCTAACGCTAACACCTTCAGCTACATGAGGCACAGACAGAACTGTGGTAAGTGTCTGGTATGTTAACGTAACATATGAACAGTTATTCAGATAACTATAGCATAAAGAACATGCTAACAAGTTTACCAAAGCATCAGTATTAAGCCTCGTACAAACCGCTGCGGCGGAATCGCCTAACCCCTAACCCTAACCCTTCTAATAATATCCATTGCTCTTATTCTTCTTAATTGTTTCTATATTTTTCCACCTCCAGATTGCCGAGTGGGAGGAGATGCAGCTCGACGAGCAGGTCGACTTCACCAACTGCAAGATCGACCCGGCCCCGTTCCAGCTGGTGGAGCGCACGTCTCTGCATAAGGTCGGCTTGGAAACACATCGTTAAACCTACAAACATCTGTAGATCTGCTTCCCGACCCCATAACAGCTGTTAGAGGTCTACGTCGGTGCTTTTCAAACGGCTCATTTTGGTTACCTTTGTTATTGGAAGAGCTAAACAATTTTATTCACTTCTGTGTTGTATCGTGTATTGTGTATTGACTTGGTCTGGACCTGGTTTCCACATTGCGTTCCATAATTCCATGCTGCAGGTATTTGCTAATGCAATCATTGAAATGGCAACAAAAGAAATACTGACAGAAAAGTGTTGTTTTTCAAATGATTTTTTTGAAATCGGCTCATTCTAAATTAGCCTTGATTTAGTCTGATTTCTTTGTCTCTGTTCGGTTTTTATTTGGACAGTTCGACTTTTACATTCAGGCATGATCTTTAATTTAGTTTTAATATTACAGAAAGGATTGAGTCCAAAGTACATTTGAACATCACATTCATTTTCCTTGCTTTACGGCCATTTTTGTTCTGTTTTTGGCCTTTGTCCAGTCTGGATTTGGCCTCGTCTTGGCTAAACAAACAAAAGCTAGCATTTTGAGAGAAAGAACTTGTATTGCAACGTTGCATTTCCAAGAAGTCGCACTTTAAAAATTATTCTAGTCCTCAAATCCTTTCAGCCCAAGCTTCAAAACGCTGCTTCGTTCTTACAGCTCCTCACAACTCCCCAAAACACACAACGCTTCCTACAGACAAACACAAAGGGACCTAAAGGTTCAATGGCCCCGGCCGCGCTCATTTTCTATAAAGACTGCAATCACGTGTAAGAATATGTATTAATTGTACATGCGGTGCTCTTTAAAGAACCCGGCATGTCACAGTGAAAGACTAATGCCTCTAATGGCTTGGCATTTAGTGTAATAGTATACTTTAAAGGGCAAGTCTCGCTGGGAATAACCCTATTTCCTTGCGTTTTTGTCCCCCGTCCGTGTGATGGATCAAGGGAGGCGTCGAGAGCCTGAGATCGCCGCGCGCTCGATTTAGATTAGTCGCCGCGGCGCCCTCCTAAACACATCTCTCCGTTCCGCTCGGAGGAAGCCCTGATTGTCGTGCCTTTTCCCCCAACAGCTGCGTCTCACCTATTGTTCTTCGTTTGCACCGCTCGGTCTTCTCTTCTCTCTCTCTTAAAACATTTAAGAGCGGAATCCTGCGCCGATCCGTCTCCGCTCCCCGACGATTGGCAACGCCGCGCGCCATCTCCCGCAGCATATTAAACAGTGGGAAAAACAACAACAGCGACACACACAAAAAAAACAACAACGACCTGCCGGCGCTGGTCTGTGTGATGGCGCGCTCCCCACCGCCTCCGGCCCAAAGACGTCTGTCCAAATCTGGTCGATCAATTCGCGCTGGAGGTGGTTTTTTTGTTGTTTTTGACCGGCCTCATCGTAGCGGACAGAATACCGGCGTCGTTTTACTCCTCTCGACGCTTTGAAGACGCCGTCTCAAAGAGGAAAGGGCCAAAGACTAAAGAGATCAGCTGGAAACCGCCGATGTCGCGCTTTCGTTGCGATGAGAAAACGTGAAGGCGAAACCCATTTGCTCGTAGATGGAAGATGTATGACCTCAGATGCATCGTTTACCCTCGAACCAGCTCAAGTTGTAATGGTTTCGCTTAGGGCTGGGTATTGTCGTAATACAGGGTCCACGGTATGTATCCGGATACTCTGAACGTGTCCTGATACATCCTGAGAAAGCAGTGTTCAACGTTTACTCTACATTGGGACTTCATGCTCGCAGTGTCCTTCAGAATACACTCGTTCTTCATTGTTTCACTCACAAGTATCATGATTATATACAAGTATCGGTGAATGTGTTGTCGGTCACGATGTATCATGATATCGATATGTTGGCGTAGTTCAGCCCTAGTTTAGCGTTAAAGGTTTACAGTGTAACGTTTCTGGTGGAGAGTACACACAAACCAGCTCCACTACGAGCTTTTTATCACTTTTATTCACTTTTATCTAATGATTATTCACGATTATTGCGACTGTCATTCCCGTGTTTCTGTTCCTCCAGTTTGTGATCGGCTTTACCAAATTCAACTGTCTGAAAGAAAAGTGGGAAAAACCAGTTACTTATATTGAACAAAAATGCTTCTAAAATAGTCACATTTATTATTTTTTGGTTCCTATGATTAAATTGTGACCTGAATAATCACGATTATCAATGATGACCTCGACAATCCTAGCGTTCTAGATCATGGACACGTGAAAATATCGGCGAGTACATTGCTGCGTGTGCAAATGCAAAAATACAGAAGTATGTACTGGACAGAGTCGAGTATATTGTCCTGTCCCTCACCTCCTTCGCCTCGCCTCCTTCGCCTCGCCTCCTTCGCCTCGCCTCCTTCGCCTCACCACCTTCGCCTCACCTCCTTCGCCTCACCACCTTCGCCTCACCTCCTTCGCCTCAGCACCTTCGCCTCACCTCCTTCGCCTCGCCACCTTCGCCTCGCCTCCTTCGCCTCGCCTCCTTCGCCTCGCCTCCTTCGCCTCGCCTCCTTCGCCTCGCCTCCTTCGCCTCACCACCTTCGCCTCACCTCCTTCGCCTCAGCACCTTCGCCTCACCTCCTTCGCCTCGCCACCTTCGCCTCACCTCCTTCGCCTCGCCTCCTTCGCCTCACCTCCTTCGCCTCACCTCCTTCGCCTCAGCACCTTCGCCTCGCCACCTTCGCCTCACCTCCTTCGCCTCACCTCCTTCGCCTCACCTCCTTCGCCTCACCTCCTTCGCCTCAGCACCTTCGCCTCGCCACCTTCGCCTCGCCACCTTCGCCTCACCTCCTTCGCCCTCACCACCTTTGCCTCACCTCCTTCGCTTCACCTCCTTCACCTTGCCCTGCCTCCTTCGCCTCACCTTTTTCGCCTCGCCTCCTTCATCTTGCCCTGCCTCCTTCGCCTCACCTCCTTCGCCTCGCCTCCTTCGCCTCACCACCTTCGCCTCACCTCCTTCGCCTCAGCACCTTCGCCTCACCTCCTTCGCCTCAGCACCTTCGCCTCACCTCCTTCGCCTCGCCACCTTCGCCTCACCTCCTTCGCCTCACCTCCTTCGCCTCACCTCCTTCGCCTCAGCACCTTCGCCTCACCTCCTTCGCCTCACCTCCTTCGCCTCAGCACCTTCGCCTCACCTCCTTCGCCTCAGCACCTTCGCCTCGCCACCTTCGCCTCACCTCCTTCGCCTCACCTCCTTCGCCTCACCTCCTTCGCCTCAGCACCTTCGCCTCGCCACCTTCGCCTCGCCACCTTCGCCTCACCTCCTTCGCCCTCACCACCTTTGCCTCACCTCCTTCGCTTCACCTCCTTCAACTTGCCCTGCCTCCTTCGCCTCACCTTTTTCGCCTCGCCTCCTTCATCTTGCCCTGCCTCCTTCGCCTCACCTTTTTCGCCTCGCCTCCTTCATCTTGCCCTGCCTCCTTCGCCTCACCTCCTTCGCCTCGCCTCCTTCGCCTCACCACCTTCGCCTCACCTCCTTCGCCTCAGCACCTTCGCCTCACCTCCTTCGCCTCAGCACCTTCGCCTCACCTCCTTCGCCTCGCCACCTTCGCCTCACCTCCTTCGCCTCACCTCCTTCGCCTCACCTCCTTCGCCTCAGCACCTTCGCCTCACCTCCTTCGCCTCACCTCCTTCGCCTCAGCACCTTCGCCTCACCTCCTTCGCCTCAGCACCTTCGCCTCACCTCCTTCGCCTCGCCACCTTCGCCTCACCTCCTTCGCCTCACCTCCTTCGCCTCACCTCCTTCGCCTCAGCACCTTCGCCTCGCCACCTTCGCCTCGCCACCTTCGCCTCACCTCCTTCGCCCTCACCACCTTTGCCTCACCTCCTTCGCTTCACCTCCTTCAACTTGCCCTGCCTCCTTCGCCTCACCTTTTTCGCCTCGCCTCCTTCATCTTGCCCTGCCTCCTTCGCCTCACCTTTTTCGCCTCGCCTCCTTTCAACGATCATTGCGTGCAGCCGCGTTGTTCTCGGTCGGCCTTCGGTAGTGCTTTTGTCGTTTTGCCAATTAATCGGTCGGTAATTATCGTTATCAAAAAGGCAGGTTAAATCATCTCGCGGCCACGAGCAGCCCTGCTTTTCCTCTGGCGCGTCCACTTTTTACCGCTTTAAGTCCGAACACGTAACGCCCGTCGTGTTTGCGGTCACATCTCTCTCTCGGATTCCTCAGGAGCACTCCGGGCCTAATCGCTTACGTCGTCATCCTCCCGGGCTCTCGTTCTTTGCCACTCCGGGATCAATTTCGCATGTCCCCGAAGGCCATTTTAGCCGAGCACAGAGTCCCATTAAAGTCTAAAAGCCCCCGCAACAAAAAGTCAACCTGGCATCAAATCTTCATCAAACCTTTGCTATCTCGTGCTTTGCTGTTAGATGGACTCAAAAGCGGGGCGCAGTGGAGAAAGAGGCAGTGGAATGAAAGTTTAATGGCCTGTGTGGGTGGAAAGGCATCCATTGCATCAGGAAACGCATCGTCCAATAACAGGAGGGCCTGAGATTCGAGAACGGCAAGCAGAGGAAAGCTGAGAGTGATGTAACTTGATTTTGTGTGTTTTCGGTGCAGAAACGCACCATTTTCTCTCGTCTCTTTTCACCAGCTTGTCCAAAAACCTCCCGACGGAAACATCATCTGCATCATATTAGGCCATTTCTTTGTGGCTATATCAGAATTTTAGCAACCAATATCCAAACTTTTGGTCCTGTTGTTTTTATGATATCAAAAATGTAAATGTCGACCAAGGAATAACCTCAAAACAGATTTGAAACCACAAAGATGCCAAAAAACTAAACTTTTAGACCATATGTCACCTCAGGACAATAGAAACATTTCATAAACAATGGACAAAATGGAACAATTATTCAGTCCTTGATATGCTCTAATTCCTAGTTCCTATTTTGATTTCTTCTTCAGATGCCACGGCCTTTATATTTTGGGGGAGGAGTTGTTTTTTGTGCTTTTTTTTTTTTTTTCTCTTTCCGTTTTATCAATCTATGTTACAATAAAAAAGAAAATAGGGGGAGAGTCATTTTCAACACAAAATAATAATACTATCTTTATTGTTCTATTTGGTCATGTAACGGTCCAGATAAAGCTAAAGCTCATCCAAAAACTGTTCAGGGAAGGTCAACGTTAATTTTTTCAACATTGATATTTCCAATAAGTATCAACCTTTGATCTTAGTTTTGGTCTCACTTATGATCTGGTTTTTAATTCTTTTCACAAGCCTATATTCCACAGATGTTGGCCCTTATCATCATCATTTGTTACGGATTGGCTCCACAAATTTGCCATTATTCTTCTGATTATTAATTATTAATACATTTTGACTGGAATGATGTCACTTCCTGTCATTTTCCACAGATTTTTCAAACTTTTCTCCACAAATACCTACTTGATTGGTGTAATTGATTGGTGTATACTTTCATTCATATGTACGACAGGTATAAATACACAAAATAAAGTCAAAATTAGAAAATCGTGAAAACCTGTCATAGGCACTTTAAAGTCCAACAATCACAACTTTGGGGTCGATTCATCAATTTTCTGAAGCTAATGTGAAAAAATAAATTCACGTTTGGTCATTTATGCCGAAGACGTTTCACTTTGTGCCGGTTTTTATTTTGCGTGGAAAGGTCCAACAATGACAGAATATTAAGCATAAACCAGCACAACAAATCTGCTTTCTCACAGTTCATTTTCTGACCCGTCTCTAGCTCGTTTTCTTTCTTTTGTTGTGAAACTATAAGGATTCGAAGATGTTGCGATGCCACGTACGCCCAACGCCGGGAGCGCGGCGTTGACTTTCTCCCCTGTCCGTCATGTCTGACCTGTTTTCGACCCCCATTTGTGAAGCAGCTGTACCGGGTTAATGTGGGACAGCGGCGGTCAAAGTGTTTGCATTGCAGCTGGGCAAAGTAAACAGGCTTCGGCTCACGGCAGCTCACAAACAAACAAACAAACAAACCTGTAAAAGCAGAGGGTTTTTTAATACGCTTGTAATGACGATTTTGTTCATCACAGTCGGTTCAGCGCCATTTGAATGCAATAGTGCTAATGGCCAGATTCAAAGGCTTAAAAGGATCCTGAGCCACATTTCCCAAAGTGATTTCCCATTAAACAGAATAAGAAAAGCCCAGTGTGTAAATGAAACCGCAACAATCAGACCGTTAAACTCTTGGTGCTGAGGCATTCTTAACTTGGTTTGTACATTCAATTAACTTCCTACATTTTTTTTTTTTAAACTATGAAATGCAGTTAAAGGTGGCCGAGGATCCGCCGCACACTTGTCTCCATGGAGATGCTCTGTATGGCATTACATGTCTGTGCGTCTGTTTGGTTTCTGTTGCTTTTATTGGTGAAACATTTTGAAAGGCACTCGTCCTTACTGTGAGCGCAATCACATGTTTAAAGATAGTAATACACTTTTTTACTTTTGATTGATATTCCAAAACAAAAAATGAGCCATTCAATGATGGTTAGCTCAATGTTGCTCAATTGTTTATTTTATGGACAGGACAGTGTAGCCTGGACATGACAGTGAAGCCTGGACAGGACAGCGTAGCCCGGACAGGACAGCGTAGCGTGGACAGGACAGTGAAGCCTGGACAGGACAGCGTAGCCCGGACAGGACAGCGTAGCCCGGACAGGACAGCGTAGCGTGGACAGGACAGCGTAGCCCGGACAGGACAGCGTAGCCCGGACAGGACAGTGTAGCGTGGACAGGACAGTGAAGCCTGGACAGGACAGCGTGGCGCGGACAGGACAGTGAAGACAGTGTAAAACCGTTAGTGCCGGTTCCACATGTACATTCATCTTGAAGAATCTTAAATGTGCGACGATTATATTTCGGTTATTCATTACGATGCATTCACACTTTCTTTTTTACCCTTCTTTTCTCCAGACGCACACCATTTTCTCGCTGCTGGGCCTGGACCACGCCTACGTCACCAGCATCGGGCGCCTCATCGGAGTGGTGTCTCTCAAAGAGGTACAATAACTCTTGTCAAATCCTCAGGAACCAGCGGCTCGCGTTGTCGCCGCTTTGGTAACTGTAAAACGACAGGCGCATACATCATCAGCGCACAATACGCCGACAAAGACATTTTTCGGGGGGGTTGACAGTTCCGCTCCCGCCCCTCAGACACTTGTGTACCGAGACAGACAATAGGCTGCCTAATACTGCTGTCTCCTCACTATTGTGTCGCCAGAGCAAAGGCGGCGAGCAAACCACTGCAAACGGCTCGGCGCTTATGAAGGAGACGGGCAAATCATCCGTCCGTGACATTTAGACATCTTTTGTTCGGCCCAAATAAAAAGCCGGTCCTCACCCGGCGTCGGCCTGTCACGCAAACACCGTGTTACAGCGGGTTTGGAGTCAAATGGCATCATCGTGCGGCGCAGAAATCCCCAAACATTGCACATGTTCGGCACGTATACAGTAAATATGGAAAATTAGACGTGTGTTGGATATGCAAATAATATACTGAAGGGATTTTGGGGCTTATTTAGTACTAAACTAGATCTTACTGAAAATGTAGCTTATTTTTATTACGTTTGAGTGAAAAACTTCAAAAATCATTTAAAAAAACATACATCAAAAAATCATACATGTCAAATGATGATTTCTATTGTACATTGGCTTTTTTATTACAATTTTAAGCGTATGGAGGTGGAAATGTGGTGACTGAAGGCTTTTATTGAGAATATTTATGAATAAAGTGTATTATTGATGAAAAGTTGAAATAGTACTAATAGTACTATTTAGTATTTAGTACTAGTAATAGTATTACATTTTTGCCTCCCTATTTGTTTAAAACGAATGCAAAAAGTCCCTTTATTTAAGAGTCTGTATAGTCCATACAGTTATTTTTATATGACATCACAGCCCTGGTCCCACATTTACATTTATGAATGCAAATGTGATAACGACAAAACTCAGATTGGACACTTCTGTTGTTCCCAGGTGAAAATTGAATATGTTTTATGTTTCGGACCACAAACAAAGCCCTGTAGTGTCCCACATAAATGGTCAAAATACACAATAAAGACACACTACAGATTCTTCAATTTCTTAGAATGTTGGAAAATCATTAGTTCATTTTTGGTCCAGCCTTTCCCAGAACTGACATTTATAACCCAATTGTACCACTTTTGAATCCACAAACTCTCTTCAGACGCTGTAGAGGCAGAAAGCTGCATAAGTGCCCCATAATTCAGTCTAGTCTTGCTTTGAGATTCTTTTTGTTTTTTAATAACTGGCTTATTTACAACGCTGACTCCGCTGCTCTGACTGAGACGTGTTGACAATCCTTTATAATGACCACAGGAAATGCACAGGGATTTATTACCCGGTGTTAAGCTGTTGTTCCTCTTCCCCGGCCAATTAAGTGTTTGCAAAATGCCCCGCCCGCCACCGGCTGACAGCAGGTACCGGCCTGGGAAAGTGCACGGTTGGATGTTTCCCAAAATAAGCTGCGTTACAGACCTGGGTCCTGACAACTCGCAGCATTTATGATGTGTATTAGTCATTGGCAAACAAACGAATCATTTAACCATCATTTACGAGGGTTTTGGGGGTAGTTAATGTCAATGATTAGTTTATTTTTGTTAATTGATTAGTTATTTATTACTAGATATTCATAAAAATTTAGTATTAATGCCTTACTGGTGTTGTTTTTGTTATTTTTAAGCCGATATTTGTACTTAGGATCCCTACACTGTATAAAAACTTTACTTTTTACATTTTATTTATTCATTTCATTTTCTACCGTTAGTTTTTACTTAAAGGGACACAAAACCGAAACATGACACGCAATTGAATATTTCAGCATCTACCCACTGATGCTTAAGGACTGGGCCAACATCATAAGCAACATTCACAATATGGAGGAAAAATCACTTTGAAAAGGACCGACATTGGGCTGAATCTACTTCAATATAGTTTTTCTTTGGATGCCACCGCTTCCTTATTTTCACATTTTAGTTTTTTTACTTATGTTGTTGCTCTCCGTCTCCGGCCCAGTTTAGTTTTTGTTGTTTTATGGGGGTTTTTAAATAGCGAAATGTTACACGGTGGAGCTTTAATTACTGTCTTTACACATAATATTCTAAAGCTCACAGCCCAGTGTAAAGCCCGACTGCTAAAAATGGTAATAACGGCAGAAAAACCTGTACAAAAACAGCCCCTTCAATCCTTAAAAAAAGAATATTTTAACATCTAAACATAATAATAATAATAGTCCTAATTTAGTCCATTTTCAAATCGCGTGCAAAGGTCATTTCATTACCCTGTTATTTTATTCTAATTTAATTTTTTGTCTATTCTTTGGAAATACCAGAATCTGCATGATGTAATGTTTTATTACTCCAATTAACTCAAATCTTGAATAATATTTTAAATATGCTTTACATTTAAATTGTTATTCAGTACTTTTTACGCTAACTTGAGTTATTATTTGGGCCACTATTTGTTACTTACTAGTAATATCATTTTACTAGTTACTTTACTTTACTAAAATACATGTTTTGGCTACTCTACCCACCAGTGTTTTCTGTGAATAATGTCCACTTTGACACGGTGTCATAAAAAAATCATGCAAAACTTTTACAACATGAGATTTTCTAGATGCATGTTCCCACTCTTCATCCGCCAAAACAAAATCTCATTAAAAACAACCAATTTTCTCATCTTCGCAGCTCCGCAAAGCCATCGAGGGCTCCGTGACGGTGAAGGGGGTGAAGGTGCGCCCCCCGCTGGCCAGTTTCCGGGACAGCGGCACCACCAGCAGCAGCGAGAACGAGGCCACGGAGCTCCACAAACTCTGGGACCGCCACAAGAACCTGTCCCTGCCTCGCGAGCACACGGCCTCCTCCGACGAGACGGACGAAAAATCACACTAAAGGACAAACGGAGGGAGGACGGAGGGAGGACGGAGGGAGGACGGAGGGAGGTTTCCCGATCTCCCAAAGCCATGGACATGCGAAGTTCCTCAGGGCAGGATCTACTTTTAATCCTACGAATTTCTCCAGCTACTTCCGCCTGTTCATTCTTTCCGAACTCGTCTCTTTGCTCCTTCTGAAAAGACCAAGATGCTCCATCTCCTCGTTCTTCCTGCCCCGCCGTCGTAGACTGTGGTCGGAGCTTCCGGAGGTTTCCCAAGTGACTTCAAGAAGGGATATTTTTACTGTGGGACTTTGTACTTCGACGAGCCGCTTTGATCAAGTCTGCGAAAAAGTCTTCCATTTTAAATATGCGCGCGTGTGATTGAAGTCGCACGTTTGTCCGAGGAACGTGTGGAACTACTTTTCCATGTATTTTGTATTCTCTTTTAACTGATCAAATGCACTGGGTTTTAACTGGACGTTGCTCTTTTGTAGTTCCCTCTGCAGCGATGCGCCCGCACAGTGACTCGTGCCTTATACAGACACATGCAGCGTGCGTTTGACCTCACTCTACACTTTTCCCTCCAGTCCGTAGCATTTCATATTTATTTCACCGTAACAATAACACTAAAATCTATGCAAGTGGCACCTGTAAGTTAGGTTAATATATAGCATACTTAGTTGTCCCTGAAGTCAAATGTGTCAACTGCATTTGCGTCCTTAAAACGACGTGTATATTATGCTGAATTCCATTTTTTTTTTTAGCTTTTATCAGCGTTATAACTATGTTCCCTCATCAAAAACATACCTGGAGTTGTTAATTAGCGTCTTCATAGAGATCCGGAGGTCCCCTGCTCTTTAGAAGTCCACAAAGCAAATTATATGATTTACAATGGCGTGTTTACATGAGCATGTCGGGGATAATGTCACCCATGGTAATTCCGTCTGGGACCAGTAGAGGGCTTGCTAACACCAATCCTGATTAGGGAACGTGTGACTTGTAGAAAGTACTGTGTTTTTTTTCAATACATACAATATACATACAGTATTTAACGTGAATGTGCTGCCAAATGGGTACTTTGCAGCTTTCAACGGTTTAACGATACAAAGAATGTGTAATATGTGTCCTTTAACGCGCACATTCCAGTTTAGTCACCTGAACACTTTCATTGCCAAATCGTTACACAAACATATGGACACGCCGGGTATTTTTCTTCATCTCGTCTAAATATAGCTGGTAATAAGCGCTCTGCGGATGGAGAGGGCAGGAAGCGGGAGAAGAAGGGGGGGCCCCACCAAAGCATGAGGACATTATTACCTACACAGCTGTTCGGGGGCCGGCGCGTCAATCTGTCTTCGATCGCGACGTTAGCTAACCTCTGTCGCCGCGCGGACACGTCAGCCCCGCTAGCGACGGCAAGACGCGACGCGGCCCGCTCTTTAGCCCGCTCGCAAAACGCAGCGCCGCAAACTGGAATTCGCTCCTTTATTTGCGTGGTTTTAGTTTTTTGGGCGGAGCTTATCGACCGGGATGATCTAATACTTTTCCTGCTCCAGTTGTATTGTAGTTTTATCAAAAGTCAAACATATCTTGGCGTAAATAAGTTGCCTAAACTATGGGAAACTAGTGAAATTTGATCAGAAATACTTCTTTGGAGTACACGGTATATATTTGAGCCACTTTATTATACATTGACCTGATCTAACATGACATGTGAATACAGCGCATTTAATAATTCATATCTGCCATAAACGTCGTCTCTTCTGGACAGAACGACACGGATTTGTCTTCCGACTTTTATGACCATTTTGAGTGTATTCTACATTCCTCCTCGTGTTCGAAAAAGACGCCTTCAAATATGCAAAATGGCCGCCTCGGAGCGGAGAGTACTTTATTAACGCTACAGCTATTTAATGGTGGCTCAGTGGTTTGAGCTCCGGCCCGCGTAGTGAGGAGGTTGCGGGTTCAATTCTTCTAACCGGCAGATTAAACGTTTTCACATTTCAAACGCTCAGTAACGAATGTTTCGACGATGCGGATAAACTGCACGTTTTTTTAAGCTGTTTAAGCCGCTCGCGCATCAGTTCAAATGTCTTACACACCGCTGCATTGTGGGTCGGCGGCGACGATCGCAAACCTGGACTCCGTTTTGTAGATTTTTGTTGTTTTTTGCAGATAATGTCGCAATCGCCTTCTTTTCTCCATCGCCTTGATTCCACCAGAGCCAATGTCTTTACGTGAGGCGCATTGTGTTCGCACGCTTGCCTTTTTGTCCTTTCTGTCCTTTTCTGCCCACGAGCATCCTGTGATTTACAATAAGGGTTTGGGGTTCTCACAAATTAATATATTTAACATCATCGCTGTAAAATAAAATCCATGTAAATATGTAACTGACTAAATTGTTTTTGTTGTTATTTTTGGAGATTTTAAGCTTCTGTTTTTATAAATTTGTTTTAATAATGATTATGTTTTGTTGCGTTTTTTGTTTATGCACTTTGGACTGCCTGTCGGAAATTCACAATTAAAATGTATTATTAAGATTTTGTTTTTACTCATAAGCAACAAATGTGATTAATGTCATATTCATAGTTGACATTTGTATACGCTCGCTCTATATGCATGTAATATTTCAGGCATGACATTTTACAGCTCGCCTCATGTTGGCGGTGATATACTTTAATTTACATTTAGCAAGTGCCAAATGCAGATACATTTGTGTATTGTGTAAATATCACCCGTCGTTGCCATCTTTTTTTTAACTATAGCAAAACACGACGACGAAGTGATTGTTCGGCATGACCAGGATTTAAAGACGACACATCGACACAAATTATATGAAATGTGTAAACTGTATGAGGATTATTTAAAAATGACATTTCTCTCAGAATACTGTAGTTTCCGGATTATACATAGTTTTGGCCGGCGATTTATACTCCAGAGTGACTTATGTGTGATATCTGTTATTTTCACACTGGCAACCACAAGAGGGCGCTCTAGGCTGTAAGCGACGCAGAAGAAGAATCTGCACTTCCTCTTCCTCTGGAGTTTGTGGAGTTGTTTAGAAGTGACACAGAGGAAGAAGAATTCAATGGATTCAGTGATTTGGGGTAAAACTGATGCTTTGCTAAACTTGTTAGCATGTTCTTTATGCTATAGTTATCTGAATAACTGTTCATATGTTACGTTAACATCTGTTATTCATTTTAAATTGCATTTCAAGATGAAATGTCTGTTCTTGGTCTTGGATTTATAAAATGCGATCTATATTCTGGAGCAATTTATAATCCTGAAAATACAGTAATCAAAAAAGTGGTCGTTCCAAACATGTCATAAATTGGAATGTGCTTCGATATGAGCTTTTCCCACACACTGTCCAACGAAAGAATACAGTGTAAAGTCTTAGGCTGTAAAACTACAGTAGGTGGTGGTGATGTAACACGTGGATAGTACGAGTCTAACATAACCACAAAAAACGACTGAAAACGTACAACCGCAGTAGGTGGCGGTAAATGCACCTTTTCATTTGGCTGCCATCCGCCATTAAAAGTAACACAAGAAAAACGACAATATTTCATGTTTAATCTGTTTCACTGTTATTGACCAATGACCGTTTTGTTCTCTGATCCTCTAACGATCTGTGAGTTAAATCCACAACTCTGAGACCGCCACCGAAGAACTGCTGTTATGTTTTTGGCCGTTTCAAATATAAATTAATGGAATTATTACACTTAGAAACAGGCTCTGGTCCGCACACACAACAGTGAGCGCCGCTCGGCTTCAGAAGACGTCGTTAAAATGTCGTTACATTCTTGACTTTTAAGAGTTAAGAGGCTTTTGACGTTAAAAAAAAGTGTTTCCTTAAACCTACTCTGTTTATGTCAAATTAGTTTTTAAGTTTAGTTTATCAATGTATCATAAAGGATATCTAGTAATACTGTCCTCTGCTAACGAGCTAAACACGCCAAACCTGCAGTTTCAAGCGCCCCCTACAGGTCGGGCGACTCATTGAACTAAAACGCAGTTAAAATAAATGTATTTTGAATTTAGCTAAAGAAAAATCTAAAAATATCACAGAATAGCACATGTTTTAGGTTTATAATTTTACTTCCTGTTTGTAATTGATGACATCACACTAAGAAATTACCCAGGAAACACTCTCGCCTAATGTCACAATGTTTTTTTTGACGAAAAAAAAATATATGAGAGCGACTTCATTTTGTTGAATTATTATTGAAAATGGCCAAAAATTCTGTAAATTCTGCATAAAAGTTTACTGGAACGAGTGTGATGTCACTTCCTGTCATTTTCTACGGGTTTTTTAATGTTTTCTCCACAAATACCTGCTCGATTTGTGTAAAACTGTAATCTGTAATTTATACATGTACAACATGTATAAATACACCAAAGTCATAATTGTGAAATCGTAAAAACCTGTCACACTGCGGGATTCTTCATATTTCTGTCTTTTCTCAAAATATTACTGTAGAAATGCCTCCAAATTGAATCCAGATCTTTTAAAATATAAATACCACCTAAATCTAATCGTGTCTGTTCTCCAAGTGCTTTATTTCAGACTCTCTACCTGCAAATGCGTGTAATACCCCGTTTCCCCCCCCGTGCACCGAGAAGCATGAAGCGTGTCAGCATGGTCTGCAGTTATCACCATGGCAACAGGCCCAGTGCTGTCAAAACCAGCCGAGCTCCTCCGCGCCCTGCTTCAGACTCGGAGCGTGTTTATTGCAGTCGAGTCCGATCACGTGTCGCTGTTGCCTCGTTCTAAATGTGTCTGAGAATTCTGCGTCTCAGTCGCAAAGTCATTTTTTAGATATTGGAAGGAAATGTAAAAAATAAAAGTCAATAAACCGCAACACTGATCGCCACCGCTCGTCTCCGTGGAGATGTTTCATAGACGCTCGTCAAACTGGAATGTGGCAAAACGACACGACTGTATGTGGCGGGTCGTAGTGAAAATGAACAATGTAGTAATAAGTGTTTTCTGTGGTTGATGAGACAATAAGGCTGAAACGAGACAAATGTAGTAACGAGTAAAACATTAAAACAGAAGCAACAATAAACAGTGCGACAGGAATTACAATGAAAATGACAAAGTGGTTAAAATTATTGATGTTTAAGCAGTGAATAATTAAAGTCTAAAAGTTTGTTTTAAAGTGCCCCCTACAGGTCGGACAACTCATCGAACTAAAATGCAGTTGACATGCTGACAAAAAAAATGTAAACGTTATCACAGAATAGTACATTTTTTAGGTTTTTTATTTCACTTCCTGTTTGTGATCGATGACATCACACTAGGAAATTACCCAGCAAACACTGGGACAAAACTCAACTTTTTTTTATTTTTTATTTGACAAATAAAAATATATGAGAGCGACTTTATTTTGTTGAATTCATGTTTAGAGTCCAAAAAAGTTGTTTATTTGTGTAAATTCTGCATAAACCTTGACTGGAATGAGCGTGATGTCACTTCCTGTCCTTTTCTACAGATTGTTCAACATTTTCTCCACAAATACCTGCTCGATTGGTGTTAAACTATGATTCATATGTACAACAGGTATAAATACACCAAATAAAGTCAAAATTAGAAAATCGTAAAAACCCGTCATACGTCACTTTAAACGACACAGGGATTTCTGGAAAGTAAATGATCCGATGATTACAACAACATATTCCATTTGTTCTGAGAATAATCTGACTTATTTCTGATTGATCACACAAAAAATGTAAAGACCAAGACTGCATCTTCCAGTTACACACGTTTCTCTATAATTCCATTGATTAACTGACATTAACTGACTGTTTTTTTGTCTAATGATGATGAGTTATCTGATTATTTGATCTGCTTTTTCACTGACAATATAAATGCACCCTTTGTTGGCGTGCCATTTACAAACACACGACCATCAATCCCCCTCTTATTATCAGCCGTTATTAACTCAATCCATCACTTAATGAATTAAATGACAAAACAGGCTCTATTCAAATGAGCCGTGTGATTAAGAGCGACGTGTATGTGGGGAACGTGATC
Source organism: Eucyclogobius newberryi (assembly GCF_026437365.1). Lineage (NCBI taxonomy): Eukaryota > Metazoa > Chordata > Actinopteri > Gobiiformes > Gobiidae > Eucyclogobius > Eucyclogobius newberryi. The sequence goes on from NW_027315724.1 coordinate 35,142,625, forward strand.
CTTTTGCGTCTTTTAAAAGGCCAAACCGTTCCTCCCATCACCTGACATGGCCCCGAGCCCTCCAAGTCGGCAATATTAAGGGGCGAGTCTTCACCATGAGATGTGTCTACGAAGTCAAATGTCTGTCTCTCACTTTGGTTCGGTCGAACGCTTCGCTTGTCTGGTCTTAATCCATTCTGACAGACTCCCAAAGCCGACCCTCCCGCTCCAGGCCACTTATCTCGCCCCCGTTTCCCTGAATCCTGCACTTCTTAGAGGCTTTTGATAAGACCAGGTCCTCGCATCCTTGTCAAGGGCTGTCCATAATCCCCTCCTGAGGGCGCTCCGCAGATCACTGTGGTACGTACACAGGCTTCTGCTACGGTGCGCCTTGATGGTCAAATGTTGGGTCGTTCCAGGAAAACTTTGTGATCTTAATGCGCAATTATGTTTTGTGAGGCGTTATTATTTTTCTTCGTTATCCTCTGGAGACATAGGAATGTATCATGCAAATGTCAGCTGAACTGAAATAATTCAAGATAAGATAAGATAAGATATTCCTTTATTGTCCCACATGGGGAAATTTCATTGGTGCAACGCAGGTAGATACAGAGGTAGATACAGAAGAACAGATCACTTATAGGAAGTCTGAAAAACACTTTCAGTAGAAGATCTCCTATAAATAAATAAAAACTCCCATAGACAAATAAATAAATACCATTGCATGTGATCCCGACAGTAATTGCACATGAATATGTGTCACGACAGCACATAGATTGCACATGAATTTCACAGTAATTGCACATGAATTGCACATGAATTTCACAGTAATTGCACAATAACTTTTAAATGGCAACACCATTTTTTAATTTGCTTTTGCGTATCTTTTTGATACAGCAAAGCAGTCTCATAAAGGCCCAACCTTTTTCCCCTTGAATTTGATGTGTTGTTTAAAATGTGTCCAAAGTAAGAGAGGGTTCAAAGTTAAATATCTGGACACTGTTTCTGAAATCGAGACATTTCGACCGGCATATGGAAGTCACATTCAATCTGAGGGTCTCTGGAGTACAAATACTCTGAGCTAGATTAGACCTGGTCTAAGGGAGGCTTAATCTGTTCTAGCCTTGTTATGGGTCCTTGTAACCCTATTGTTCTCTGCAGGTCTCTCCCTCGCACCTCGTTTTCCCTGATTACAGTCTGCACCTCACGATGTCAAGATGAAGGTGGACCGCCTCTTGTAAACCCGAATTCATGTGCCTTGTTTTTACTCTTTTATGTGTTTATCTTGCACATATGAAACAACATCAAAGACAAAAAAAAATAAAAAATACAGTACCGTGTTTTCCGGACTATAATGTCGCACCAGCCAAAAAATATATAACATATAAGTCGCATTTTAGGGGGATATTTGTTCAATAATAATATAATAATGTGTTCATAATATCACATAAGTCGCACCCCGGCCAAAATTTGAAAAATAACGGTAAATAAAAAAAGTATGTGCAGGACGTCTACCGTCTGTGTCCAACTGTCTCAAACTCAAACAAGAAATCAAGCCCATCGAACGATTTGATTTGATCACAATGTTGCAGTATATTATCTTTAAAACGAAATGACTGTGATCTCATATGTTTCTGTTTGAAAGCCGTGGCGCAGAAGATCCATTTCCAACAACGTTAAAAACCCTCTCGCATCTCAGTAACGACTCGGTGAGATTTGATCAAACAAAAGCGACTTGACTTTTTTGTGTTTGTGCCGAACAGCTGCGAGCTCCTGGAGTGTTGTTGAGTCGCTCGCAGATGCTCCCAGCGGGACCGGACGTGTCCAAATGGCGCACGATATCGCTTCTAATCAGTTCCCAATCGCTTTATACTCGGGCCTAGACGGAGAGGCAGGGTTATTCTCTGTGTGTTCTGTGAATGCAGCAGCGTCTCCCACAGCTGATGTTGGACCGGCTTCAGGTCATTTTCTCTCAATAATAAAGAGAAGGAAAAAAACAGACTTTATTGACCACATTTATCAATCTTTTTTCTTCGTTTTGGAGTAAATCCTCTCAGTGCTCACCCTTATGTCATTGTCCCACTGAAAGGGCCTGTAACGTACTCCACTCGATCATATTCAGAAGGACTTTTGTTGGATATATTGATCACGATCGCTGGGGGGGACAATTAGATTTAATTAGCCTTTTATTGTCTCCGTAGGGACAAAGTTTGTCCTCTACATTTGACCCTTTTGTCAATGCTGCTGGGGAAACCTGTCAGGAGCAGTGGTCACCGCCCCCGGGGACTCATCTTGGTCAGGACTTCCTTCACTGGAGGTTTTTTACCGATCGTGAATGTTTCGTGTCGTCGGGGGAAACCGGAGCCCAGAGGAAAACCCACTGGTCACAGGGAGAAACATGCCAAACAGAAAGGGCCAGTCAGCACTCTGGCCTCACCGTGTGGCAGTGAGGCCAGAGTGCAAGCCAGTCCGCGTATATCGATGGAAGATAGTGATTTACGGTTATGGCACAGACACGAGGCAAACACGGAGGCGGAACACTCAAGAAGAAGCACATTGTGGATTTAAATGAGTGATTTTCAGGAGCTTGTGATGAATACGAGGTCGTGGTCAGAAGAGAAAAGCAGTCGACTGACGCTAGCTTGTGACTTTAGTGTTATTGAGCATGAATCAGCTCCACTGTCATTCAAACAAACTCTTTATGGTCAGACTGCGTTGAAACAAAGCTCAGATCAAAGTCTAATTTAAGTAAGAGAGCTTCAGATGGCGTGAAAGTTATGAATTGTTTGTCTATATCGCCGACTAAGCATGTGCGCCAGTGTTTGTACCGTGTGTGTCGGCGGATGATACAGTCTGAATCCCTTTTATCTCTTATTTTGATTCATGTAGATGTAAATGAGATATATTCCTTTTTATAGCATTGTTTATATCATATCTCTTGCATTAAACTCAAAATGTGAATGGATCAACCACGTGGGCGGGGCCAAACGTTTATTCTGAACCGCAGTCGTCACTCATCGTTCAAGGTAGAGGCCTGTTCATTATTACTGCGGCAAACTAGTTTCTTTGTGCATATCAGTTATAGTTATTGTCTTTGTTTTGCAGTTAACACTATGTTCACCACTATTTTGCAGTAGCATGTTTACGGTTTAAATCTTTGTCTTTGTATTCTGCTTTCTGTCCCCGCTCACGAGTCCCTGAGTCTCATCCCGGATCAGGTGGAAGTGTGTGACGGTAAAAGGCTGTCGGAGTGTTCACTGGGGAAGTAGGCGGCGCTCTGGGTCCCCCGGGGGCCCCGCGGAGCCGAGGGTCTCCCTGGAGAGGCTGTGTTGTGTCTGACTTAAGCTGTTTATACTCCTCACGTGTGCTGCCGCTGTCCGAGAGCGCAGCAGTAGTGTTATTTATGTCGATACATGATATAAAACATATGATAATATAAAATAATAACAACAAAACTGTTATAATTGACAATATAGTAATCTGCTTTTTAATTACAAAAGAAAGACTAGTGTATCATGGTGTAGGGAGCAAGATAGTGTTAGACAAGCAAAAGACCTGGTGTGAAAACATGAAATAAAACAATCCCAATGTCATATACTTTTAAATAAAAATAATCATATCAATGTGGAAAATAAACTTTAATTGCATTTAAAAAAAAGAAGAAAAAAAAGTTGTGTTTTCAGCATACAAATGATATCAAATGAAGTGTGTTATCCTTAGTAACCATAGTGTTATTGGTTAACAGTCTGAAAAGGCGCTGGCACTGTGTCCATGAGTTTTATTCAAACGTAAGATTCATTTGATATGTATATTATGTTTTTGTTGCATTAGTTCAATATTTATTGTGCCTCCAAAGCAGCATTAAGTTGGTAAAGACCTTTCTAAACACAAAAGTATTCACCTCCTTTAGTCTTTAACCACCCGCTCACGATATTAAAGTATTTATCAAAAATCAAACATCATAGAGATGCAGAAAGTAGTGACGTTAATATTGAGCTTGTGCACATTTTATTGATATAAAAATACTGATGTGTAAGCAGTGCACGCTTGTCTCCATGGAGATGATGAGGTGATGATAAGTTTAAATACACGTCTTTACACACCAAAAGGTAGAAATGTGACATAATAATGTTTTTTAGTTTTGTGTCCTTTGGTATATTTAATGCCTTTAATAAGATGTATTCTTTGTATTCATTTGACTTTCTAGGTGAAGCTAAAACCTCTCAAACATTGATGCAGAGTGTGGTTCTCCCCTCAGAGTGGAGTGCATCCTTCAAGTTCATTTGCCATCGTCTTCAGACAGAACACATTGCCGCAGTAAAGTGAGGGGTCAAAGGTCAGCCTCATTGTGGTGAACAGGGCCCGAGAGGCTCCATTTGTGGAGAGCAGTTTCTCCTGACGCTGACGACCAACACTCCATCCGAGTTCATTATCCCACTCACAGACAGAGGGTCCATGTCCTCCGGGAGCAAGGACTTGTGGGTAAAAGTGTCACCCACTCTCCCGTCATCCAAAACCTGAAGGACAAGTGCAGAAGAAGAGCGTTAAAAGAAGTCTATAGCATTGATTATTGTACGTTTTTACACAGAGAAAGGCCCAAAACCGCCCGGGAGCCGTATTTGATTTGAAATACTTAAGGATCGGTCAAAAACACACAGACTTTTCAGGCAAGGGTCCACCACTGTTATTATTTCTTATTATGTAATCAAACTTATCTGTTTTTATTCAAATACCGGTCTTTTTATTGCTCAAAAATACCTTATTGTAAGTGGAGTCGCCTCTCCGCAGACACAACCTGTAACTTGGCTTGGTGGCTTACCCTGCTCGTCTAAATGGAGAGCAGTTTTTGGGCCCTTTCCCAGAAAAGTGATTGTTTAAATATGAGAAACAACCGACCGAACCAGAACGTCTCAAACCCAATGAGAGTCAATAATGCAGAAAACCACAACTACCGTATTTTCTGGATTATAAGTCATATTATGCGACTTATGCGACTTCTACTCCAGAGTGATTGATATGTGATATTATTTGTTATTTTCACACTGGCAACTGCAATTTCACATGTTGATTATTTCCACATGACAATCACAAGAGGGCGCTCTAGGCTCTAAACGACGCAGAAGAAGAATCTGCACTTCCTCTTCCTCTGGAGTTTGTGGAGTTGTTTAGAAGTGACACAGAGGAAGAAGAATTCAATGGATTTAGTGATTTGGGGTAAAACTGATGCTTTGGTAAACTTGTTAGCATGTTCTTTATGCTATAGTTCTCTGAATAACTGTTCATATGTTACGTTAACATACCAGACACTTACCACAGTTCTGTCTGTGCCTCATGTAGCTGAAGGTGTTAGCGTTAGCACACGTCATGTAGCTGAAGGTGTTAGCGTTAGCATACGTCATGGAGCTGAAGGTGTTAGCGTTAGCATACGTCATGTAGCTGAAGGTGTTAGCGTTAGCGTACGTCATGTAGCTTAAGGTGTTAGCGTTAGCATACGTCATGTAGCTGAAGGTGTTAGCGTTAGCATACGTCATGTAGCTGAAGGTGTTAGCGTTAGCATACGTCATGTAGCTGAAGGTGTTAGCGTTAGCATACGTCATGTAGCTGAAGGTGTTAGCGTTAGTATACGTCATGTAGCTGAAGGTGTTAGTGTTAGCATACGTCATGTAGCTGAAGGTGTTAGTGTTAGCATACGTCATGTAGCTGAAGGTGTTAGCGTTAGCATACGTCATGTAGCTGAAGGTGTTAGTGTTAGAGCCCCCCCTAGTGCTATTTCTGTAGCCACATCATCACACAGATGGAAAAACAAAATGCGAGTCAGGCCCAATCTGAGAAATGTGATTCATATTCCCTGTGAAAAGATAAAGCCCAGTCTCACTGAAACTAGTCTGAAACTTGCTGTGCTAAATGTCAGATCCTTATGTAACAAATCTCTCTTAATTAATAATTTTATTTCTTCTTATAATCTTGATTTTATGTTTTTAACTGAAACATGGCTTGACAAAAACACAGGAAATGTAGTTCTGATAGAATCTGCTCCACCCAACTTTAAGTTTGAATCTGAAACACGAGAAAACAAAAAAGGGGGTGGAGTCTGTGCTGTCTTTAGAGATGAAATAATTACCCGCAGGTTGTCTTTTGGGGTGTTTTCATCATTTGAGTATGTATCCTTTAAAATGGAGCTAAAACGGTCTCCATCCATTCTCTTCATTGTTTTATACAAGCCTCCCCAGCACTGCCAAAGTTTTATTGATGATTTTACTGAGATGCTTTCAGTCGTATGCACAGACTTTGATGGTTTGGTCATTACAGGTGATTTCAATGTGCATGTTGATAATATTTGTGACAGAAACGCTAAAGAGCTTGATGCTGTCCTTGAAACATTCAGTCTTACTCAGCATGTGAGAGGCCCCACCCACAGCAAAGGACACACTCTAGATCTCATAATTACAAAGGGGGTAAATATTTCAAATGTTAATGTGATCGATGTTGCTCTGTCTGATCATTTCTGTGTCTTCTTTGACCTGTCTGTTTCTCCCCAACCTCCGGTTGGTCCTGCAGTTGTTCAGAGGAGACACTTAAGTGATGGCACAGGTGCACTGTTTATGGAAATGATAAACTTTGAAAATGTCTCATGTTCTAATGTAAATGATTTGTTGAACTCTGTTACATCTAGTGTTTTGAATGTTCTGGACACCATCGCCCCTATAAAGGCTAAAATGGTTAAAAATAAGCAGAAGACGCAGTGGAGAAATGATGATTCGGTCAGGGCACAGAAAAGGGAGTGCCGCAGGGCCGAACGGAAATGGCGCAAGTCAAAGCTCCAGGTTCAAAAAGAGATTTACAAAGAAAAGCTGAACATGTACAACCTAATCTTATGTAGAACTAGGGAAAGATATTTTTCTGAAATAATTGGAAGCTGCAGTAACAACTGGCGTGTCCTGTTTGCCACAGTAAACAGATTAACAAACCCTCCAGCTCAGCTGCCGTTAGAACTCATTTCCACATCCAAGTGTAATGAGTTTGCATTATTCTTTAATGACAAAGTTCAGGGCATTAAAAATGCTATAAATCCCACAATGCAAAAAATTACCCTAAAACCACCAAGACACTTAGAGCTAACTCACTTTGCACCAGTAACTGTCAAAACTGTCCATGAGATCATCACCAGTCTGAGTTCATCTACATGCTGCCTTGATGTGTTACCCACCAAATTTCTAAAGTCTGTGCTGAACAGTTTGTTAGCACCATTCACTCACATAGTTAACATGTCGCTTCAATCTGGAACATTCCCAATATTTTTCAAAACTGCGGTCATAAAGCCTCTCCTAAAGAAGAGCAGTCTTGATGCCGCAGTACTGAGTCATTACCGGCCCATCTCTAATCTGCCATTTTGGGGCAAAGTCCTTGAAAAGGTTGTTTACCAACAGCTCACAGATTTCCTCTTAATAAACAACTCATTTGATGTTTTTCAGTCAGGTTTTAGACCTCATCACAGCACTGAGACTGCTCTTGTCAAAGTGACAAATGACATCCGCCTGAACACTGACACGGGCAAAGCCTCAGTCTTAATTCTGTTAGATCTGAGTGCTGCTTTTGACACTGTCGATCATGGGATCCTCTTACAGAGACTAGAGGACTGGGTGGGCATCACTGGCACTGCCCTAAACTGGTTAAGGTCCTATCTGGAAGACAGGAAGTACTTTGTTGAAATTGGTAGCTGTGTCTCAGACCACATGACCCTGACCTGTGGAGTGCCCCAAGGGTCAGTCCTGGGTCCCCTTCTGTTCAACCTCTACATGCTGCCGTTAGGTCAGTTGATACGCAGTGAAAATGTGTCCTATCACAATTATGCAGACGAGTCAGATCTATGTTTCACTATCGGCAGGTGACTATGGACCAGTAGATTCACTCTGTCACTGCATCCAACAGATCAGTTTGTGGATGCAAAACAACTTTCTCCAGCTGAACTCAGACAAGACTGAAATAATCGTTTTTGGCCCACAGAAACAAAGAGAAAGTGTTAGCGGTCACCTCCAGAGTCTCGCTCTAAAACCTACAAACCAAGTTAGAAATCTGGGGGTAATAATGGACTCAGACTTGAACTTTAATAGCCACATCAAATCAATAACATCAGCAGCTTTTTACCATCTAAAAAACATTGCCAAAATCAAAAATATTCTGTCAAAACCAGATTTAGAGAGACTTATCCACGCGTTTGTCTCCAGTAGATTAGACTACTGTAACGGCCTGCTCACTGGCCTCTCCAAACGAGCTGTAAAACAGCTGCAGTACATCCAGAACGCTGCTGCTCGGGTCCTGACTAGAACCAGGAAGTATGAGCACATTAGTCCTGTTCTCAGGTCTCTGCACTGGCTCCTGTGGCTCAGAGAATAGACTTTAAAGCAGCTCTGCTTGTGTACAAGTCTCTCCATGGCCTAGCACCAAAGTACATCTTGGATATGTTAGTGCCATATGAACCATCTCGGACTCTGAGGACCTCAGGGACCGGCCTCCTGCTGGTGCCCAGAGTCAGGACAAAACATGGGGAATCTGCGTTTCAGTTTTATGCAGCTAAAATCTGGAACAGTCTTCCTGAAGATGTGAGACAGGTTCTACTCTGACAATGTTCAAATCTAAGCTAAAAACAGTTTTGTTTAGCTGCGCATATGACTGAAAGGATTTTTTCTTTGCACTCTTCTCTTTTGTTTGTGATTTTATTAGTTTAGAAAATCAGTTGGATTGATAATTTTTAATTTAGTTAATTTTATTGTATTTCTGTAATTTCTTTGTGATTTCAATGCATTTTTCCTGCTGTGAAGCACTTTGAATTGCCTTGTGTATGAAATGTGCTCCACAAATAAACTTGCCTTGCCTTGCCTTGCCTTGCCTTGCGTTAGCATACGTACACCTATTCACCATGTTCTCTCATCTGTTATTATTTTAAACTGCATTTCAAGATTAAATGTCTGTTCTTGGTCCTGGATTTTCTCCAAAACTTATACTCCAGTGCGACTTATATGTGTTTTTTTCTTCTTTATTGTGCATTTTTTGGCTGGTGCGACTTATACTCCGGAGAAACTTATAGTCCGTAAAATACGGTAAACAGATCTAAACCAGGACTAACTCAAAAACACTGCATTGGTCCATGTACCACCAGAGCAAGCCTCACCACAGGTTGAGAACCTCTTGATGACTCGAACCACAGATGGAAATGAAGAGCGACTGGCTCTCTCTACAGACTCTTTCCTCTGTAACAGCGCTTCAAGGCAACGGTTTGAGCCAGTTTGTGTTCTGACCTCCATTAAAAGCTGCTCCGGCTCCTCCCGAGACCGGACCCCGCTCCTTCCACGGCCCCTTTATGTTTCATTACCGTCAAACTGAAGAGAGCAATGCACTGAATGGCAAGGGAGATGCAAGAGTGGAAGTGTACGTGTTTGTCCAAATGCAGTGCAGACATGTTTGGGTGGGAGGAGTGGGAGGTAAAGATGGGAGGAGTGGGAGGAGTGGGAGGTAGAGGTGGGAGGAGTGGGAGGAGTGGGAGGTAGAGGTGGGAGGAGTGGGAGGAGTGGGAGATGTGTTTAAACATGTATAATTTTGTTGTTTTGGACAAATGCTAAATTAAAATATATTGTCTGTATGACAGAAACGTCCAGTGTCTTAGAAACTTTGGTGCAAATATGATATTTCTGCCCTTTTGTGACACATTAAACTTCAATGAACATTTCAGGCACATTTTTGAACATTTTAGCTCATTTCTGATGCATAGATGAAATATTGACTGATTGATGTTGTCGGGGTCTTTTCTCTGAGAAACTAACGCTTTGCAATGTGTTGTTTTTGGTCCTCTTTTGATGCCAGTTTCGTAGAAGTCGACGTAACAATGTTGTTTTTGGTAATTATAGAATACATAAATACAACTTGTGACGTGGTCGTAGTCGCAGTAATAACATATCTAGCTAATATCGCTCAAATTAAACTTCCTAAACAAGACTTATACATACAAAACTTGTACATGCTTTTATATTTAGTCCGTTGGATTATTGCCTATTGGATAGGTCTATAAAGGCAATAAATATTTAAATGACCCAAAATACATACTTATTATTTTTAGAGCTTCCAGGAAAGGTTTGCTGAATGTCCCAAGAATCACGACTGAACCGAGCGAAGTAGTTTTAGTAGTAGTTTAGTTCTTTTTACTCAGATCTGCCCCAACTTTACCTCCTTCTAAATATGAGCCAAAACAATTATACCCTGTTGACTTCACTACAACTCTTTATTCTATTTGAACCTTTTAGTGTGTGTTAATGCCATGATCGTTATTATATTGTATGTGTGTCTTTGGTGAAGTACGTGGGGTCGCTTGTACACAAGTTGTGCTTTGTAAGTACTTTTGCCTGGTACAGTATGTGACGTCCGTGTAGCTCTGATGCTAATGTGCGTCCTTGAGCTAAAGCCACCTCGCCTCCAGCGCCTGCTCCGACTGCTGAGTGAATGTGAAGAAGGTTAAATGATTATACTGTAAATACTGCACGCTGTTGTTTCCGGGCTCAAGGGTCCGAGGGGCCCAGGAGTGAACTCTCTTTCAATGGAGCTTCCTGTCGAGATGGAAACGTCCTGATATTGAGGTTAAAGGTTAAAGGTCAAAGGCATGACAGAGATTATTGATTCATTTTTGTTCAGAAAGTCAATGGGAAAACTGAATGGGAAATGGACGTGTGGGACCGTGTGGCGGTGTCTGTTTACGCCGAGTCCATATGGAATATATTTAGTCACCTTTTTCAATTTGAATATTTAAAGGCAAATTAACTCAACAAGGTTTATTTTGTCTTCTTTTGATGCCACAAAACTCAAGTTAAAAATAAGTTAGTAAGCATGTTTCGGCTGCCACGCCTCCTCAGACTGACCACGCCTCCTCAGACTGATCCCACGCCTCAATCTGACCACGCCTCCTCAATCTGACCACGCCTCCTCAGACCGAACACGTCTCCTCAGGCCGACCACACCTCCTCAGACTGACCACACCTCCTCAGACTGACCAGACCTCCTCAGACTGACCACGTCTCCTCAGACTGACCACGCCTCCTCAGACTGACCACGTCTCCTCAGACTGACCACGCCTCCTCAGACTGACCACGTCTCCTCAGACTGACCACGCCTCCTCAGACTGACCACGCCTCCTCAGACTGACCAGACCTCCTCAGACTGACCACACCTCCTCAGACTGACCAGACCTCCTCAGACCGACCAGACCTCCTCAGACTGACCACACCTCCTTAGACTGACCAGACCTCCTCAGACTGACCACGCCTCCTCAGACCGACCAGACCTCCTCAGACTGACCACACCTCCTCAGACTGACCACACCTCCTCAGACTGACCACGCCTCCTCAGACCGACCAGACCTCCTCAGACCGACCAGACCTCCTCAGACTGACCGACCAGACCTCCTCAGACTGACCACACCTCCTCAGACTGACCAGACCTCCTCAGACTGACCACGTCTCCTCAGACTGACCACACCTCCTCAGACTGACCACGCCTCCTCAGACCGACCAGACCTCCTCAGACCGACCAGACCTCCTCAGACTGACCGACCAGACCTCCTCAGACTGACCACGTCTCCTCAGACTGACCACGCCTCCTCAGACCGACCACGCCTCCTCAGACTGACCAGACCTCCTCAGACTGACCACACCTCCTCAGACTGACCACACCTCCTCAGACTGACCAGACCTCCTCAGACCGACCAGACCTCCTCAGACTGACCACACGTCCTCAGACTGACCAGACCTCCTCAGACTGACCACGTCTCCTCAGACTGACCAGACCTCCTCAGACTGACCACGTCTCCTCAGACTGACCACGCCTCCTCAGACTGACCACGCCTCCTCAGACTGACCAGACCTCCTCAGACTGACCACACCTCCTCAGACTGACCAGACCTCCTCAGACCGACCAGACCTCCTCAGACTGACCACACCTCCTTAGACTGACCAGACCTCCTCAGACTGACCACGTCTCCTCAGACTGACCAGACCTGCTCAGACTGACCACGCCTCCTCAACCCGACCACGCCTCCTCAACCCGACCACGCCTCCTCAAACTGACCACACCTCCTCAGACTTGCTTGAATCCCAGACTATTTACTTTGAATATACATACATACATACTCTGGCCAAATCCGGCCCGCCAGACGTTTTAATAAAATAAAATGCCACAATGCCGCCGGTGGCCGCCCCTCCCCCACGGGGCTCTGCTGCACTGCTGTGTGAGCTGCCCCTCCCCCACGGGGCTCTGCTGCACTGCTGTGTGAGCTGCCCCTCCCCCACGGGGCTCTGCTGCACTGCTGTGTGAGCTGCCCCTCCCCCACGGGGCTCTGCTGCGCTGTTGTGTGAGCTGCCCCTCCCCCACGGGGCTCTGCTGCACTGCTGTGTGAGCTGCCCCTCCCCCACGGGGCTCTGCTGCGCTGCTGTGTGAGCTGCCCCTCCCCCACGGGGCTCTGCTGCGCTGCTGTGTGAGCTGCCCCTCCCCCACGGGGCTCTGCTGCACTGCTGTGTGAGCTGTGAGGGAGAAGTGCACTTTAAGCACTTTAGAGCAGAAGTTTAGTGGTGTCAGTTCAGGTGAACAGAGAACTACAGACATGAAAATGTTAGTTAGTACATTTAAACGTTTTTTTTTTTATCTTGAGAAGTTTATTTTGTTATAAAGCCAAATGTTTATCTCTGTTTATCTCTGTAGATCAACTCTGAAGTTGTGATGCACATAAACTGAAGCACAGTGTTGGTGAAATTACACTTGTTTTTCTAAATACATTTCAGTTTATGATCGATCCAGTAATCGCTTCAAAACAGCGTAGGCTATATAAAGCTATTTATTTCTTATATTTTTAATAGTTTTATGTTTTACGTCATGTTCGGCCCGCGACCCAAATGAGTTTGACACCCCTGCATTAGATAATCAAGATAACAAAGGTGATGTAATAAACTGCCAACTATTCATAGATTTGAGTGTACTGTATTTGAATGTATTTTCTCATATTATACACACATTTAGTCATATCCATAAACCTGCTCAGTTCTTCACATGTGAATTGCGTCAGCCGCAGCCCCTCCTCACCTTGGCAGCCTGTATGACCACGTGCTGGTGGTACGCCATCACGACCACGTCCTGCGGCTCAAACTGACTGACATCCACCGACACAAAGTACATGTCTCCACGGCAACGCACCCCTCCTCCTGCCCCCGGGCTGCTGCTGCTGCTGCTGCTGCTGCTGCTGCTGCTGCTGGGACGTCCCATTAGTGGACTGCCCAAGGAAACTGCGAGAGAGAGAAAGAGAGAGGGAGAGAGAGAGAGAGAGAGAGAGAGAGAGAGAGAGGTTAGATCAATGATGGTGGAAGATGTATGGAAATGTAAACATGGATTCTTACAGTAAATGTTTAAAGAGCGTCTCATGAATATTCATGAGTTTATTTACACTGAGCTTCTGAAGAAAACATAGAGTTTATTTGCCTACAATATAATGATGGCTCGTGCTATGAAGCTGTTTTATTAATGGACTCAGATTAAACATATTTCTTGTTACTATTATCATGTTGTTAGCATAACTGTTAGATGATTTACTTTAACTGCAGATGTATGAATCAAACTGTATTCATTAAGTCAATGTAAATGAGCAACTTGTTGAGGAACATAACATAATAAAATAAGGTGAAATTGGTTTGTATTTGAATTTCATTTCCTTCATTAAAACAAGAATATATAATAGGATTGATTGTCTGACTAGTTTACAGCTTTATTTGACAAAAACCCAAGTTAGCGAGTACTCCAGAGAGTTTAGATTAGTTAGTTACGTTGTTTTACACGTGTATAAGTACTTGTATTGCAGTTTCATCCTCCACGACACAAACACGTGGAAGTCTAACACTGTCCCTGTCCCTCACCCGAGTTGCCAAACGAAGAGCGGCGGTTCCAGCTGTAGGGAGACGAACATTTGGGTCCCCCGGGTCCTTCGTCCTGGAACAGACTCGGGTGGTCGCCTGAGTCCAGATAGGTCCCAAACGGGGCGTCGCCGGAGTCCCCTGCCCCGCACGTGCTGCTGTAGCGGGCCGTGGAGTGAAAGGACGAGGACCTGCGGCTGCTGGAAGTCAAGAGCGCCATCGCCCAAAACCCAATCCCTGTCACAGAAACCGCGGCTGGATCAGGGTTTTATGCACGAGACCAGACCCAAATGCATTCTGGGTCAGCGGAGTGGCCCTTCCTCTTGCCTTAAACGGCCGTGGGCAGAGAACGCAGGTGGTAACGCCTTCGTTTTGTGATGATGACTTTATTTTTATACTTTATTTATCACATTTGTTGAGGAAGCAGAATTTGTTTTACTGTTTAAATCACCAAAACTCAAAGATCTACACATATAAAAGGTTTGAGCGAATCTATGTGAGTCTTATAAGGATATTTACTTGCTTAAGCGTGGTTTAGAAGTCACTGATCTTGCACTTTAGAATCCTTTCGAACTGCTGGACCCGTATGCGTTCGTTGGTCTGATATTTTGAGCCGAGAATGTGGCGGTTGCCGTGATAAGACCCCGGGGTCCTCACTCAGCGGACAGAGGAGGGACGATAAGGTGAAGAGGTTTTGGAGAGTCTTTGGGTCTGAAATAGCCCAGTGTAGTGGTCATTCTGTCGACCGTTTGACTGGCCGCATTCATAACGCTTCATCAATAATTCAAACACAGACACAGGATGTTTGAGGGGCCCCTGCTTGGCCCTGGAAGAAGAGACAACGGGAAATGTGAAGCGGTGGTTTGAATAAAAATGTGGTGTATTTTGTGCTTTTCAGGGTAGTTTTCGTACTTTTATTCCGTCTTGAGTCATATTTTGTTGAAGTAGGAGTAGTCTTACTTTTGGTTTCTCTTCCCACTGTGAGGAAGTCTACAAATTATGGAAATTCTAAGTTTTCGATATTAAATGATCATGTGTGTTTCTCATTTTTGTGGCATGAACCTTCGAAATATCAAATGTTGTTCACTATTTATGGATTTATCCTTTCCCAGACGGTTCATCTTAAATGTACTTTTACTTTAGTCATTTCCTAAAAACATTTCTTGTATCTCTTGTATCTGTACTTTTATTATTTTAGTGTAATTTCAGTGAATATCTATCTATTTAATCCATCACTCACGGCACTGTTCACTTTCTGCACTACATCTGTAAATTTACCTGTAAAGTTTGTGTACATAGTAAGCCTATTTCTATCCTATAGTCCATTATATTAACATATATTTTTTTAATTATTGTTCATTGTTGTATGTTGCACTGAATCACAAAAGGAATTTCCTATGTTTGTGAATTGTGTTCATTGACAATGGCGATAACAATAATATGCTAAAGACAATAATGTTAAGATTATTTTATGGGAATTGAGACGATAGTTGTTTGTTAGTTATTTGCCCTTTATAGTTCCTGAAATGAAATTGTACTTAAAGAAACAACGACACAAGAATACGCAGACACATAAATACAGCACGTGAATAGCACATAACAATAATATTATACTTTACAACCAGAAACACACCATTCCTTTCTTGCGTTATTCAAACAAATCCGACGTTCTTCGTAAGTCGCCACGTCGCGCTGTTACGTCGCGTTTTCACTTTCCAGATGTAATATTTCTGCAGAGACAAATCCACACGATGTACTTCCCGTGCGGCTGTGGCCTGACCTTTCCCGTTTCTCTTTAATTGCGGTGACATTTGCCTATGGACGGCGCGGCCGCTCTCCGCCCGCCTCATGTCATCGCCGACGTCCACATCTGTCATATAAATACTTTTACGATATTTGGCCGAGCCATCTGCCTGAGGCTTAAATGCGACCACCTGGCGCTGATTGGGAGCGGGGAGGAGTCACTTGAGAGCGTTGATTGGGGATGAGGAGCAGGTGCGGGGGCCATGATGCAGATGCCCCCTGTCCTTCCACCCTCCTTCTGTTCTTACACCCTCCTTCTGTCCTTCCAACCTCCTTCTGTCCTTACACCCTCCTTCTGTCCTTCCAACCTCCTTCTGTCCTTACACCCTCCTTCTGTCCTTCCACCCTCCTTCTTGGCCGGGAAAAACTTCATAACCTCTTTGGGATAAATTCAGGAACCTGGAAGAGTCCATGGTGAAGTGAGGGATCTGACTCTCTCAGACGGACAGGCGAACGCCGCTTGAGTGCGATGATGGTGCTGGGGAGAGGGTGGCCTTGACGTAGATGGGTGGAGTTAGGTCTTCCAGGCTAAATTTACGCAGGCTTCACTTGTGTGTGTTTTTTTGGCACTGCTTGAAAAGGCCTTGAAGGGGTCTTGAGTGTAGTGGCCCGTGTCGCCGTGACGCAGGTGCGGTGTCCACTCTGGTCCACTGGGACTGGTCCGGGTCCGGGTTAGGGTCCTGTCGGTCCCCAGAGTCCAGTTTGAGTTCAGATCTTGACATAATGGATGGTAAAGGTGAAGCACAGAGCGGACCCTTTAAACTGCTACGTCAGAAGAATGTTCAAAATGTCACAATGAAGGCAACTGGAGTCGAAATGAAGTGAACCATAACTTAACACGCGTTCTTCTTCTTCTTCTTTGTTAGTTGTACGTCTTCTGTAGTCGTACGTCTTCTGTAGTTGTACGTCTTCTGTAGTTGTTGTACGTCTTCTGCAGTTGTACGTCTTCTGTAGTTGTACGTCTTCTGTAGTTGTTGTACGTCTTCTGCAGTTGTACGTCTTCTGTAGTTGTACGTCTTCTGTAGTTGTTGTACGTCTTCTGTAGTTGTACGTCTTCTGTAGTTGTTGTACGTCTTCTGTAGTCGCACGTCTTCTGTAGTCGTACGTCTTCTGTAGTTGTTGTACGTCTTCTGCAGTTGTACGTCTTCTGTAGTTGTACGTCTTCTCTAGTTGTACGTCTTCTGTGTTGTACGTCTTCTGTAGTTGTTGTACGTCTTCTGTAGTCGCACGTCTTCTGTAGTTGTACGTCTTCTGTAGTTGTACGTCTTCTCTAGTTGTACGTCTTCTGTGTTGTACGTCTTCTGTAGTTGTTGTACGTCTTCTGTAGTCGCACGTCTTCTGTAGTCGTACGTCTTCTGTAGTTGTTGTACGTCTTCTGCAGTTGTACGTCTTCTGTAGTTGTACGTCTTCTCTAGTTGTACGTCTTCTGTGTTGTACGTCTTCTGTAGTTGTTGTACGTCTTCTGTAGTCGCACGTCTTCTGTAGTTGTACGTCTTCTCTAGTTGTACGTCTTCTGTGTTGTACGTCTTCTGTAGTCGCACGTCTTCTGTAGTCGCACGTCTTCTGTAGTCGTACGTCTTCTGTAGTTGTTGTACGTCTTCTGCAGTTGTACGTCTTCTGTAGTTGTACGTCTTCTCTAGTTGTACGTCTTCTGTGTTGTACGTCTTCTGTAGTTGTTGTACGTCTTCTGTAGTCGCACGTCTTCTGTAGTTGTACGTCTTCTGTAGTTGTTGTACGTCTTCTGCAGTTGTACGTCTTCTGTAGTTGTACGTCTTCTGTAGTTGTTGTACGTCTTCTGTAGTTGTACGTCTTCTGTAGTTGTTGTACGTCTTCTGCAGTTGTACGTCTTCTATAGTTGTACGTCTTCTGTAGTTGTACGTCTTCTGTAGTTGTACGTCTTCTGTAGTTGTTGTATGTCTACTCTAGTTGTACATCTTCTATAGTTGTACGTCTTCTGTGTTGTACGTCTTCTGTAGTTGTACGTCTTCAGTAGTTGTACGTCTTCTGTAGTTGTACGTCTTCAGTAGTCGTACGTCTTCTGTAGTTGTTGTACGTCTTCTGTAGTTGTACGTCTTCAGTAGTTGTACGTCTTCTCCTAATAATGTTAATGGGCCCAAATCATAATCCTTTTCATATCGTTTTCTGAGGCTAATCACATTACAATCTATTTCACTTGTTTTGTACTTTGTTTTTAGACTATTGTTCATATACAAACCTTACACAGCCAAATGCAAGAACGACCAATGAGCTGCTTCTTTGAACGTTTCCCACAGCAACCGTCTGTGTGCGATTGGGCAGGTTTGACCTTTGACCTTTGAGTGAGAATGTAGACAGTGTTATCCCAGAATACAGCCACTGTCAAAGAGTCATTCGTCTGAACAGCAGCTCCTTTCCTTTCCGCTAATAATTCGTTTCCCTTGCATTCCTCGCTCACCATTCATTTTATTTGCTGTCCACTTCCCCCATATTCATCAAAACGTGCGACAGAACCAGCATCGCCATCATTAATCTACAGTTATCGCTCTACAAACAGTACCACAGACCCTCCCGGATACAAAGTAATGACATAAATCAAAGGTGCCCCATGTAAACAAGTGAGACGTGTTTCCATTGTGACTGAAATACCTTCAAAGCTGGTTCACTTCTCTTCTATTATAGTCTCATTTGGAACATCACAAAAGTTACAAAGTGTGGCTTTAAATAAGAAAACACTACGCGGTTTGAATTCTGTACAATAATCGAGTCACATATGCTGCACTAACCTGTACATAAACATAACCAGAGCCACTTCATGCACAGAACAGTCGTTTTACTCTGTTTACACAGTCTTGTATTTTATATTTGATGCTGTTTTTTGTATCTTAACTAAATTATATTCTCACATTCTAGTCAAATAGTTAAATTTTAATAGTTCCAGTTTTTTTATCTATTTTTTACGGCACACTTTACCTCCACCGTGGGACCGATCCACGCTCTCTCTTTCTCTCACTGTCCTTTCCTCTTTTGGCTCCTCCCACCGTGGCCCCTCCCACGTATGATGTCATGTAAAAGTGAAGGACTAATCACGACCGGAGCCAGTCTCGGGGCCCCATGTGTCACGTGACCGCCCGACCCCTGACCCGGCAATAACTTCCCGATGATGATGTCGCCATGGTAATTACTGGCGACTTTATAGACTGTGAGCTAACGACCGCCCATAACTGTGAATGAAATACACGGAGGTTAATGGACCTTGAAACCGGCGCAGGGACATTATCCAGCTCAGTCTGACGCACTGAAGTATTTGTAGTTGAGAGTGCAAATTACTACAAAGTACAACGTAAACAGGACCATTTTAGGGACCAGATTAGTCACAAACTAAGTGTTAATTGTTGTATTGTTATTCAGTTGTTATTCAGTATTTTTGAAACACTTATTAATGCTTGTTAAGGGTATTGTTCAGGGCCCAGATGTCTTTGGAGGGCGTGGCTCCTGCTCAAAATGCAACTTTGACACATTTTGGAGTTATAATAAAAAAATCCCCCCAAGAAAATTGGTTTAGTTCTGGTTTAGTCCTGGTTTAGTCCTGGTTTAGTCCTGGTTTAGTTCTGGTTTAGTTCTGGTTTAGTCCTGGTTTAGTCCTGGTTTAGCTCTGGTTTAGTCCTGGTTTAATTCTGGTTTAGTCCTGGTTTAGTCCTGGTTTAGTCCTGGTTTAGTTCTGGTTTAGTCCTGGTTTAGTCCTGGTTTAGTTCTGGTTTAGTCCTGGTTTAGTTCTGGTTTAGTCCTGGTTTAGTCCTTGTTTAGTCCTGGTTTAGTTCTGGTTTAGTTCTGGTTTAGTCCTGGTTTAGTTCTGGTTTAGTCCAGAACTAAACCAGTTATAATAAAAATCCCCAAAATAGATCTGTTACAATAATGTGAATATAACTGTTTTTTAAGCCTTGTGTATTCTCTTTATCTGTTTTATTGCCCATTAGAAGGGGGCGGGGTTATGTGTAATCAATATGCAAATTAAACTATAAACACTAATTAAAATAATGTGATGTCTGCAAAGGCTTCACCAGCATGTGTCAAAGCCCATGTGGCTAGCACCGCTGCAGTGTCCCTGCATCCGTCTTGTGTCCTGCAGTGTCCCTGCATCCGTCTTGTGTCCTGCAGTGTCCCTGCATCCGTCTTGTGTCCTGCAGTGTCCCTGCATCCGTCTTGTGTCCTGCAGTGTCCCTGCATCCGTCTTGTGTCCTGCAGTGTCCCTGCATCCGTCTTGTGTCCTGCAGTGTCCCTGCATCCGTCTTGTGTCCTGCAGTGTCCCTGCATCCATCTTGTGTCCTGCAGTGTCCCTGCATCCGTCTTGTGTCCTGCAGTGTCCCTGCATCCGTCTTGTGTCCTGCAGTGTCCCTGCATCCATCTTGTGTCCTGCTGTGTCCCTGCATCCGTCTTGTGTCCTGCAGTGTCCCTGCATCCGTCTTGTGTCCTGCAGTGTCCCTGCATCCGTCTAGTGTCCTGCAGTGTCCCTGCATCCGTGCATCCGTCTAGTGTCCTGCAGTGTCCCTGCATCCGTCTTGTGTCCTGCAGTGTCCCTGCATCCGTCTAGTGTCCTGCAGTGTCCCTGCATCCGTCTTGTGTCCTGCAGTGTCCCTGCATTCGTCTTGTGTCCTGCAGTGTCCCTGCATCTGTCTAGTGTCCTGCAGTGTCCCTGCATCCGTGCATCCGTCTAGTGTCCTGCAGTGTCCCTGCATCCGTCTTGTGTCCTGCAGTGTCCCTGCATCCGTCTAGTGTCCTGCAGTGTCCCTGCATCCGTCTTGTGTCCTGCAGTGTCCCTGCATCCGTCTTGTGTCCTGCAGTGTCCCTGCATCCGTCTTGTGTCCTGCAGTGTCCCTGCATCCGTCTTGTGTCCTGCAGTGTCCCTGCATCCGTCTTGTGTCCTGTAGTGTCCCTGCATCCGTCTTGTGTCCTGCAGTGTCCCTGCATCCGTCTTGTGTCCTGCAGTGTCCCTGCATCCGTCTTGTGTCCTGCAGTGTCCCTGTATCCGTCTTGTGTCCTGCAGTGTCCCTGCATCCGTCTAGTGTCCTGCAGTGTCCCTGCATCCGTCTTGTATCCTGCAGTGTCCCTGCATCCGTCTAGTGTCCTGCAGTGTCCCTGCATCCGTCTTGTGTCCTGCAGTGTCCCTGCATCCGTCTTGTGTCCTGCAGTGTCCCTGCATCCGTCTTGTGTCCTGCAGTGTCCCTGCATCCGTCTAGTGTCCTGCAGTGTCCCTGCATCCGTCTTGTGTCCTGCAGTGTCCCTGCATCCGTCTAGTGTCCTGCAGTGTCCCTGCATCCGTCTTGTGTCCTGCAGTGTCCCTGCAGTGTCCCTGCATCCGTCTTGTGTCCTGCAGTGTCCCTGCATCCGTCTTGTGTCCTGCAGTGTCCCTGCATCCGTCTTGTGTCCTGCAGTGTCCCTGTATCCGTCTTGTGTCCTGCAGTGTCCCTGCATCCGTCTTGTATCCTGCAGTGTCCCTGCATCCGTCTAGTGTCCTGCAGTGTCCCTGCATCCGTCTTGTGTCCTGCAGTGTCCCTGCATCCGTCTTGTGTCCTGCAGTGTCCCTGCATCCGTCTTGTGTCCTGCAGTGTCCCTGCATCCGTCTAGTGTCCTGCAGTGTCCCTGCATCCGTCTTGTGTCCTGCAGTGTCCCTGCATTCGTCTTGTGTCCTGCAGTGTCCCTGCATCTGTCTAGTGTCCTGCAGTGTCCCTGCATCCGTGCATCCGTCTAGTGTCCTGCAGTGTCCCTGCATCCGTCTTGTGTCCTGCAGTGTCCCTGCATCCGTCTAGTGTCCTGCAGTGTCCCTGCATCCGTCTTGTGTCCTGCAGTGTCCCTGCATTCGTCTTGTGTCCTGCAGTGTCCCTGCATCCGTCTAGTGTCCTGCAGTGTCCCTGCATCCGTGCATCCGTCTAGTGTCCTGCAGTGTCCCTGCATCCGTCTTGTGTCCTGCAGTGTCCCTGCATCCGTCTAGTGTCCTGCAGTGTCCCTGCATCCGTCTTGTGTCCTGCAGTGTCCCTGCATCCGTCTTGTGTCCTGCAGTGTCCCTGCATCCGTCTTGTGTCCTGCAGTGTCCCTGCATCCGTCTTGTGTCCTGCAGTGTCCCTGCATCCGTCTTGTGTCCTGTAGTGTCCCTGCATCCGTCTTGTGTCCTGCAGTGTCCCTGCATCCGTCTTGTGTCCTGCAGTGTCCCTGCATCCGTCTTGTGTCCTGCAGTGTCCCTGTATCCGTCTTGTGTCCTGCAGTGTCCCTGCATCCGTCTAGTGTCCTGCAGTGTCCCTGCATCCGTCTTGTATCCTGCAGTGTCCCTGCATCCGTCTAGTGTCCTGCAGTGTCCCTGCATCCGTCTTGTGTCCTGCAGTGTCCCTGCATCCGTCTTGTGTCCTGCAGTGTCCCTGCATCCGTCTTGTGTCCTGCAGTGTCCCTGCATCCGTCTAGTGTCCTGCAGTGTCCCTGCATCCGTCTTGTGTCCTGCAGTGTCCCTGCATCCGTCTAGTGTCCTGCAGTGTCCCTGCATCCGTCTTGTGTCCTGCAGTGTCCCTGCAGTGTCCCTGCATCCGTCTTGTGTCCTGCAGTGTCCCTGCATCCGTCTTGTGTCCTGCAGTGTCCCTGCATCCGTCTTGTGTCCTGCAGTGTCCCTGCATCCGTCTTGTGTCCTGCAGTGTCCCTGCATCCGTCTTGTGTCCTGCAGTGTCCCTGCATCCGTCTTGTGTCCTGCAGTGTCCCTGCATCCGTCTTGTGTCCTGCAGTGTCCATGTGCTGATGTGTGCAGTATTCACCGTTCTGTCCCAAACAAATGAACAAATACAAATACGAGTCAGGGCCAGGTCTAAACCAGGACTAAACCAGGTCTAAACCAGGACTAAATCAGAACTAAACCAGAACTAAACCAGAACTAAACCAGGACTAAACCAGAACTAAACCAGGTCTAAACCAGAACTAAACCAGGACTAAACCAGGTCTAAACCAGAACTAAACCAGAACTAAACCAGGACTAAGCCAGAACTAAACCAGGACTAAACCAGAACTAAACCAGGACTAAACCAGGACTAAACCAGGACTAAACCAAAATTAAACCAGAACTAAACCAGGACTAAACCAGAATTAAACCAGGACTAAACCAGGACTAAACCAGAACTAAACTACGACTAAACCAGAATGAAACCAAGACTAAACCAGAACTAAACCAGAATTAAACCAGAACTAAACCAGGACTAAACCAGAATTAAACCAGAACTAAACTACGACTAAACCAGAATGAAACCAAGACTAAACCAGAACTAAACTACGACTAAACCAGAATGAAACCAAGACTAAACCAGAACTAAACTACGACTAAACCAGAATGAAACCAAGACTAAACCAGAACTAAACCAGGACTAAACCAGAATTAAACCAGGACCAAACCAGCACTAAACTAGGACTAAACCAGGACTAAACCAGCACTAAACAGGACTAAACCAGAATTAAACCAGGACTAAACCAGGACTAAGCCACCAGGACTAAACCAGGACTAAACCAAGACTAAACCAGAACTAAACCAGGACTAAACTAGGACTAAACCAGGACAAAACCAGGACTAAACCAGCACTAAACAGGACTAAACCAGAATTAAACCAGGACTAAACCAGAACTAAACCAGGACTAAACCAGAATTAAACCAGGACTAAACCAGGACTAAACCAGGACTAAACCAGGACTAAACCAGGACTAAACCATAAACATTTTTAAGATGGACCGGATTATATCATTTGGAGGGCCTGATCTGGCCCATGGGTTTAAGTTAAACAAGCTTGTTATAATGTATTTATTAACTTGTAAAATATGGACTTGGTCAAATAGACATGTAAGTATTTCATAAATACTAACAGAGTAGTAGTTTTACGTTTTACTCTTTGTTAGGCATTATTATGTGGGCCCTAAACCGAAGTGTAACAAGAAATTAATCTATGCCTGAAGTAACTGTGGTATTCTATATGCAGTCCTTTTACTTTATACTCCAGATGTAATACATGTACAAGTATCTGTTATAGAAGAGGCTGTAATTGTAATAGATTAAACATATCTGTATAAAATGTGTATCTAATGCAGAACAAAATCACTCAGTTGGTTTGGTGTTTTTTTTTTGAAAGAACAATACCAATATTTTATTAACTCCAAATAAGTTCAGATGCAGCAAACAAAGAGAAACCCATTTCCAAATCCAAGATGGCAATATTCAAATCAATACATTCAAAAGAGCCAGAAGAGAAAAGGAGAGAAAAGGAAAGAAAAGGAGAGAAAAGGAGAGAAAAGGAGAGAAAAGGAGAAAAGACGTGTTTGAGAAGGATGACGGTGAAGATGGTACATTCACTTTGCACTGCTGTATCCTGATGTATCCATGATGTGTCCCGCTCCGGCCCGGTCCGGCCCGCTCCGGCCCGGTCCACATGGAGCTGCATCAGGGCGTATCATGCATCACTGGGTGGATTGTATGGCTTTGCTCTTTGCTCTCTACAGCCCTTCTGAGTGTCATGGTGCCCCCTTCGAGAACTCTGGGACATTTTAATTAAGACAGAAGCTCTTTCTCTTTCTCTTTCCTCCATTTCTCTATTGTTCTCTCTGTCCAAATGAACAGTGGGTTTAATTGACTCTTCCCTCTTGTGGTCTTTTCTTTGCAGTAGTTTAGTTCAGCGCTGGCCTCAAGAAATGAAGCCGGTTGTATAAATACTTCCCAAATAAAAGGTACTATTCCTCTCCTGGTGATGCAGTTGGTTTTCCTAGAATATTCAGCTGTGTGAAATAACCCCGCAAGTCATTTTTGAGCAATAAAAACGTGTGTCGCTGAATAAATGCAAGATCACTTTCATGCAATATTGTTCTACTCGTCAAACGATTATTTCTATTGTACGTTAAGACTTTTTAAATACATTATCAACTCAATAAAGGTGAAATATGGAGACTGAAAGCTTCAAAATTGAGATTTTCTTTCTTTTGTAATGTATGAAGCTGATAATATCAAATATCGAGTACAACTATCAAAATATGACTACGATTATTGTTTAAAGTCGACCACTAACAGCCCCTTTCTACATGAAATAACTAAATTACTAATAATATAACATAAATGCATGTATTTTACTTTGAATTTAAAAGAAACAAACTCCCATAATATAGTTTCACGAATTATTTTGCACTTTATTTGGGAAGATTTGTATTTCATTCCCGCAATGACCCGTTTGACTAAAACCCACTCCTGCACACACCTTCCATTAGGTTAATTTGCTCTTATTTGTACAATTAAAGTCATATTTCATAAGGGAAGACAGCGCACCCGGCCCTGACACCGCACTGTCTGTACCAGTCGCTTCAAATCACTTCAAAGACAACCAGAAGTGACACAGACGTTTCACTCTGGGCTCGTCGTCACACATTCGAGCTCTTCTAGTGCGCCGAACCTCTGACCACGTCCCTGTTGTCGGGATCGTCGCGGTAACAGACGGAGGAGCGATCAGACTTTTTAATGGAGGGGAAAAGGCTGCGCACAAAGGTAGCACTCTATTTGTTATGTAACGCGCCCCTGAGGGAGAAGGACGACGAGGAACAGACGTTGTAAGCGAAAATGTGACATTAACGGGTTTTGTCTTCAACATTTAGATCAAAATGTGTTTGTAATTTGCTAGTTATGGTTTGTGGCAACTTTTAAGTCTAGGCTTTGAATTTTACACATTTATAATCAAATCTGAACATGTTATGTAAAGCATCAGTGTGATATTTAGATGAAATATATAGCAACTGTTTATTTTATGTCAGTAATTTAGTTGTAATTGAACTGGTCTATGCATGGGTTTCAGGGGATGAAATGCAGCCCTGTTTGTACCTAAAAGCAGCTTTAAACAGGAATCTGAAATCTACGAATTAAAAGCTTAAAATTTTCTCTCTGTCAACAGTGTTTTAATTTTTGTGGGGTAAAAATAATATTCCACTTCTTCTTGAGCAAATCTCTCCAGCTAAACGATCAAGAAGAAGAAAAAATACTTTCAAAAAATGCTCTCTTATTTGCCAAATAACTCTTATGTGGTTAGTTAATTCTAATAATTTGAATAATATTACATATAGGGTTACCATTACACACAAGCACAAACTTAATGGCTTTGTCTCTACATGGGACAAGGGTAGAGTGACATCATCAAGACGACGCCCCACATTTACCGTTCTGTCCCTACAGAGGACAGGGACGCACACCGGACGCACACAACCAAGGACAACTGTAGGCCCGGGACACCGCCGGAACGCGAGGGAGGCTTGAGCGACAGCAACCGCGGAGAGGGCGGGGCTTAAACTTGGCGACTATGCGACCTGGATGTCACGAAAGGCGCAGCGTCGACGGTTCCCCCTGAGTTGTCTTTGCCAACTTAACGTCTTTACGTAAATGTCATTGTCAAGAATTATTTTGTGTTTTAGCGCGCGGCGGGAGCTGTGGGTGCAGTTCTACACATGGCCACTAGTAGCACTTGTCCTCACGCCATTAAAGTCGCTCAAAAACATCGAAAATAGTTGATTATCTTGAGCGATATGAACCAGTTACTTCTCATTATTTGCCTCAAAACCTTTAGAGAATAAATATTTTACGCAAACAATTACGAGCTTTAGAGAGAATCTTTAAAGAAGACATATTATGCTTTTGTCTCCTGTATATACCTGTAATCTAAGGCAATCCTGAATCATTATTTTATAGTTTGAACATCTAAAATCGCAATATTGATCTAAAATGCCTTACAAGAATAAAGATGACTCAAACATACGTAAAATCTCTCGGTAAACGACAGGAAAACAAACGATAACACAGCTCTTAAAAGTCCATTTGTGCATCACGCGTCCCCTTTAACCATCTCAAAAATCATTGTTTATTGACGTGAGATAAGGACGTGGCAGGTTTCTCCCGAACGCGTTTCGAACGGCGCTGAGACTCGGTTCGAGCAGCAGCACCGGTGAAATGTTCCGAGCTCTCGGGGCGACACCAGACGGAGTTAAAGGGACGTGCTGCATCAGAGGGAATGACACTGTACAGCGCAAGCTCGGGGCTCGCTGACATCTTTAATATGAACGTGTCCACGCAGAGAAACGTGGTGGGATTTTACAGATGGACAGAGAAGAGGACGGTGGGATGTGACGGTCCATGGGTTTCCTGAGTTTATGAATGACTCACGAGAGAACCTCGGCTCATGCTGTGTAAACGGAGGTGGGTACAAAAGACAGGAAATGTACTAAAGTCGCTGTGCTGTTGGTTCATAATGATGTCAATAAAGGAGGAATAATGACGCTGATGTAAACCGGTGAGCAATACATAGAATACATACACTCATTTTAGGCATAAACAGTATTAAAAACAAAACAAATCTTATAATGAGCTATTTCTTTCTTGAATTAGTTTGAATATAACTCACTTTTACCCACCTCTGCTTAATAACATGTGCCAAACCAAATGTGTACAATAAAAGGCAAAGCTTTTGTCTGATGTGGACAGCATCATGACCAATGGCATCACAGTAACCTCTTTTGAAATAAAAATCAAATAAAAACTTCACATTTTTCTCAGTAGACAATATCACACAGTGATAATGAAGAGAAGGAGGAATCTACAGCCACATTAGCTTCGTGCAAAAACCACATACACTGGCACGCCGGAGAGGCAAGAGATCAAAGCAAGACGAGGCATACAAAAATATAGAAAATCTCCAATGCAACGCTGAGTTCACAGAAAAGTCGCTTTCACATCACGCACCGCCAAACTTCACTAAAGACTACTTCAGGGACATTCTGTGTTTGTCAGCGTCGCCGCGGCTACTGCGAGAGGTTCAAACATCCGCCAGTCGAGAATCAGATGTTCAGAATAATGTCAACATGTCAGTGATAGAAAACTAGTACAATAAAAGCATACCCTTTCCATTGTTTAATTTATGACAAATATTTTTGAATTTTATATTTAAAATACATACTATATCCTGTCACTTTAAGACATTCCAGCATTAGCTTATAATTAGAAGTGACAGGTTGGATTTGGCATACAGCAGGCCATGCCAAAAGGATGCACTTTTCTCTTGCAGGAGTCGGGCGGAGAGAGGCTGCAGGCTCCAGGATGCGTTGTCACCCGCCCCTCTCCCACTGGGACAGGAAACAAATCGTGCTTAAGACTGGGTCAGCCCATCAATTGCACTTGCAAAACACATGCAAAGACAAGTCAGTTTCAGTTCAGTTCTTCAGCCGGCCTCACTTTGGGAGTGTTTGACGATAGGCACAAAAACCTATAATCGTGTACTAAGAGTCAGCTGCTGAACTCGGAGAGTGGCCAGCGTTCTTGTTTTCACATTGATAAAAAAGATTGTTTGGACGCTTTGAAGAAAAACATGACTGACGCCAATATGGACAAAGCAGGTACCAATCAGGACGTGGAAATGTTCCAAGTAAGAAAAAGACGGATGAGTTACGTTCACTCTGAAGAAAAACATGCACAAATGTCTCTACACGGCTCTGTTCGAGTCACAGTTCAAAACTGGACAGTCATTGGCTGTTTGCGTTCCCCACACGTTCCTCTTCCTCCTCCTCTTCCTCCTCATCTAAAGACACCACCCCGGAGGAGGCCACGTCCGACACCCTTCGGCGCAGGGCGTATTCAGCGGGACTGTCCCCCGCTCTGAGTGCCTCTGTCTCTGAGGGACACACTGTGTTGTCATAGTCCTTACAGGGGCTGTCGTCATCTTCTCCGGGACTCAGGTACGTCTCTGAGTAGGACATCGAGAAAGGAGAGTCCTGTCCGCCCTGCGCTCTCAGGCCCCGCCCCCCGCTGCAGGTGTGCCCCGCCCTCTGCAGGCGAGACAGGAACTCTTCGCCCCCCTGTAGCGCGGACAGGATCTTGGCGGCCAGTTCGGCGGCGTTGCTGTAGGCGTTGCTGTTGCCGCGGCTACTGCCCAGGTCTCGGAGCAGCGGGTGGTGCTCGTCCAGGCTGCAGAGGCTGGAGCACAGAGTGTCTGGAGACCCCGCTGTGGGGGAGGGGTCGCCGCTGCCCCCCTCCCCTCCGGGCCCCTCGCAGCACGGCCGGCGCACACCCAGCTGCTGGCAGATCTGACTGTGGATCAGGTCCTTCAGGTACGGAGGGTACGACGGGACATCTGCAGGACACAACGGGACATCTGCAGGACACAACGGGACATGTTAAAGTACCACCAGCGTTTGTTTGAAACGTTTGTCGTCGTGATTTGTCACATCTTTAGTATTGAGCTATAGCATAAGTAGATTAGAACTTTACATTTTGTTAAATTTAAAAAAACTGCTCTAAAACGACTCAGGGACCGTCCTCCTGCTGGTGCCAGAGTCAGGACTAAACATGGGCCGGCCTCCTGCTGGTGCCAGAGTCAGGACTAAACATGGACCGGCCTCCTGCTGGTGCCAGAGTCAGGACTAAACATGGACCGGCCTCCTGCTGGTGCCAGAGTCAGGACTAAACATGGACCGGCCTCCTGCTGGTGCCAGAGTCAGGACTAAACATGGACCGGCCTCCTGCTGGTGCCAGAGTCAGGACTAAACATGGAGCGGCCTCCTGCTGGTGCCAGAGTCAGGACTAAACATGGAGCGGCCTCCTGCTGGTGCCAGAGTCAGGACTAAACATGGACCGGCCTCCTGCTGGTGCCAGAGTCAGGACTAAACATGGACCGGCCTCCTGCTGGTGCCAGAGTCAGGACTAAACATGGACCGGCCTCCTGCTGGTGCCAGAGTCAGGACTAAACATGGAGCGGCCTCCTGCTGGTGCCAGAGTCAGGACTAAACATGGACCGGCCTCCTGCTGGTGCCAGAGTCAGGACTAAACATGGACCGGCCTCCTGCTGGTGCCAGAGTCAGGACTAAACATGGACCGGCCTCCTGCTGGTGCCAGAGTCAGGACTAAACATGGACCGGCCTCCTGCTGGTGCCAGAGTCAGGACTAAACATGGACCGGCCTCCTGCTGGTGCCAGAGTCAGGACTAAACATGGACCGGCCTCCTGCTGGTGCCAGAGTCAGGACTAAACATGGGGAATCTCCGTTTCAGTTTTATGGAGCTCAAATCTGGAACAGAAAAGATGTGAGACAGATTCTACTCTGACAATGTTCAAATCTAAGATAAAAACAGTTTTTTTTAGCTGTGCATATGACCGAAAGGATTTTCTTTGCACTCTTGACCCTTTTATGTCTTAAACTGTTGACTGCATTTTTTCCGGTTGTGTGAAGCACGTTTGCATCGCCTCGTGTATGAAATGTCAGAACTGATAAGCTCCGCCTCTTCATCGTGACATTTCCCTGTAGCGTGCAGCGGATGCCTGGTTACTTTAAAAACCCTACAGTCTTCATTTTTCAGGTAATCACAACCAAGTACACGCTTGTGGGCTGGGATAGGGGGCAGGTGAAAACAGGAATTTTCCGCGCGCTCGAGCCTCAACACAAGATGACTCAAACAAGCATGAATCTAAATAGAACATTTAGTGAGAGAATGATGAGGAAACACAGTTGAAACAAGGTTATAAGCTCATCAAAGTGTATTTTTCATCACACGTCTCCTTTAAAGTCGACGGCGCCTACAGTGTGAAAAGAAATGATTCATACCAGTTATGTTCATAATGAAATTACCAAACGATATTCTGACACTTTTATGCGCCCCCCTTTTGAACATGCTGCTGACACGCCCCTTTTTATGTGTTATCAGTTTACGATCGTTTAGCAGGAAGCCGCGGACGTACTGTGTCTGCGCGCGGGCGGCCGCTAAATGGACTGGACTGAATATTAGCCGTGTCAGTGCAATCACGATGAAAGCCTTTCCCCACAAACACACGCGCCAGGCTGACCGGGTCTGCGGGGACGTTACAGACACTCGCACTCATTCCCCCAAGCCTAACTCTAACTTTGAATAGACGTACAACTCTAATAAGGCCACAGTTATTTTATTACTTGGTTTACGGATCCGCCGCACTTAGATTATCGATTTCTACAATATAAATAAAATAGTTATTATCATTTTTTTTTTTATAAAGTACCGCCGACAAGGCAAAATAGCATTAAATGAAATATAAAAAGCAGTATTAAGTCAAAAGATAAGAGCGCGTGAAGGAATTTTTGACGGCCCCTGCGCGCGGCCCCGGGAGCATGAGAAGACGCGCGCGCCCGTTTTCTTGTCTGCTACGCGCCGCGCCAACGCCTTTATAACGCAAATACACATTTTAAACCCGTTTACCACATTTTCTCCAGTGCGTTTTGGCGTGACTAAGGCTGCACACTTAGAAGCGTCTGTTCTACCGATGCAAAACATGCTACTGTGCTACTGTTACACTCACCTGCGCGCCATGCCCCCCCCTCCTCCCGTGGTGCGTTTTGGGTAAACCCGAAAGAAAAAATCTATTGAAATTATATTTATATTTATATTTCGCCCGCCTGTTCAATATATTTCATTTAAAAATCCGTAAACCAAGTCATAAAATAACTGCGGCCTAACCAAGAATAACACAACCTGGCCCAAGTCTTGTCCAACCTTTATCTAAAAAATAGTGCTGGAATGTTTAATATGACGTGCAATTTTCAGACAATTACAATTAGATTTACAACGTGATCATAGGCTAATCACGAACCTGTCGGATTGGGATATTTTGTTCTTTTCAGAGGACGGTCTATTCCAAATAATTGCCTCCTTTGCAATTCACAAACTACAACCATTCTAATCGCCTTCTTCATGCTTCAAATGTGATCAATAATTCACTTCTAATGTAAAGCAGTCAATGTAGAGATGGGGGAAATAGATCATATTGTAATTGCTGTTCTGGAGATATGCATAATGATATGTTTACTGTTCAAAAAATCTGCAAAAACTGACCCAAACAAGGATATAAAAGGACAATTCTGCGCTTTGGCGTGCAAATTTGTGGTCCATTCGCGTCTTGTGCAACACTTGAACCTTACATTTCAGCACGTCGTAAAAATATAGTCTGATTATAGTTGATTTGAGTCAACATCGCCCTCCCAAAAACGTAAACCTGAAACCTGAGCCCTGAACGTGAGGGTGAGGAAACAGCTTCACGTACCGGCCTGTCTGGAGCGGTCCCCACAAGACTTGGTACACATACACAGTACACACTCGGGCAAAGACACACTCTGCGTATTTATAACCTGCTCTCACCCGCCGCGCCGGCCCTGTCCGTCTCTGCAAAGGAAATGATATTAAACTTGCAGGAGGGATATCAAATTGCGCTGAGGAACAAAAAAAAAAATGTCGACAGGATGAAAAGTAGGGCACTGGGACAATGGGAGAGGAAGAGTGCGCGGCCGGAGGGAATCGCATTATATCTTTATTATTTTCAAGGGACGTTACGATATACAAATCTCTCTCTCTGTGCAATAGTAACGATAGGCCTCTCATATACCGTCATATTTATTGCAATATTGCCGATTTTTCATATAATAAATGCCATGCTTTGGTATGAATCATTGTTTTTTCATTGGTTGAATGTCACTTTAGGGCAGATTGTGTTATTAATGTATGAAATATGAACAGGACAAGGACAAACCTGTGATACTTCTGAAAGGAGAAATGCATCATACGTTATGTTAATCTCAGGCTTGGTACATTCATGATGCATTGATACATTGGTACAAGTTGCTTGAGCGTATAGTTGGTTGTCAGTTGCCAACTATGCCGGTTAATCTGAACGGTTTCAATACAATGGGTTAAAAAGACGTCCTGTTCAGGCAGAAAAGTATGAGATAATAATATAAAAGAATAACAAACTGAAACAAGTTTGGAAAAACCCTGATTCAATTGTGTTAACGGCGAGGCGGGGGAGCGCGTTTAAAGTTTATTTGTAGAGCACAATTCGTTCAGAAGGCAATTAAAAGTACAAAAAGTTAAAAAACACAGAAATTACCAAACAGTTTAAGACATAAAAGAGAACAGTGCAAACAAAACCGATTTAAGCTTATATTTTAACATGGTCTGTGGGGCTGGATAACGATTAAAGGCGGTATGGACGATTTTTCGGCGATTTGAGAACGCAGGCGGAAGTGCACATGCCACTCCCCCGTGCGGACTGATACAACACACGCAACGGATCGCATCGCATCTCTCGTCTCCCGTAGATTTCTGTCCACTTCTGAGTCAGCTCGAACTGTCTTTCTCCGTCTTCATTTTGCCCCGTACACTGAGGGAACTATATTATGATAGATCCATGCGCTTAGGCATGCGGAAACGTGGGGACGAACCGCAGGCGGCTGCAGGTGAGCGGTAGGTGCGTTTTATGATTGATACGTGACAGGACAAATGATTTATCCACGCCACGAGGAAATATGATAAAAAATTTGCTGAAAAAAAATCGTACATACCACCTTTAAGATTAAATTCTTTACTTACATTGATCAATCTCTATTTTTTCTTCTACAAAACAAAATAAAAATACCTTTCAGTGTCGCTTTCATGAACATAAACAATAAAACGACATGATTTGTTCTCGATAAAAAAAAAATCAAAACATATTCTTGTCTAAATCTCAATTCAACTCAATTCATTCCCCAGTTCTGAGTTAAATAACTAAAACACAATTGAAATGAAGATTAGAATTGTAGAAAAGATTGCGGATTTCTGCCGTGCAATGAGAGAATATGTGTTTTTACTGATCCCACGCGCCACATGCATGTTCTACCTGTGCTCTGTGTGGACGGCTCGTTGGCGGGCAGAAAATCTTCGTCATATGAGTCGTCGTTGGACTCGTCGCCGTCGACAGAGGACCAGGCCCTCAGCTTCGCCTCGGCGATGGCAAACTGCTCCGCCACACCTGCGCCAACACAAACAAATAAACATAAGGCATAAACAACACAGCGAGCGAGCGAGTACAAGGGTCGTCATAGAAACAAGCCGCAGAGCCGGGGATGCGCGGTTGTGGTCGCGTTGCCAGGTCAGGAGAATGTGGAATTAAAACTGGAGGGTCACATTTCAGACAGTGTGTTTGTATTTATATTTATTCATTGTACTGTTGTTGTTGATGTTTACTTTTATTCAATTAAAATACTCCAAGCTTGATTCATTAATGTTACATTTATTGTTTCGGTCAATTGGTCAAACGACTAAACATTACAATTATGTCTTATGTAAACCCTCATCTTCCAACCAAAAAGTCTTAAAAATATACAAAATGTTACTGGTTATTATTATAATATGTTTTTATTCAAACACAAAACAAAGAAAATGACAGTAACAGTGACAAGTAAACAAAAATAACAGTAAGAAATAAACTAAATAACAGTAACAAGTAAACAAAATAACTGTAACAAAAATAACTGACAAGTAAACAAAATAACTGTAACAAGTAAACAAAATAACTGTAACAAGTAAACAAAAATAACAGTAAGAAATAAACAAAATAACAGTAACAAGTAAACAAAATAACTGTAACAAAAATAACTGACAAGTAAACAAAATAACTGTAACAAGTAAACAAAATAACTGTAACAAGTAAACAAAATGACTGTAACAAGTAAACAAAATAACTGTAACACGTAAACAAAATGACTGTAACAAGTAAAAAAAATAACTGTAACACGTAAACAAAATGACTGTAACAAGTAAAAAAAATAACTGTAACAAGTAAACAAAATGACTGTAACAAGTAAACAAAATAAACAAGTAAACAAAATGACTGTAACAAGTAAACAAAATAAACAAGTAAACAAAATGACTGTAACAAGTAAACAAAATAAACAAGTAAACAAAATGACTGTAACAAAATAAACAAGTAAACAAAATAACTAACAAAAATAACTGTAACAAGTAAAAAAATGACTAACAAGTAAACAAAATAAACAAGTAAACAAAATGACTGTAACAAGCAAACAAAATAAACAAGTAAACAAAATAACTGTAACAAAAATAACTGTGACAAGTAAACAAAATAACAGTAAAACAAAATTTAAAAACATCCCTTTGTTCAAAAACGTAGTAGTCGGAATCACAGTACCACCGCTGATACGTTAAAAAGTAGTCGTACTCAAGGCCTTGACACGAGTTGGAAAGCAATAGATACAAAGATGGATTCTGTTAATAGTCTATAATTACATTGTGATCCATTGCTATGGGCGACACGCCTGATATTATCATCTGCGCATGACAAACACATGAGAGCTGCTTTACAACAGCCTGTGCGCTTGGAAAGGTCAGGGGTGCTGTGTAACAACCTTGTAACACGCCACGTAATTAATTAACCATACACGTGTGAAGGGAGTGTGCGTTTGTGTGCGTGTGTGTGTGTGTGTGTGTATGTGTGTGTGTGTGTGTGTGTGTGTATGTGTGTGTGCGTGTGTGTGTATGTGTGTGTGTGTGCATGTATGTGCGTGTATGTGTGTGTGTGTGTGTATGTGTGTGTGTGTGTGTATGTGTGTGTGCGTGTGTGTGTATGTGTGTGTGTGTGCATGTATGTGCGTGTATGTGCGTGTATGTGTGTGTGCGTGTGTGTGTGTGTATGTGTGTGTGTGTTTGTGTGTGTGTGTGCGTTTGTGTGTATGTGTGTGTGTGTGTGTATGTGTGTGTGTGTGTGTGTGTGTGTGTGTATGTGTGTGTGTGCGTTCAACTTTAGACCCTTTAAGTTCCCTCTGTCACTGGGTCTACGGGAGTAAATAAGCTCAACAAATCCACACAATTATAATGAATCTGATCTGTATTGAAATGTTTCTGATATTTTGAATGAAAAATGTGTTCATTTTAAGGACCAATGTCTAATGGAGTTAAGGTTCAACGCAGACAAAGACAAAGTCGTTTGCAACTTAAGTCAACGGAATTCCCGCTCGATCGGAAATGCCAAAACGACAGAAGTGCATATTTGTAGCTGTCAGAAGCAATATTGCAGGTTTGTTTACTTGGTTTATACGGTTAGAATCCACACAAAACCAAATCAAGCATAACTCTTAAAGTCAGGTGAAATTAGTTTTTCACATCATCTTTTAAAAGGGGTCACATTTTTTAATACTAAAGGTTTGTGAAGCCAATGCCAAACAAAAACAAGATCAAGTTAAATATTGAACTTTATCATGTGAAGGAGGTTTCACAGCTCAACCCTTCTGCTGCTGTCAGACGCAACAAACACTGTTAGCCCTGAACACGTGTCATTCAGCTTCATAATCATGTGCAATACTGTCATAATCATGTGCAATACTGTCATAATTATGTGTAATACTGTCATAATTATGTGTAATACTGTCATAATTATGTGCAATACTGTCATAATCATGTGCAATACTGTCATAATCATGTGTAATACTGTCATAATCATGTGCAATACTGTCATAATCATGTGTAATACTGTCATAATCATGTGCAATACTATCATAATCATATGCAATACTGTCATAATCATGGGCAAAACTGTCATAATCATGTGCAATACTGTCATAATCATGTGCAAAACTGTCATAATCATGTGTAATACTGTCATAATCATGTGCAATACAGTCATAATCATGTGCAATACTGTCATAATCATGTGCAATACTGTCATAATTATGTGTAATGCTGTTATAATCATGTGCAATACTGTCATAATCATGTGTAATACTGTCATAATCATGTGCAATACTGTCATAATCATGTGCAATACTGTCATAATCATGTGTAATACTGTCATAATCATGTGCAATACTGTCATAATAATGTGTAATACTGTCATAATCATGCGCAATACTGTCATAATCATGTACAATACTGTCATAATCATGTGCAATACTGTTATAATCATGTACAAAACTGTCATAATCATGTGCAATACTGTCATAATCATGTGCAATACTGTCATAATTATGTGTAATACTGTCATAATCATGTGCAATACTGTCATAATCAGTCAGAATCATGTGCAATACTGCCATAATCATGTGCAATACTCTCATAATCATGTGTAATACTGCCATAATTATGTGCAATACTGTCATAATCATGTGCAATACTGTCATAATCGTGTACAAAACTGTCATAATCATGTGCAATACTGTCATAATCATGTGCAATACGGTCATAATTATGTGCAATACTGTCATAATCATGTGCAATACTGTCATAATCATGTGCAATACGGTCATAATTATGTGTAATACTGTCATAATCATGTGCAATACTGTCATAATCAGTCATAATCATGTGCAATACTGCCATAATCATGTGCAATACTCTCATAATCATGTGTAATACTGCCATAATTATGTGCAATATTGTCATAATCATGTGCAATACTGTCATAATCATGTGCAATACTGTCATAATCATGTACAAAACTGTCATAATCATGTGCAATACTGTCATAATCATGTGCAATATTGTCATAATCATGTGCAATACTGTCATAATCATGTGCAATACTGTCATAATCATGTGCAATACTGTCATAATCATGTACAAAACTGTCATAATCATGTGCAATACTGTCATAATCATGTGCAATACTGTCATAATAATGTGCAATACTGTCATAATTATGTGTAATACTGTCATAATCATGTGCAATACTGTCATAATCAGTCAGAATCATGTGCAATACTGCCATAATCATGTGCAATACTGTCACAATCATGTGCAATTCTGTGACATAATATCATCATCAATATCATCCTGGTGCAATATGTTCTGTCCATATAACAACTGTAAATAACAGTGTTATTTCTATTAAGAGTATAAGATTTTTTTTTCTTCTGTTTTAATAAGATATCTGTTATTTTATTATTTATTTCTGTGCCTAATCTTTGTTGCAACACTGGAATTTCCCCATTGTGGGACAAATACAAGTCATCTTATCTTAACATAACCTTGGATATTATAGACCACTGGCTTCCATCTCAAACTATGACAATATCAAACTCTAGAAAATGAAAGCAACCTATAATGGAGCAGCTTTCTACCTCGAAGTATACTTTCTCTGCAGATCACAGAACTTCCTCCGTCTGTTTAGTATTCCGACAGTTCATTCACTGCTATTGAGCCTTTTCCATTGACTGACACATCGCTGACTCGCTTTAGGCCGGCTGTTGCCTTGTTCCTCCGAGGTCTCCCCCTTCTCATTTTGATTTAAACCCTTCTGTCTCCTCTCCAAAGCGGGCGTGTCTCTGTGCCCTGGTCAATGCTCAGTATTCATGCATCGAGCCTACAGAGAGGCATCGATCCACTCATTCATCCTCCGCTGCGGCTTTTAGATCCAGTACACACAAACTCTGCTCTTTTGGAGATTCAGAGATCTTTAGGTTAGGTATAAAATATTAAAAGCTTCTTGAATTCATAGACTGGCTTCGACTGCAGTACCTGTAATGTGGAAGTGTGTGACAGTGATAGTTTTAAGTACAGTATTCTTTGTTTAGTTCTTTATCTTTATGAAGAAGCACTGCAGTGTTAGAGGTTAACATGATGTTTTAACTTAAAAAACATACCTAGAGTTGTACGTGGCCTAATTTATTTGCGTGTTTAAATAATCTTGTTTATGAGGTCATAGATCCTCAGAGAAACACTCTGTTTAAAGTCTTCTGGATTTATGACATCATAAGTAGAGCTCCAAACTCTCCTGAACTCTTTTAAATTAACTTAACTGCCGAAAGGCTCAGAACAACTGCATGCTTGCATTAGCATGTCAGGGCAAGCTAGCTTTAGTTTGTTGCCGTTTGGTAATTTCCTCTGCTGCCAGTAGGTGGTGAATTAACACAAATCATGACAAGGGAACGCCTGCATCTAAACTGAACAAAATCAGACTTTAACTGCTAAAGTGTATTTGTGGAGCACAATTTGTACACAAGGCAATTCAAAGAGCTTCACACAACAGGAAAAAGTGCATTAAATCACAAAGACCCACCCACACAGCCATTTTTCTTTTCCAAAATCAAACAACAGCAGCAGCTACAGTAGAATGGACTTTAATTAAATGAAAAAAGGAAAGATGACGTGGCCAAAATACAGCGAGGAGGATCTGTGCCAGGAGCCAAGGTCACGCAGATTGTTTTGGTTGGGGACGGCGCGATAAGTCACGTGACGCATGAAAAGATAAACACACATTCTTTTCCAAGCGCCACTGTTTCTGAGATAACGTCACTCCTTCCAAATATTATGGCTAAGCATGGAGGAGCTAAACAGCTGATTGTGCACGTGGGTGCAGTGGACATGCGGCGGGAACAGACTGAAGTTTTGAAAAAAAGACTTCTTGAAGTTATTCGACGTGCTTGATAAAATGGAAATCAAAACATTCATAAGTGGACCTCTTCCAAACATCGACAGGAGGATAAACAAGTTTAGCCGGCTTCTTCAGCTGAACACATGGCTGTCCAAAGAGTGTTCCCCCGAGAGGACTACACTACATTGAGAACTTCTATCTATTCTGGAAACGAGAGGACCTGTTTAAGATAAATGGCCCCCACCTATGCAGAGGTGGAGTGAGGGTGCTGACAGAGAACCTGCTCCACGCTCTGAGGCATTGGACTGGGCCTGGACAGGGTCCTGAGCAGATAGTTAGAAGAGAGGAATGAGAGAAGAATTCCTGCTCCATCAGCCAGAGACCGAGCCAATGTTTCAACATAAAAAGCACCACAACCTCAGCCTCCACCAAAGGATTCATCAGCAGCTGCTCCACCACCACCAGCAAAGGATTCAGCTCCAGCTGCTCCACATTCACCTCCACCGCCTCCAGCAAAGGAACAATCTTCAAAGGCCTTGGACCCATCTGTGACAAGCCCAACAACATCCCTGTCATCGCCCCTGCCTTCACACCAGCCCTGGGTTCCCCCTGCAACATCTACTCCCACTAAAGATTCATCATTCTCTTTCTCATCTCCACTCTCACCCATGGGCCTTCCCAGCCATTTTGAAAGTCTGATCAAATCAGGCATTAAGATGGCTCCACTCACGCAGAATATAGCAAGGGCTATGTCCCTGCACAAGCCGACTACACCAACAAAAGCCCCACCACCCATCCCCCCTCGCCTCTCACCTGGTCCCAAACTCTCCTTGGCTACAAAAGCCCCACCACCCATCGAACCTCGCCTTTCACCTGGTATCTCCCATAGCTAGGATGCACTGGGTCTCAGCGTTGCCGGGACTTATTGTCACATTAAAAATCAAACCAACCCGGGGCCCTATGTAAAAAGAGCCCTAGTGCTATTTCTGTAGCCACATCATCACACAGATGGAAAAACAAAATGCGAGTCAGGCCCAATCTGAGAAATGTGATTCATATTCCCTGTGAAAAGATAAAGCCCAGTCCCACTGAAACTAGTCTGAAACTTGTTGTGCTAAATGTCAGATACTTATGTAACAAATCTCTCTTAATTAATAATTTTATTTCTTCTTATAATCTTGATTTTATGTTTTTAACTGAAACATGGCTTGACAAAAACACAGGAAATGTAGTTCTGATAGAATCTGCTCCACCCAACTTTAAGTTTGAATCTGAAACACGAGAAAAAAAAAAAGGGGGTGGAGTCTGTGCTGTCTTTAGAGATGAAATAATTACCCGCAGGTTGTCTTTTGGGGTGTTTTCATCATTTGAGTATGTATCCTTTAAAATGGAGCTAAAACGGTCTCCATCCATTCTCTTCATTGTTTTATACAAGCCTCCCCAGCACTGCCAAAGTTTTATTGATGATTTTACTGAGATGCTTTCAGTCGTATGCACAGACTTTGATGGTTTGGTCATTACAGGTGATTTCAATGTGCATGTTGATAATATTTGTGACAGAAACGCTAAAGAGCTTGATGCTGTCCTTGAAACATTCAGTCTTACTCAGCATGTGAGAGGCCCCACCCACAGCAAAGGACACACTCTAGATCTCATAATTACAAAGGGGGTAAATATTTCAAATGTTAATGTGATCGATGTTGCTCTGTCTGATCATTTCTGTGTCTTCTTTGACCTGTCTGTTTCTCCCAAACCTCCGGTTGGTCCTGCAGTTGTTCAGAGGAGACACTTAAGTGATGGCACAGGTGCACTGTTTATGGAAATGATAAACTTTGAAAATGTCTCATGTTCTAATGTAAATGATTTGTTGAACTCTGTTACATCTAGTGTTTTGAATGTTCTGGACACCATCGCCCCTATAAAGGCTAAAATGGTTAAAAATAAGCAGAAGGCGCCGTGGAGAAATGATGATTCGGTCAGGGCACAGAAAAGGGAGTGCCGCAGGGCCGAACGGAAATGGCGCAAGTCAAAGCTCCAGGTTCAAAAAGAGATTTAAAAAGAAAAGCTGAACATGTACAACCTAATCTTATGTAGAACTAGGGAAAGATATTTTTCTGAAATAATTGGAAGCTGCAGTAACAACTCGCGTGTCCTGTTTGCCACAGTAAACAGATTAACAAACCCTCCAGCTCAGCTGCCGTTAGAACTCATTTCCACATCCAAGTGTAATGAGTTTGTATTATTCTTTAATGACAAAGTTCAGGGCATTAAAAATGCTATAAATCCCACAATGCAAAAAATTACCCTAAAACCACCAAGACACTTAGAGCTAACTCACTTTGCACCAGTAACTGACAAAACTGTCCATGAGATCATCACCAGTCTGAGTTCATCTACATGCTGCCTGGATGTGTTACCCACCAAATTTCTAAAGTCTGTGCTGAACAGTTTGTTAGCACCATTCACTCACATAGTTAACATGTCGCTTCAATCTGGAACATTCCCAATGTCTTTGAAAACTGCGGTCATAAAGCCTCTCCTAAAGAAGAGCAGTCTTGATGCCGCAGTACTGAGTCATTACCGGCCCATCTCTAATCTACCATTTTGGGGCAAAGTCCTTGAAAAGGTTGTTTACCAACAGCTCACAGATTTCCTCTTAATAAACAACTCATTTGATGTTTTTCAGTCAGGTTTTAGACCTCATCACAGCACTGAGACTGCTCTTGTCAAGGTGACAAATGACATCCGCCTGAACACTGACACGGGCAAAGCCTCAGTCTTAATTCTGTTAGATCTGAGTGCTGCTTTTGACACTGTCGATCATGGGATCCTCTTACAGAGACTAGAGGACTGGGTGGGCATCACTGGCACTGCCCTAAACTGGTTAAGGTCCTATCTGGAAGACAGGAAGTACTTTGTTGAAATTGGTAGCTGTGTCTCAGACCACATGACCCTGACCTGTGGAGTGCCCCAAGGGTCAGTCCTGGGTCCCCTTCTGTTCAACCTCTACATGCTGCCGTTAGGTCAGTTGATACGCAGTGAAAATGTGTCCTATCACAATTATGCAGACGAGTCAGATCTATGTTTCACTATCGGCAGGTGACTATGGACCAGTAGATTCACTCTGTCACTGCATCCAACAGATCAGTTTGTGGATGCAAAACAACTTTCTCCAGCTGAACTCAGACACGACTGAAATAATCGTTTTTGTTCCACAGAAACAAAGAGAAAGTGTTAGCGGTCACCTCCAGAGTCTCGCTCTAAAACCTACAAACCAAATTAGAAATCTGGGGGTAATAATGGACTCAGACTTGAACTATAATAGTCACGTCAAATCAATAACATCAGCAGCTTTTTACCATCTAAAAAACATTGCCAAAATCAAAAATATAGTGTCAAAACCAGATTTAGAGAGACTTATCCATGCGTTTGTCTCCAGTAGATTAGACTACTGTAACGGCCGCTCACTGGCCTCTCCAAACAAGCTGTAAAACAGCTGCAGTACATCCAGAACGCTGCTGCTCGGGTCCTGACTAGAACCAGGACGTATGATCACATTAGTCCTGTGCTCAGGTCTCTGCACTGGCTCCCTGTGGCTCAGAGAATAGACTTTAAAGCAGCTCTGCTTGTGTACAAGTCTCTCCATGGCCTAGCACCAAAGTACATCTTGGATATGTTAGAGCCATATGAACCATCTCGGACTCTGAGGACCTCAGGGACCGGCCTCCTGCTGGTGCCAGAGTCAGGACTAAACATGGACCGGCCTCCTGCTGGTGCCAGAGTCAGGACTAAACATGGACCGGCCTCCTGCTGGTGCCAGAGTCAGGACTAAACATGGACCGGCCTCCTGCTGGTGCCAGAGTCAGGACTAAACATGAGGAATCTGCGTTTCAGTTTTATGCAGCTAAAATCTGGAACAGTCTTCCTGAAGACGTGAGACAGGCTTCTACTCTGACAATGTTCAAATCTAAGCTAAAAACAGTTTTGTTTAGCTGTGCATATGACTGAAAGGATTTTTTCTTTGCACTCTTCTCTTTTGTTTGTGATTTTATTAGTTTAGAAAATCAGTTGGATTGATAATTTTTAATTTAGTTAATTTTATTGTATTTCTGTTTCTGTAATTTCTTTGTGATTTGAATGCATTTTTCCTGCTGTGAAGCACTTCGAATTGCCTTGTGTATGAAATGTGCTCTACAAATAAACTTGCCTTGCCTTGCCTTGCCATCAGAGAGGAGCGAGAGCTAGAGAGAGCATAAAAAGAGAGAAAGAACAGCGGTGGCATGCAGAAAAAGTGCTCCGTCATGGTGGCAGTGGCCAGGAGCAAAAACTTACTGTGCAAATTAACCTTGAGAGTGTGCAGAGGGGGAGAGGGTGGAGGGGAGGGAACCATTGGGCAGGAAAACAGAGGCGATAGAAGAGCATTGGAGGAGGGTCAAAGAGGAGGAGAGCGTGATCAGGAGAACGCCTGAAGGTGTACGGAAGAGTGTGTACGGAAGAGTGTGTACGGAAGAGTGTGTACGGAAGAGTGTGTACGGAAGAGTGTGTACGAAGAGTGTGTACGAAGAGTGTGTACGAAGAGTGTGTACGAAGAGTGTGTACGAAGAGTGTGTACGGAAGAGTGTGTACGGAAGAGTGTGTACGGAAGAGTGTGTACGGAAGAGTGTGTACGGAAGAGTGTGTACGGAAGAGTGTGTACGGAAGAGTGTGTACGGAAGAGTGTACGGAAGAGTGTGTACGAAGAGTGTGTACGAAGAGTGTGTACGAAGAGTGTGTACGAAGAGTGTGTACGGAAGAGTGTGTACGAAGAGTGTGTACGAAGAGTGTGTACGGAAGAGTGTGTACGAAGAGTGTGTACGAAGAGTGTGTACGGAAGAGTGTGTACGAAGAGTGTGTACGAAGAGTGTGTACGGAAGAGTGTGTACGGAAGAGTGTGTACGGAAGAGTGTGTACGAAGAGTGTGTACGAAGAGTGTGTACGAAGAGTGTGTACAAAGAGTGTGTACGGAAGAGCGTCAAATGTGTCTTTTATCTTGCATAGATAATCGTGTACAGCGCTAAATTACTATCAAGGGCATCAGAGCAGCTCCAATATGAGGATGAGAGGCCCTAATGTCTTCATTTAAACCAATATACTTCTAATCTAATCATATTTTAGACAGTAGTCTCAAGGCAGAACTAACTGTACTAGAACTGTGGGGTATTTCTTGATCATTAGTGTCGATGTCCACAAACGTTACAAGATGGAGCAGTAGAGATTGTGTTTCAGGTAAAGTATTAGCTACAGTTATGTTGTTATGCATTTGCTTTGTTACCCGCATTTTAATATGCTCCTGTGCATTTTATACATTAGAACTGAAAACTATGTAAATATTGAAGGCAACACATTACACGTAATGTGTTCCCTCATCGGGATTTGTGTTGGCGCGCCGTCCACAGGCATGTAGATGTGCACACAAATGTACTTAACAGATATGATTTATGGCCTTAAAAACAGCAGGAAAGACCCTCCAGATTACTACCTACAACGTCACACATCTGGGAAATTTGCTCAAAAACTCAATTTTGCATAATATGTAAGGAATACTTTAGTGTCACGGAACAGACATTGCTTCTCCTCATTCGACCCGTCCTGCAATGCAGCTGGAGAAACCGTCCTAAAGCAGTGGGGGGCGACAGTGAAGTGCTTGGGGTTGTTTCGTGAGTTATGGTTAGGACGACCTGGCAGAAGGGTCGTCCTAACCATGTTGTGCATGTCGAAGGAAAAACGTGTCTGCAGTTTTTCTATTGAGTGAAGGGCAGCCTGTTTGGGAAATCCTCTTGCTCTATTTCCACACACACATGACTAAGAGTCAGAGCTCGTCACCTGCAGCGAAGCGCGCCTCCTGCTCGCCCTCGCTCAGGTCGGAGTAGGAGTTGAAGTCAGACTCTAGCGCTGGGGCCTCCATTGGCTTACACCAGCCCTTCCACTCGATCAGATGAGCCACTCGGCCCTGAGCCATGGCTGTGGGCTTGGTCACATGGTCCTTCACCACCTGGGAGATACCT
Source organism: Eucyclogobius newberryi (assembly GCF_026437365.1). Classification (NCBI taxonomy): domain Eukaryota; kingdom Metazoa; phylum Chordata; class Actinopteri; order Gobiiformes; family Gobiidae; genus Eucyclogobius; species Eucyclogobius newberryi. Next base: position 35,187,557 of record NW_027315724.1, read on the forward strand.
ACCAACAACAGAGAAACATGAGGATGCTCTCTGTTACATGCAGTGGTGGCTAATGTTTGCTGCAGACGTGGGAAGTGATGGATCAAGTTACATAGGAGCTGTGCAACTGCTAGAGTGATTAAATGAATAAGTCATACTTCAACATGGTTCTTACAGAGAAAAAGTATACATCTTAGCTTATTGCATGTATAGCAATAAATACTGTGACTAGAAAAAAACTCCTTTTTGAATTTGTAACTATTATATGTTTTGTTTTTAAAAAGTCAACATGGTTTTTGTCTCTTCTGATATTTGATGAAGATGTATTGACTGACACTTTATTTATTTAATCATATGCACTTTACTGTATATGAAGACCTAAAAGAGAAGCGCAATTTGATTTATTATTTTTTTAGATGGTTCACAATTTAATCTTTTTCAATCAGCAAATGCCAAATTTATTTTAGTGCAGTAAAATTATTATTCCATAACGTTTATAGCAAATGCCCTCAACTACACTGTTATTAATAATACATGTAAAGGATGGTTCAAAATAATAATAATAAAAATACTAAAATACTATAAATTAATCAATTGGTCTTTACGTAAAAAAAATATTTGCAGCAAATGCCTATTTTCACTGACTTTACAATCATTTAAGTAATATTAATCTAAAGTTACATATATCCTACTTTTGATTTAACATAGTAAAACATATATCTTACTTTTGATTTAATATTGTACAACCCTTAAAGCAATAATTGAGGATTTTTGGCGTGGACAGCCGAGTAGTTCTCCCTCATGTCAATCATTCCCTGCGTGCTACTGCACACCTGCCGCCTCGTTCCCAGGATAGCAGCACGTTTCCCTGTTGCGCATGCACGGTTGATATGCCGGTGTGTATTTAGCAAGTTCCTTCAGTGTAAAGCACAAAATGACCACAGAGAAAGACTGTGTTCGAGCTCAGAAGAGACGGAAATCTGCGGAGACGAGAGATGCGATGCGATCCGTTGTGCTAATAAACAAACGCACGTGTAGCAGCGCGGCAGTTCCGTTCACGAGGTTTGATGGGAGGCGGCCTCTTGGAAACAGGAGGGAGGGGGGTGAGTGCGCACATTTTTAAACAGTCGCCTGAGTTCTCAAATCTGCAAAAAATCCTCTATTATTTCTATAAAATAAATTCGGGCAGATAAAAAATAGACAGGATTTTGAACTTACCGTGCAGAGAAGACCGCGCCAACGCCGCGATCTCCTGTATGGTCAGAGCTCGTCTAGATTTGGGCAACATTTCAATGGTGTCGTCAACATTCACCTGAAACCAAACAGGACAAAAAGGCACATGTTACGAGAGACGTGCGGGAGCAGAGGGAGGCAGTGTGATCGTGACAGAATCCATCACTGAAACTCAAGAGGAAACCCGGCAGCTCGGGGACTCCGCTTTTTCAAACCACTTCAACAGCGTCTTTGTACTTCAAGGCCGAGAGAAACGATGTATTTTTAATCACGGCGTCCTCCCGTGAGCCACAAGCTGCAGACCAACAAAGGCAAGTGACGTACCGACTGATCGATGGAGGGACTGCCACTGTACGCACCCTTTTCTTTTACTCATTTATGAAGCGCGTGTGTCTTTCCATGTCTTACATTTGTGATCTATAAAAAAAACAACTTTCTACATTTCTCAAAACTTTGCTCATTTCGGCTTTCAGAGACGAGGAAGACCCGTGTTCAAAGAGAGGAGCGAGACAGTTTGAAGAAGTTTACGTTGTGACGGTACATGCACTTTTAATAAGAATTCCACGTATAATTAGATAAACGAGACCCGTGACCTTTGACCTGGCCTGGTGGGTTTGGTTTAATGCCGAACCGTGCCACGTTCCAGGTTGTTGGTGTTACGAAAAGCGTTTGATTTGCCTCAGATTCAAATAAAGGTTCTGAACAAATGCGATTGCCTGTGTTTAACTCCAGCGCGGCCGTGTGTGGAGCGTTAACTTCACTTGTGCCGCTGGTGGAATGAGCCTCAGGTCTAATTAGGAAAGTAATGGTTTGTTGAGGAAGCCAGCTGTCTCTTCCTCTTCTTCAGCTGGTGCGAGGTGCAACATCAGATAACAATACATAACGCAAATACACCACACAATTAAACGCATTTTCACTACGACAACAGAGGAAGTACATTATAAAATGCCAGGGTTGATTAATTATGAAGAAGAGACAATGTACATTAAATACAAGCTTGAAGAGCTATTTTATGTCCTGTTTTTCAGCCCATTTCATTTGCTTATAGAGGACTATTTAAACATATCTTGCATTTACTTTATTCTGGATGTTTTTACTGCCCTGAAATACATTAAAAAAACCTTCTAACAGCAAAAGTCTTCTTTGTTCACACCTCGCTTCGGTGAAATGCCAGGTACATTTCCAGGTCAGGCTGCATGTGTGAATGGGGCTTTAAAATATGATATACACTTAAATATTTCATTGGCTATTAATCTGTCATTATAATTTCTATCCAAACCCAGTGCACTACTATAGAAACTACTGTGTGTACCGTTCCCAAGCCTGGACAAACACAGAAAGTCATATTTTATTCAAATCATTTACTGTTGAACCTCGACAACAGGATTGGTTGTTATGTGTGGAATATATATATATATATTTTTTACGATGGTATATCAGTTATTGGTGATATATTTGTCTGCACTGCCCCAGTCCATGTGTGCGTTTGTCCTCTGTGAGACAGGAGGTAAATTAGACAAAGAAATAAGTCTGCACGTTTACACAATCACTCCATAAGTGTTTACCACATACAAGATAAATACAATTATTTTTCATTTTTTTACAAAAGTGAAACGTTAATTTGTGAACTAGACTACGACTTGATCAGTTTTGGCCTCGACAGTAAGACAAACATCGGATATATTGGCTCAAAATGATTCAAATCGGACCATCATCACTTTATGTCAGTAACTTTAATGCACAATTTTGAATCGTACCAATATTTCAACGAATAATGATAACAACGTGGAGTTTTGTGTGTCCTGAAAACACTCGACTCTAAACCAAACGTGATGCGCGTAACGGTGCATTTTGCCAAGTGAGAGAAGCGTAAAAAACAGGGTCATAACAAAGCTCCAGCGCCTCCACGGTGGATCTCGAGTGTTACCTGCCGCTCACGTGGGGAAAGGCGCAGCGACAGTTAAGGTCCCGCGCCCGGAGCAGTGCGTTACCTAATCGGGGCCGCCACACTCGGCTGACGGCGCAGTTTCATCGTGGTGTCGGGTGAGCAAATACGTGCGCACACTACCGTTTGTGAAGAACGGGGAACAATAACGCCTTTGTGTGGCTTTGCTTTTCTTTCAAAGTCATTAAGTGAGGTATGGCGAGGTGAGAGAGGTCCAATAAGGTCAACTCTTTGTTATTTTTAAAGGCGCGCGGCGTAGCATTAGCGTAGCATTGGCGTAGCGTCTTATTGCCCTTGTAAGAGAATAAAATTAGAAAATTACAGCGCAACATAAAACAATGAAAAATAACACATGAACTACGCTAAACAAAATGCAGGGAGATGTTCTGCAATACGGCATCGCCATGGAGACAAACAGATGAAGACGCTCGGTCAAGTTACAGTTCAATTTGTGGAGAATTCCTGTTTGTTACGTTTTTTTTGACCAATAAAAACAATTGGGGAAATGTAGTCATACTGTGAAACGTTCTGATCAAAGCAGCGCCATCTAGTGGACAAATGGGGCAGAAACGATACACAGAGCAATTTTAAATGTCTTTATTTCTTGTGCCCTTCAGTCAATGTTTTTGATTTGCAGTCTCAACTGGACAGGACAGAAAGCGGGATGAAAAGGTGAGAGAAAGGGGCGAGACATTCAGACCCAGTTATCGATCTCACCACACCAAAGTAGGGTTTTCAAAAGTGTTGAAAATCATATCCTCGATAATCGATGCTGAAACTAGTATCAAAACCAGACACATAAACAGGACAAAATGTGACTTTTCCTGAACAGTTTTAGAATGATTTGGAGCTAGTAAAAGACATAGAGTTAGAGATAATTTTGTACTGAAAATTACAGTCTATTATTTTTCTTTATATTCCTTTGTTTGTTTCAAAATCTTGAGTGACATTTTAGCACCATGACAACAATACACAAAAACAAGCCAGTGTACACAAGATGTGTGGTGTGTTTCATTTCAGTCTCAGCTCATTGCCATTTGTAGCATAAAAGAACCAGATTGGACATGTCCAGCATTCAACCCTCAAAAGAGTTTTGGAAACACAAAACACACATTATAAATGTATAATTTAGAAAAGGATAAGAGCAAATGAAAGTGCATCGTTTCTGCCTGTGGGAAGAAACTGCTGCTGTGGCGGGAAGTAGTACATTTAATGGCACGATAGCACTTCCCAGATGGAAGAAGTTTGAATGTGTCACTGGCAGATGATCAGGCGGGTCATTAATAATTGATAATGCCTGAGAAAGAAAGTTTCTGTTTATAAAGGTCCTGCAGGGTCGTCAGCTCCACACCTACTGTACCTAGGCAATGAGCTGAGACTGAAATGAAACACACCTACTGGCTGAGAGAACGCCTCTGCGGAGCTCGCTTTTCTCCCAACCACACTGTTATTGCACTCGTGAGGACACATTCAGTAGCACAAACATAAAAGCTGAAAATAATCTGTTTGTTTGGAATAAAAGCTTTCAATTTACCTAAAAAGAAATGCCACTGTCGGGATTTGTTAACAATTGCACTCACAATTGTGTGTGAAGGCCAGCTCAGGTCGTTCGAAAGAGTCACACACAGAAATGTACACTTTTCAACACTTTGCACTACAGTGTCATCCATAGATTTCGCCAAAATTACTGACCAATCCATATATTTAGGAAGAGTTCAGTTTCTCTTGCTCCTGCACACAATATTTTCCACCTCTATAATCCCAGATCAATGATAGTTTTATAGGTGTACAAGGTAAACAGCAACGGACCTAAAACACAACCTTGTGGAACTCCAGTGTTCACAGTGAGTTCATCAGAAAAGCAGCTGGCGTGACGTCTTCGACAGAAGAAATGAGCTCTGTAATATTACTGTGAACTATAGTCAATACTAGAATCTCAAACTTGATTGTGATGTTAAGGAATAGGCTCGATACAGAATACCGATTTCAGTACCACAAGATGGACAAAATAGATAATAGACTTAGACACAACATATTAGTACTTTCTTTATGTCATGTTGTAGAGCTCAAGATTCAAAAACTGCTCTGGAAACGTCACATTTGGTCCTCTTTATAAACATTCATACACTTTAAGATAAATATCAAGTTTATTTAGTTTAGTATCAATTAATATGCTATTTTTGATACTTTTGACAACCCTATTGTGAAGTCAAAATGTATTCATGAGCCGTATTCGAGCACCAAAGTGACACTGATCATGAGATAAAGTAGGATTCAGCTCTGGAAATTCAAACAAAAAAAGGACCAAAAGCAAAGAAAATACATTCGTAATACGCGACGAAACAAAGCCACAACAAAACTACGGCTTTAATTCAAGTCTAAGGCGGCCTCATCTTAAACTTTAAACCAGTTTCGAAGACCACCACCCAAACCAATCCCCGACCACTTGAAAACCTGTGCGCGACTACTTCAAGAACGACGAAACGCAAGACATCGTGACGCTTTATCGCGACCGTGCGGCGTCGAACTCTGCGACACAACAACGACGCGTTTAAGGGCGATCGTAAAGCAGCGAGGCGTCGTAATCCTCCCAGATCAGAGCGGGATAATCTGGCTCAGTCACGACAAATCCTCCAGGAGACTTTATACTGGTTTTGTTTGAAGTTCGAAGTCCCCTGTGGCCCCTGTGGCCCCTGAGGACAGTGGTTTCCAGTCACAGATGGCGTACGCTCAACGAGAACATGAGCACGGGACGCTTTTCAGTCGGAGATGTTCAAGAAACGTTTTTGGAGACGGCGCATTTTGTTCAGACTAACAATTCTTTGTCCATACAATAAATAACAACAACATATTAGCTTCAGTGCAAGGAAATATCAGCTTAAATGCCAAATAGATGAATGTCTTTGAGCTGGAGGATAAGGCAGAATTGATTTCCCCTGGAGAGCTATTTGTTCCCTGCATTTTATAAGTTTCTGCTCTTTTCTTGGAGCAATCTTTTTTCTTTAAAGCTGCACTATGTAACTTTTCTGGTGGAGGGTTTGACACGCATATTTATCATTGTTCAGGTCACAATATACTGTAATTTTAAGCACAAATCATTAGTAATTGTGACCATTTTAGAAGCAAAATTAAGTCAGTTTAATTCAATGTACACTCCATATTCGTCTGTTTAAGTGCAATTCATTTTACTGTATTTAGGGCTCTAGTTCCTTAGTCGTTTAGTTGATTAATCCGTAGATAGGGTCTTAGTCTTTGTAGTATTTGACTATTTATGTGATTTGAGTGATAAGGACGTGGGACAACAGCAGAAAGAGAAGACAAAGAGTGAGTTATCTTAAGATTTTGGAGTGAATCGTGAGTTTAATAGGCATGTTCGCAAATAAATATACCTTTTCCTTGTTCTTTTCTGCACACATTGTTGTTTTTTTCATAATTACCCGTGCAGTTGTAGACTTCTGAGTGCTGTTCGGTCAGATACATCGAGATACGTCATAGTTTTGAGAGCTTTTTCCACTCAAAGTTGACAAACAGTCGACCGATCATTGCTTTGATGATGGCTACTTTACTTTAGATGGCTACTTTACTTTACTTTATCATTTAGAAAGTTTGATTTCATAAAGCTGGTCATTAACTAGAGAAATGGTGATCAATGAACGAAAAATGAAGAATTTCATTGTTGTTTGGCCGTGGTGTCAATAATAATAATGATAAAATGACGATGTTTCTTCTCACAATCGTCGTAATCCTTCCACAACAACCAATGCACTTTTCCACTTTGCTCTTTTGAAACGCAGCCAGAGTTCAGACACTTTCCTAGACAACATTTGGCCTTGTTTTAAAAATTCATGTGTGATGCAATCTTGTTTTCCTTCGGTCTGGCTGACAGCTGCATATGTGGCACGGTGGGCCACGCCCGCTCCCCCCACCGGCCCGCAGAACACGGCAAGAGTCACATCAAAGGAAACACTGTACATCTCCAGTCTCTTGTTCGGGATAAATACAAAACAGGTCGTACGTGTAACCATTACTGTCTGAGTGCTTTGGCCCGCACGCGCTCAGAGGACGTGCTGGAGGCTGAACACGAGGGCGCGACGCTGCGGCAGCGGGAAAGTCTCTCCGTGATGGAATAACACAAGCAGAGAAAGCGTGGAGAGGTCGTCAGGAGAACAACGAGTGAGAAAAGTAGAGCTGACTGACGGCGGCAGGTAGATTCTATTGGAGATATTAAAGCTTGTATAATGCGCTTGATAAGACATTTTGTTAAAAGGTGCGGAGTAAACATACATACAAACTTTTTATGTTAATTCATTTTACACTTATTTTTTTCAAATATAGAGTTCATATTGGCACATTTCTGCAAGATAGTAATGTCTAAATCTTTGGGGAGTTAGAAGTTATTATTATTTTTTCCCCGGTACCAACCAACCCTAATAATCAATATAATCAAATATTTGGGAGTATCAGACTAAATCATTTATGCACTTATGACTATGTTTTCCTTTTATCAAGACTAAAAGACTAAGAATAAAGATGACCAGAACATGATACTAGTCTATATACATTATGTGCTTGCGTTCGTCTGAGGAAACAGATTGACATGTCAAAATATAGTGGGTGGAGAGTCCTTGGCTCAAGTGGAGGAGTTCAAGTATCTCGGGGTCTTGTTCACGACTGAGGGAAGGATGGAGCGTGAGATGGACAGGCGGATCGGACTGTTGGTGAAGAAGCAGCTGAGTCGAAAGGCAAAGTTCTCCATTTACCGGTCAATCTACGTTCCTGCCCTCACCTATGGTTATGAGCTTTGGGTAATGACCCAAAGGACAAGATCGCGGATACAAGCGGTCGAAATGAGTTTCCTCCGCCGGTTCATAGGGTTAGTTAGTTATTTAGTGTTCTTGAGAGGAGTTCCCGTGGATAAACCAGGAAACGCTGCAGGGACTTGGTACAGTTTGTCTCCTCGTGGCCTGAGAACAGACTCCTCTGGAAGACCTGGAGGAAGTGTCTGGGGAGCAGGAGGTCTGGGCCTCTCTGCTCAGACTGCTGCCTCTGCGGCCCGGCCCCGGATACAGCCGAAGAAGACGGGGTGGATGGGAACATTTCTATGGCAACCGGTCGCCATGGCACATCTCCGCCGGTGATGTCATGCTCCGAGCGCTGAGCGTCGTTCACAAAAGACAAATTAATGAGAGCGTGTGCGTTTAGGTTCAGGAGCCGCGGCCGGAGCACAAAGGGGCCCTCCCACCTCACACAAGAAGTCCATTTTTGGCACACTTGAAAACCACTCACATGGAACAAGAACAACACGGATGGAACACATGCCATTTCGGAACAGACTGTTTTTCGCCGAAAATTTTCCGTTTTCCATAGACATTTTCTATAGATCTACAACATAACGAGTTTTACATATGAAGATAAATCAGTGCAACAACAACACAGTATGTAATTATATAATAGGATCAAATATTTATGGGTTTCATCATGAAGTAATTACTGACTTGAGCCCAGTGTCACGTCCTTCAACAGAAAACACAAACTATTATGAATAAGAAATACAGGGGTGTGAATCTTCAGTAGCTCAAATGGACCACATTACATCAATAAGTGAATATACAATATGCTGTATCCACCATCTCTTTAAGACAAGACCATTATGTCTCTCACAACCTGGCCATGTTTTAATAATAGACACAGACTGTTGTTAGCATGAGGCTATTCTCTCCCTGCTCTGCTAATCGTCACGGCAGCCTCCCGGTGACACCTCACACTCAGCCCCAGATGGTGCACTCAGCGGTGGGTAAAAGAGGAGAAGAGGCGGGGCCGTCTCCGTCATCACTCAACACCCAAACCGACATTCCCACACATTTCCTGCACTTTCATCCCACTTTGCTTCTCCAGTCAGAGGCAAAAGCTTTTGTCCCAGGTCCACATAACACAAATTGCTTTGAACAAATGTTAAACTAACAGAAGAGTGTAAAAATAAAGCAAAAGCACTTCACAAAAGCACTTATTGCCCATTTTTAATGCCATATGACATTTTAAGAACAGTAACAAACCTAACCCTATATAAAAGGCTGTTATTCTTCACACTGATCCATCTTGATTATATTTGAATATTGAGCAATGATTTCATGAACATAAAGAAAACAGGCTTTTTATATGTGCCATTTAATACAAATATATTCACATTTCTTTCTTCAAAGTCTCTATTTGTGGCTCTGACATCACAAGAATTTGCTGTGAACCTTTCGATTCAAAATCCCCAAACACGTCATTGACATGATTAAAGCCGTGCTATAAAAGCAACATATGCTAATTATACTTTGCAACTTGGAATTACCTGAACCAAAAACAATCACATTTTCTTTATTATGAAAACTGTAATTACACTAAAAGTCATTCACATCATAAACAAAGTTGTTAACGTTAATTCAAAACTAAAATGAAAGGAGAGCCACGTTTGAAACGCACATTGATGACTTGATTAATTGGGTAATTATTAAAGCAGGAAGGGTGAGAAAACAATTTTCTGCTTCATGAGGCAAATGACTGGAGTTAGACACTGTGATTACGTGTTCCTCTGACATGCCACATGGACCTGCTGTTGTTGGGCTGTAACATGCACAATATTTATGTCATGTCCCAGCAACAGAACAGTCGACCTCTGCAGTGATTAGAGGGTCACGCCTTTCTGAGCTCAACCTTTGTTCACAATGACAATGGAAAATCCAACTCAAAGTCTTGATCGTGAGGTTATGAATGATCATATATTCAAAAACAATGTCTATGTTTGTCCATGTCCAGCTAAACCAACATTTGTGAGCAAAAATCTGAGCTGCCAAAGTGGACAAAAAATCTCATTATTTGCTTAAATGTAACTGTATAAGGGATTTTCAATTAGCGAAATGTTAAACTAGCAGAGATGCTGAATAGTAAAGTCAGCGTTCATTCAAAAGTATGTTGAAATGTGTGTTTGTACATGTGGTCCACGGAGCACAGACACAAACGGATTCAGCAAATAAATGTCACTTTGTTGTGTTAAATTCATCAATTTTTATATCCAATTAGTTCCTTTTTTTGTTTTTTTAGACCTGAACCAAGTTTCTGTTGATGTAACTCTGCTTGGACTCAATGAATAAATTGACACTGGTTTTGGGCCCATCCATCTAAACATCACAGTATCAAGTGTTCCTCGAGTGTTTGGCGTTCAACAATCATTCTTCGGGTTTAAAGACACACTCATTGGACTACACCTACTGCGTGCGATGTCTACGTCAGCGTCAAATGTCTGCGGAAAGACGAGCCGAACCTTGCCGAAGTCCAGGACCCTCAGAGGTGCGGCGAGAGCGAGTCTGCGCACCAGGCCGGTCCGAGTGTTCCCCAAAACGGACAGGTCGGAAACGGAAGTGGCCGCGCTCCAGTCCACACGCAGCGCCACGTCTCCCGCCACTGTCGAGGAGAGAGCCACGTGAAGGCTACGGCCGTAAACGTGGTAGTCGGTCCACACAGTCTCGTACAGGTCCATTTATACTGATGAGCGGGGACATCAACCGGGATCAGGCATAACTTTATGACCAATGGCACTAAAACAACACATCTATTACTTATAGGATTCAATAGATGATACGTGAGACAATATTTTTGGGCTGAGTATGTATTGTGTGCACCGTTTCTTTGAGTATTTTGTTGTTTTCTGTTGTACTCTAAAGATGTTTGCAGCAGAATTAATAGCTCGTAGATAATAAATAACTAATTAATTCTGCCATTTATTTGCACCGGCTCATTATTTTCATTTTGAAAAAGGGGCATAAAGCGGTTTCAAAATTGTTGTATTGTATTTGCATTATTATCATGATATTTTCTGTAACGATATATTGCACTTATTGTTATTGTGACAGGCCTAAACAGAAGCTTTACTTCTAAAGGACGTCCAAGGAAGTGGGTGGGTTTAATTGTTGGTGAGAAAAAAAGGGGGAAATGTAATGGTATGAAGGAAGATTGGTGAAGGTTTGAAAGCTAAATTTTGACAGGAATTTTGCCAATTCTTTTGATCTACCGTATTTTCTGCACTATAAGGCGCACTGGAGAAAATGTAAGGCTTTTAAGTGCGCCTTATCGTGCAGAAAATACATATTCCCAAACTACCGTGGTCAATAGGGATGGGACAAGAGCTCGTGTCAGTTTAAACATGCAGAGCTACAATGTAGGACTGTCACTATTTATTATTTTAGTAGTCGTCAACGATTGATTAGTTGACTAGTCAAACGATTATTTATGTTGTCCATTGAGACTTTTTAATTACATTATCAACTAAATAAAGGTTGACGTTTGGTGACTGAAGACTTCTGGATAGAGAATGTTGTGTATTATTGATGAAAAACAGAAAATGTGTATTCTTTTTTGACATTTGGATGTAATAACGCCACTGTCTTTGTCATAAAAAGGTCTTTTGGCATGTGTTTTAGAGATTTAGGATTATCAAAATAAGCCTATGATTATTTCTTTATAATGGACAAGTCATGATTAGTTGATTAATCGTTGCAGCCTTACTACAATGACAACAACATTTAAAGTATATTACAAAATGTGAGGTCAAATTTGTAAACTGAACAGCACAATTTAGTTATAAAAAGGTATTTCAAAATCTTGCATAAATTGTTTCTCGTCCCATTCCTAGAGGTCAATATCTGTTAAACGAGACCAAATTAAAGAAAAAGGCTCTGCATTTGTTTGTTTTAGGAGGTCTTAATGTTACGTCTGATCGGTGTGTTTGATTTACTGCAGAAGGAACACTCAACCACAGATGACAAGGACTGGTTCATCCTTATTCCACTTCAAGACGTTTGTGTCGCCATGCCAACCCATGCCCGACACCTGCAGCAGCCGATGACGAATGGTGACATTTGGAAAAAAAATAATGTTGCCATAACTCACTGCAACTTTCATTTAGGTGTCTTTAGTTTAGCTTCGTCTCGTTCTGATTAAGGCACAGCATCTTGTTTCTTGTTATAAATCCAAAAACAACTTCAAAACCCAAGCAAGTTACGACAACATTCAACAGAGTCTTCCCTCAATCGAACGGCGAAAAAGCAAGCAGCTGCTCTTACAGTAAGTATTGTTGCGGGTGGTCCGTATCTGATGGTGAACGATAAGTAACGTATCAGTGTCAGTGTGAAAGCTGTGTATCAGATCGCATTCCACTGCCGCGAGATGCTTCCAGCCAGATAAGATGATTTACAGTGCGTCCATGCTCCGCTTCAAGCCATGCCACATCATGCAGCCAGGTGAGGCCCAGGCAGCAGCCAAAGCCTCGTCTCCATTTCATGAAGGGGAGAAGTGAGTGGAAGGAGGAAAACCGTGTGCTCTTCAACATTACTTCAACGTCAACTACCTTGGGGTGAACAATAGTGTAAAGAATAATAATATGTGCTTAAAAAAGGCCTGTAAATGTCTTGGTTCTTACACAAAACATGAACGGATCACGTAACATTAAGCACAAAAGAACAGAGATGACATTTTATACTCGTGTTTTGGGAGATGACATTGGATTTTTCTATTAAAGTTCTTACTCGATTTTACTGATCTATCTCCAATACAATAATTGCAATACTATCAATATTTGTATATCTAACCAACTCTATTAGTACTGCAGTTCCTATCAATTTGATTCGGTTATAGTTTTCATAACAGTGTCATTTTAAAAGGATTTGAAACTACAATAGCGTATTTATATATAGACTGCAAACAATAAAAACATAATAAAGTTTCATCGTTTGTGAAAATACACAACAATTCACATAACTGTGAAAATAAAATAAATCCTGGTATTCAATAATGGAATCAATAAATAAACAAACAAATAAAGTAGAATAACTAAAACACAAAAATAGTATACAGCAAAAACTAATTGCACAGACAACTTACAACAAAATCTGCTCTTGCCAAAGTCCCCTCCTCGACACCTCACGGCGAAACGTCACCAAACAAGCTGCAAATGTCACTGACGGCAGACACATCAAGAGTCAAGGGTCACAGCACATGTTTAAGCTTTCATATCCACTGTCTCTTCTTCAACCTGTAGCCTAATGTGCGCCAAAGCATTTCAGAACCACGGACAGCTCCCGGGCTACGAAGTGCAGCGATTGAAGGCTTTTCATTTAAAGAACTACAAGGGAAGTGGTTTGGAGAGAGTCTTTCTTATAAGCTAAAGTCAAGAAAGACACTTTTTTCTGTACTTCGATAAGATTTGAGCAGCAGACTTGTGGACTGTTGAATAAATAACTTATTATAGATAAGATAAGATATTCCTTTATTGTCCCACATGGGGAAATTTCATTGGTGCAACGCAGGTAGATACAGAGGTAGATACAGAAGAACAGATCACTTATAGGAAGTCTGAAAAACACTCTCAGTAGAAGATCTCCTATAAATAAATAAAAACTCCCATAGACAAATAAATACATAAATACCATTGCATGTGATCCCGACAGTAATTGCACATGAATATGTGTCACGACAGCACATAGATTGCACATGAATTTCACAGTAATTGCACATGAATTTCACAGTAATTGCACATACGACAGAATTGCACATCAGTATTAGGTTAGGTCAGTATTGCGACGGGATAACGTGACGATCTCCGGGTAAGACGACTGTTCTCCGCAGTTTCATGAGTTCCTCCTTTGTGGAAACGCGGTACGGCGCCGGCCGGGGGGCGGGGCCGGAGCCGGGGGGCGGGGCCGGAGCCGGGGGGCGGGGCCGGAGCCGGGGGACTCAGAGCCAAAACACATCGCAACGACACGACGAAAACACTCAATCCAGCCGAATAAAGTCAAAACAAGTTAATTTAAAGCGATTCCAGTGCGTGTCCTGATCGTTCGTGAAGTTCCTCTTTCATATAAACGTGTATATAAACGTGTACCGACGACACGCCGTACTTTAGCGCGGCCGGAGGGCGCGGGGGGGGGGGGGGCTGGTGGGCTCGCTCGGAGCTAGCTCACGTCACAACAACACAACGAACGCAACGAAAAACGCTCAAATCCAGCCGAAAAAAGTCAAAAACAGTTGAATTAAAAAACTATTCCAGCGCGTGTCCCTATCGTACAGTAAAATAGAAAAAATATACTAACTATATTTACAAAATATAGGAGATAAAGCACAAGTGTGAGAAAGAAGAGAGAGCGTTTACACCGGGCTGCCAGCTGTACCAGCGCCTTATGACGATAGTAGATACAAATGAACAATCAAAGTTGTTGTTGTTGTTGTTGTTGTTTTATGGCGGTTGGCATCCAATTGTTGCATTACCGCCAGACTTTATTCCTCAGACTTTTCGTAGTCCTCAGACTGTCATAGTCCGTAAAAGTACTCCTTCCATTGCTTTGGTGTTACAAAGCCCATGAGGTCATGATATGTCTTTGTGACCGGCTTTATTCCAGGGAGACTCTTCTTCATGTGTGGAGGAGTCTTTATGCGGGGAGGAGGAGTCTTTATGTGGAGGAGGAGTCTTTATGTTGTTGTTGTTGTTGTTGTTGTTTTATGGCGGTTGGCATCCAATTGTTGCATTACCGCCAGACTTTATTCCTCAGACTTTGTCGTAGTCCTCAGACTCTGTCGTAGTCCGTAAAAGAACTCCTTCCATTGCTTTGGTGTTACAAAGCCCATGAGGTCAAAGTGTTTCATTCTGCTATTTATGAATTATGAATTATTTATCAATTTTTTATGAATTCCTTTATTTATAATATTGTACATTTAGAAAGACTTTTTGGAGAGAATCCTACTTTATGTTTATTGCGTCGGTGGCATACATTAGTTTCTTTGATATTGGTTTGTCGCCTTTAGCAATATATCGCCTTTCGTGACAGGCCTAAAACCAGGACCAAACTAGGACTAAATATGGACAAAACCAGGGCTAAACCAGGGCTAAACCAGGACTAAACCAGGACTAAACACGGACTAAACCAGGACTAAACACGGACTAAACCAGGACTAAAAACGGACTAAACCAGGACTAAACCATGGCCAAACCAGGACTAAACCAGGACTAAGCCAGGGCTAAACCAGCACTAAACCAGGACTAAACCAGGATTAAACCAGGACTAAACCAGAGCTTAACCAGGATTGACTTTGGGCCTTGGACGGGGTACACTCTGGACAGAGGTCAAAAAATCTATGACATTGCAAATCTTTTGGAGATGAATATTGGGGTTATCATCTATAATTAAAACTATTACAAATCTGCATTTATGTGGATCATTTTATGGCCCATTTATGTTTTGCGAGATACTTGAACATCCACATTGACACCACAAGACATTTACAGACATATCTGAGCATATTCCTATTATTCCTTTTTGTCTAAGCAGGGTCAAATCTAGACCGGTAGTAAAACACAACTAAACCCGGACTAACCCAAGACTAAACCATGACTAAACTAAGACTGATATTACTGTGAACTACAGAAAACAACCTGGAAATCAACACACTTTGAGACACACAATGAATCCCAAAAGAGAAAAACAGCTAAATCAACAACAGAAAGTCCTTGTATTGTTTCCATTCATGTGAGCGGTCCTCAAGCCGCTGAATTGCTTGTGACACTTTTCTCTCATCAACAATACTTTCGCTGACCCCCGCGGCCTAGATGCACAGATATAATGGCCCCAGAGCATCTGATCTCATCACAGCCAATTAAACGGCACATATTGAATTCTACTGGTGGGCAACTTGAGCTGAGCGCGCTAAACGCAGCTGCTTTGACCCAGTGGGGGTGAGTGATTGCTCTTGATATTGGTCTATTTGAGATGGGTGCCGGCAACTAATCGAGCGACTTGTTTTTTCTTTCACGGACAGTAACTAGAACCGGCTCCCTGCGGTGGAGAGAGAGAGATGGAAAGAAGAGAGAGAGAGGAAGAGAAAGGGGAGAAAGAGGCGACAAGCAATGGCATTTAGAGGAGCAAATACGACTTGATCTTCTCGCTTTAGGTTGGGGTTTAAGACATGGTCCGACAGTTTGGAGAAGATCAGTGGTTTACAAAGGGAGGTATAGACACTACATAGTCCCGGTTTAGTCTGGATTTAGTAAATGTCTAAGAGTAATATTCTTGGTCTAGTCCTTCTATTCTGTCCTAGTTTGGGTTTTGTCCTGGTTTAGTTTGGATAAAGTTACAAAAGACGTAACAGTAAAATCCATCAGAATCCTCTCCATTTGCCTACGTTGTTTTGATTATGGAAATTGACAGTCGAATGTGAACAAACATCACTTTATGCATGCTTTTTTTCACTCATTGTTGCAGTAAATTGCAGAATCCCTTTCTTTGTGAACTTTCTTCACTGACAATAGCATTGAATCTTTCTGATTTCTGATTTCTGTCTTGGTCTTGATTTAGACGCGGTTGCAAACAGTCTTTGTTTACTTCTTATTCACTTTTATACCTTTTGTACGCTCCTCTTTGTGTGTCACTGGATAATATATGAAAAAGGAATCTGCCACTTCATGCATTCAAATGTTGAGAGAAAACATAGTCGACTAAAGCAATCACTATTTGAGCAACTGGATAAAGCAATTGAAGCTCTACGAATTCACCAAAAAAAGTCAACTATTTCACACGTTTGAGACACGCCGGACTCTGCTCCGTATCGACCTAAAGCCCCTGAATACTGAAGACGTATAGTTGCGGCACTCGCTGATAGATTCCTGAACTGCGCCCTCCATTCACCAGAGCTTGCATCCTCACAAGTCCTTTAATCCATGGCTTCTGCAGCACCGGCCCCTGAGTCAGCAGAGCGATGCAGATGAAGTGGCAAAAGGCTAAAGCAAATGCAGCTGACCCCGACACACTCGAGCGTGCGTGTTACAAAGTCTGTTTATGAGGGAAGGAAACAACTTTGGGCAAAAGGTTCTGGCAGGAGAATCCGTCTGAAGTATTTTGCATCGGCCTGTATCGATTCAATTATGCAATCGGACAGTTGAATGCTACTGAACTGCACATCGACACTGCAGTGTTTATTGCAGAACGAAGGTGGAGCTAAAGGTGGGAGCTATACAGACAAATATTGCAATAGTTGTTTTGGAGATATGCACGATTAGAATATCCAGTTTATTGTCAATAATGAAACTAATCAAATGTATCGCAAAAAGAGACGGAAACATCTCGTAATATCTCCCAAACAGGGAAGATATTTCTCTGCTTTTGTGGTTAATTTAAGGTGAATTAACATTTTGTGCAACACTCAAAATCAGAATACTTGAACCTGTTTTGTTTGTTTTGCTTGTGCTTTTATTTGATTCCCTCTTATGTTGTTGTTGTTGTTTAGATTTAGAAAAAGAAGAAGAAAAAAGAACCTCAATCAGTCAATTGTAATCAATTCCTGATGCATCGTTAGAACATCAGAATATCATGATTGACACAAAACAACATCGAGATTTTCATCCCTGTCAATATCGCCCACAACTAGATTGAGCTGTTTTACTTACTAACAGCCAAAACAAGATATTTTACATAAGGTTGTGCCGCGAAAGTGCCTCGGACATACGGGGAAAGACAAATCCTTCTCCCGATCAGTTTTATCGATCAGATCTTGTTCTTTGACATGTCCAGGTCATAATTACATCATACTTCTCGTCCTGCAGATAAGATGTAAAATGTGTGCGCACGATTGACTCCTTCGCCATGTGAACGTGGACACAAGCTTTAAGAGTCATGGAACAGGAAATATGGCCGAGCTACATGTTTACAAGTGCAATGGTTATGATTAAAATCTCTCTGGCAAGGAAACAAAACCAGTATTTGTCACACAACTGTATAATATTCAGTCCCAGGTTTGAGTATTCAATTGACAGAACCAAAGCAAAACACAGAGAGCTTCCGCATAAACCCAATCAGTATTAATGATCGGCGACTGCCCTTTACGTTAAACCTGCTTTCTCTCCTCTTCTGACCAGCACAAACATCAATTACTCTTCCCATTTGCATTTACAGCAGGCGTCCGCTCAATTACCCCCCTTTCCCATTTTCTGTCTATTTATTTTTCTTGCCATTATGACTGACGCACACGACGCGCGCGCACGCCCGTCGTCTCTGTAGTCTATGTCGTTGTCGTGGAAACTGCAGAGAGAGAGAGAGAGAGAGAGGGAGAGATAGAGGGAGAGACCTCTTTCTTTAATGCTACGTTGTTTTGCCTCATTCTGTTCTTTATTTCTGTCTCCAAAACCGACCATGGAGCAAGTCAGACAAACAAACACAATTCAGGTCAAAGAAAACGCGCACAGAATCAGCGCAATTTCCACAACTCCGTCCGTTATTCCGCGGCGAACAGGTGGCGGCTGCTGCTCCTGACCTACAAGTGAAGACGCGGGCTAATAACAATGGCACGGAGCACATCGAGGGGACGCCATAATCACCACAAAAGCCAATCCGCGGCCGTCAACAACACGCTGGACACCGACCAAATAAACGCGTGCGTCTCAGACAGAATTGACGCCACTGCGGTCGCGTGAACAGGTTGAAAAGGCGCATTACGCAAAACCCCCCGAATGACAAACGTGTAACCCGCGCGCGGCGTAAGGCACATGACTGATGAGGAGACTTCGGTGTAAATGAGTGAACATCCAGGCGGGCGGGGAGGGGGAGACCGTTAACGCGCCAGAGGTCCAGGAGCGCAGCGTCCTTTGGCGACATTTAGCTGGACGCCAAAGCCACGATCGCGCTAATGTGAAAGGTGCAAACAAGCGCGCGCGCGCGCCGATGCAGACCCGGTGCCAACTAGAGAGGCTTTTTCCTGGCACGGAATAGAGAAAATGGGTAAAATGAAGGGGTGAAGCCGGTGGGAAGACGGTGCGTGATTGTGCGTCTGATCTTATGCGTAAAAACGAGTCCTACCTTGCAACTAAATTGGGTCAGTGCGGTCAGAACCATAGCGTCTGCCGCTCGCGTGATTCCTCAGGTTATAGGGAAGGGGGGGAATGTTGCTGAGCTGTCTTCTAAAGCAGGGGCATATCCTATCTTCTTCTTCTTCTTCTTCTTCTTCTTCTTCACGCAGCCAAGATCAGAGCGAGCCAAGCGGAGGAAAGGCGAGCGTCTGCGTCGCGACCGCTGCTCAACCCAAAAGCCTTTTCCTTCTCCTTCTTCTGCTGCTTCTTGCGACTCTCTCGTAGCATCGCTATGTTAAGGCGGTGTGTAACCAGCCGCATCCGTCACCTCTCTCCTGCGTCTCACAGCGTTTAACCTCGAGACGTGCGGCTAAATCGCTGAGGTGCGCGCGATCTTTTGCGGATTCGCCAAATTGCGCAAAAGGGTTGCAAGAAGGAGGAGAAGAAGAAGAAGTAGAAGAGGACAGGAGATAATTCTGCAGCGTGAAATAAAAATAAGAAGAAGAAAAGCAGCAGCAGCAGCAGCAGCAGCAGGCAATGAACAGGTTTGAAGTCTTACCAATCGGCGCTTTGGAGCTGACACAGCCCATGTTCTCCCTCGCGTCTATAAATCCCTATTGGAGTTGATTTTTTTTATGTGTGTGAGAGGAAAGCGTGCGGTACCTCGCAGATGGAGAGCTGGGTCCGTCTCACGCAGACCACCGGAGTGACGCCGAGCCGAGGGCGGGGGGCAGCAGCCGTCCACACATCACTCCAGCCGCGCGCCGCATCTTCGTCTGTTTCCCCGTCAGTGTAAAAGCCTCATCCACAGCACGTCCCGCAGTGGCGCATCCCCGGCTCTGACACTCTGTGGGCGGCGTGCACATGGGCTCGGAGCGCACTAAGCACATGCCAAAGTGGCTTTTATACCGCGCCAGAGCGGCGTCCGCCTCCCGCCGCTGTCAGTGCGCCGGGCGGGGAGCGGAAAGAGAGCTGATTGGCCGGTATCAGCTTACAGCGCGGGGAGGGGCCCCGGAGGCGGCGCGGAGAGGCTCCGGCTCTCGTGCTGTAGTAGTACGTGCAACCAGTGGCAGAGGGAAGGCTGCAGAGGACCCCCGAAGTATTTCCTCTGCCTTTGTGCATCTTTTTATTTATTTATTTAATTTTTAAGACTCTTTTTATTAGTATTATACATTATTCAGGGAAATATTGGGGGATTATTTTAATGCTCAAACTAATGGTGAATGGAGAACAAGTACAAGACAGATATACTGCACCATAAAATGCCACAGTTTCCAACAGTGGGTGGTGCGCCGAAGAGCAAGCGGTTTAAATGAGGCCAACAACAACATAACAAATGTTTCTCAGTGGGTCTCCAACCTGTGGCTCGAGGCCCCCTGCAGCCCTCCATCCTCAAGGTTTAAGGTGAAGGCGTCTGGTGAAATATATGTATCTGAAAAATGTGCTGCAATGTTATGTATACAATTAACTTGCAATAAATTATTATTTGTATAATATTGTTTTTGACTTGTAAAGTGTTTTGTTGTCTTGTATTTGTTGGAAATGTGTAAATGATGTGAACTTCTATATTTTAATTCAATGTAAAGCACTTATACAAAGCACAAGCTGTCTGTGTGCATGAAATGTGCTTTTCAAAGGTAAATTACAGACTACTTGTTATATTTATAATTTGATCAATTATATAACTATTACCATTTTAAATGACACTTTGATGCCTATATGACCACGAATACATGATGGTTTACGTTTATAGGGATCTAGTTGTGCACCATCTAAGGCTTGCCATCATTATTATAGGTTCAATTTCTTGTGACCTCCATCTGGAATAACCCTTTGCCATGTTTGTTGTGTTCTCTCTGGGAGAAAAAAGATTGAATACCCCCGGTGTAGGCAATGTGAGTGCTGCTGAAAGAATCACAATCTGTAAATTGAAGGAGTAAGGACTTTAAAAATACAAAGAAGCACTTCTTATGAACTCAAGTGTTTTCGGGGGGAAACAAAACAAACTCAATGTATGTTTTTGATGAGGAAACAAGGTGACAACATCTCACCGCTCATCACCGGAGGTCTATCTGCCCTCTGAAAATAGGTTTTAACTTTGTGCTTGTTGAAGGGATTGTTGCCTGCAGGGGATTAAAAATAAGGAACCACAGATAGAGAAACATCCGAGTGTTTCTCCTTCTCAGATGATGGACAGGCCTCATCTCACAGCACAGGTTTAAACGCACTGGATTTCAGATTTCAAACTGGCAACCGGCTGTATGCCATTAGAGAATTGTCTTGAAAACAAAAATATCAAATTAGAACATAAATAACTGTCCAATGTTTTTGTAATCAAGTCTACATCGGCATCCCTATATTGTCATCAGTCATATCAGACTTTAACATGTTCAACTCACGGGGACATAAATCCAAATCGTATTCCTTTAATTGGTGGTGTTATTTCATATCGACTCCTGTTCCCTGGCCCGAGTCCACAGCGTGTTAGAGGTCGCGCGAGACCTGTAAAGTCCTTATATGTTCAGCACATGATGTAACACGGTCCAATTATGGTCAAAAACACATGTGGCAGAGGTGACATTTTTCACACACATGGTACACAATCTGACAGGTCCCTCCTTACACTGGGGCACTTTAATGTGACTTTACATATGTCCACACATCCAAACAGAATTGTTGTTAATATTTTCTTTACCATCTGTGTTTTGAGAGTAGTTATTTATCACTTGAATACAGTGCAAAGACTAATATTGCGTGATAATAAGGGCCGTAACCAGGTATGAAACACAATTTTACCATATACTAGTTCAGCTTTTGATATGTTTTGTTGTTTTTATTTCTAGCAAAAGTGGAATTGAGAAAGAAAATGATCTATAACTACCTAAAACATTCTAAATAAATGTGCTACTAAGCTACTTCAATTGATTTCTTTCTTTGGTACCACTTAAAAATAACTCCACCTAAATATAGCCATAATAAAGCATAGAGTAAATTCATGACAAATGGTGTATTAATTATGACTGAACCATTCTCAATAAACTCTTTGTGCTCTGGGAATTAAGACTTTGCTCGTGCTTCATTCAGACTAACAAAAGTGAAGTCATAGCCCATTTCCCCCCTGAAATCCATACATGTATGACTTCTTTTCTGTGTTGTTTTTGGTTTGTTACTTAAGACGTCACAACCTCCGGGAAACACCTCTAAAAATAAACATGACATAAATCTGACATTCAAGCGCTTTCCAATTAGAAAACCCATCACGTGCAACTGAAGTGGGACTGGAAGCAGAAAATAGTCCACTGTGGCCTATTTGTGAGGGTCCCAGGCATCTGTGGCGCAGGCCTGGGGGTCCCGGAGAAAGGGACCCTAACCCACGCAACTGAATAATGCACCGGCCCATGAAGGGTCAAACTGCCCCTGTACCGTTTACGGCCACGTACCACGTTTCCAACAGCAACAGGAAGTAAAGACTTTGTAGGGCTGTGCGTTTTAATCGAATCGAGAGCAAAACATTTGTAATTGTCAACGATCCTCCACATTCAATTATCTATCAGTAAAAGCATGTGATTTGGAGAATTCATTCGTTTTTTGGGGACGTTAAAGGGCCCGTGCCTGAGTTTGAACCATGAGTCGGGAACACGTGAGCCTCGCCCACGCAGTCCTTTCTGAGTCGGGAACCGTGAGCCTCGCCCACGCAGTCCTTTCTGTAGCTCTAATATCGCCTCATGAAGTTGGCTTTTTACGTATTTCTCTAAATTTGGAGTATTTTTCTGCATTTTTGTCACCTTTGATCTGCGCCGTGACCAAGTGTCTTCAAACGGCACCGATTTAAATTCTGCCCTGTTTTTGATCATGAAAGGAATCTTAAATTTATACAAATCCGTGACAAAAACATGATTCATATTTTCAACAAATTCCGTACAGTTTTGGGTTTATTTCAATTGTAGAGATTCATAGTGTTTTGTATGATACCGACATGAGCTACGTTACAGTCGTGCAACGAGCTTTTTGAGTGCAATCGTTAAACCTTAATCTGAAGATAAAATTGTGTGTTAATGACAAGCAACAGTGGATTATTTGTGTTTGTTCTCGTGCCCTTTTCACATCTTTATTTGCGTTAAAAACACACCGGGCAGAATTAAGACACAAATGCTTTGGATCGTTTAACTGGTCGTTAGCATGCAAACACAAGCTTAATTTATAATTCTTTGGTTTGCCATTTTGCTTTAATGCAAAAAAAAAAAAAAAAAATTGCAAGCTATAGTTGAACCAATTATATGAATATGAAACAGACGATATATGTGCATATTATTTCAACCTTTCCAAAAATGACCTTTATATTGTCACATTAAGACAAATATTTTAGACGGGGGTTCATGATTGTTATTATATTTCTTTCATTTCTTACCCACCGACCACATTTTCCTGCATTGCACCCTGATCTCTGAAAGTTGCGGCAGTGGAAAAACAGGAACAGCCCCACTGATGTTGTTGTTGTTGAGATCTATTGCGGTTGAGTCAGAAGCGGTGCAGTGTCCGTGGTTCTAGCGCCCCCGACAGGACAGCGATGGAACAGCAGCAGGAGCCTGTTGCTCAGCGCAGAATGAAAGTGCACACACAGTGGATAGAAATGATGCCCAATACATTGTCATATGTTCACTGACGCTTCAATAAATGAACAATAGGCATGGTTATATTTCTGTTCATGGGTTTCAGTTTTCTGTTAAATGAAAGTTTATCACCGTTCAACTTATTTTGGTTTATTGTCATTGTCAGTGAGTAAAAACAAGATTCACAAGCGAGGAACTTTCTTCACTGATAACATGAGGCAACAAGTATAATAGCCAAATATTAAAAAAAGAATGATACTAACAAGGCATGAATTGGATACAAATAAATCTGAAACACATGGATATATTAGAAATTCAACATGTGTCTTTGAAAGTCTGTTGCTGTGTATCTTGTATTGTGTATTTTATAGATTTTAAGATTTTTAGGTAGTGAATTTACACGAGTCATGTAATAACAACATGTATTTCTAAGCTTGTTCTGACTTTTGATCTTATTACATATCTCTTTAAACATCTAAATACCTCCTTCACTTGTACTTTCTGTCATTACGTGTCATTCTGGCACGTAATATTGTGTGTGGTCTTGTGAGTGAGGTCAGATATTTGGTCAGATCATTTTTCTCTTGCGTTTTTAACCCGTGAAGTGAACCCCAAAGCTCCGGGCAAAGAAACATGTTTACTTAAAATGCCATTGAATGAAGCGGCATCCATTTCTCACGCTGCGTTGTAAAACCTTGACGACGAGCACAAAACAGAGAAGTGGAGAGTAATAGTGTGGACCTTTAGACTGGCTGTAATCAAACCAAAGTAGGCCAAGGTCTGTGGCCACACGTCCGTCACGAGGACTCTGAAGCTTCCAAAGATTTATACAACTGAGGACTTTTAAGTTTGAATCACTGACTGCAACATGATGAATAAATGCACATATGCACACATCATAACTTACTATAATAGTTTTCTTGCCCTGGGTGCAGATCCATTATTGCTCCCGTGACTTCTCTGTCTCCACGGTGATGTTATTGCTCAGCTGGAATATTTCACAGTGTGACGTCAACCGTATAATATTGCATTTGATTCATCATAGGATCGAAAATACCTTGAAAAACATGATTGATTCTTACTGTAAGGGAGTGTGCCTCTCCACAGAGCTGACCTGTGACTTGACCTGTGGCATCAAATACTGGTCTTCACGGAGATATAGAAGTAGCTACACTTTTAATAGCCTTGATAAAGCATGGACATTATACTGACACCATAACGACCAAACAGTTAATTATGTATTATTCAGGCTTAGTTACTATTAATCAATATTCTAGTGTAGATAGATTCTTCAGTGTAGATTTGTCTTTAAATAAATCACAAACGTAACAGGGTCTCATTTACAAAGTGTGCACGCCTACATGACTTTCTACATGAAGTTTTTGATTTGTAAACGATCAAATGTAGAAATTAAAATAGAAATTCTTCGCAGATTTCCATCTCTTCTGAGCTCGAACACAGTCTTTCTCTGTCGTCATTTTGTACCGTTCACTGAAGGAACTCTTTAAACACACACCGGCATATCATCAAATCAAATCAAATCAATTTATTTTTGTAAGGCCCAAAATCACAACAACAGTTGCCTCTGAGGGCCACAGGGAGAAATGAATCAACAATGTCTGTGGTGGCGATGGAGTCAGACAATGTCTGTGGTGGCGATGGAGTCAGACAATGTCTGTGGTGGCGATGAAGTCAGACAATGTCTGTGGTGGCGAGGGACGATGTCCCAGGGTCCTCTGTCCTTAGACTCTCCTTATATCAACCACGCATGTGTTGCCAGGGAAACGTGCTGCTATCCTGGGAACGAGGCGGCAGGTGTGCAGTAGCACGCAGGGAATGATTGACATGTGGGAGAAATACTCGGCTGTCCGCGCCACGAGGAAAGGAGACTGATTGCTCGCCAAAAAACTTCTATTATTTTTTTGATTTTATTCATGCAAGTAATTGGACTTTATTTGATCGAATATATTTAAAAGCCTTTAAGTATTTAATCCCATCAGGAAAATGTACAAATTGTGCAAATGTACAAAAAGTGCCAGAAAAGCTCGATCCAAATCACTACAAATGATCCCTTTAAACATTTTTGGGGTTTTCATTTATTTTGAGTGTTTAGTAACTTGCGTCCATCGCCTGAGCACTAAACAGCACTGAAATAAAGCTAATACAGGTCATGATTTATACCGGCTTCTCTTTGTGATTGTGAATAATAAAACAAATAAATAAAACAAGACGCAGCGGGCTAATCCGCCGCTTTGGAACTCCTGACCAAGATCCCGCCTCAGATCCGGGCCGCTTGACGGTGCGCGGCGCTCCACGTTGTCTCCCAAATGGACCTCATAATTTGTTTTATAGATACAATCAACTTCTTTCCAAAAGTAGCAGACATTTGAGGCGGAAAAAAAGGCCCCGTTCCCAATCACGGCCCCCCCAGGACACAGCGAGATAACACTCCCTCAAATGAGTCTGTCTGAACCTGCGTAAAAGATTAGCTCATTTTGTGAAATCCAAAGTAATGTCCCCGGGCCGGACTAAATGAGCGCGAGGGGGGAGTCCAAACCAGGTTTATAATAAAGTCCAAATACCCAGAAGATGCCCAAAATCATTAAGGCGGTCGCTCAGCTCAGATAAAAATAGGGAGTGTTTAAACGTTGTGCATAATTAATGGGCCAAAGCTCAATTATCAAGCCGGATATTAAAAATTGTCACAAAATTCAGTTTAAATCGCTGTGCATGAAAATTTAAACTCGAGCTAATGAATTTCCCCTAAAATAGTATTGCAAATAAACTGTGAAATCCGTCTTTTGATGAAAAAATTTAAATGTTTGTTGTAAAATGCGTAAATATCTCATCGTTTGTTTTGTATTCCGCCAAAGCGAAAGAGGGTTTTTCAAAGAGGCAGGAAGCTGTAATTTAAAATAATGTATCGTTGATGTGTTCGCTGCCAGAAGAAACCAGCTTCCCCATCTAAAATCAATATCCATTCACAGCAGAGTGACAGAAAGGTTTGTGCCTTTTGTCTTTATTGACGTCTCTATAAATACCACACCTATAAATACCGTAGTTGTTGCTCCTGACAATGGTGCTCGGTGTGTGTGAACGACGCCATTTTACCATCTATTTATTAGTCTCATCCCGAGAAAACAAAATGGAATTACATTAAAAAACAAAGCAAAAGTAAAAACATTGTTGAGGCACTGGTCAAATAATCTGGTACAGACTAAAAACAGAAACCTTTTTTTCATTTTGATCAGAACTGTCTTTTATTTAGTCTTTATTTTCTGCATTGATCTGAGTTTATTCTTTAGTCCTGTTAAAGCTGCACTGTGTAACCTTTCTGATGGAGGGTTTGCCACCCGCTTGTGTCCAAGGAGATGTCTGCGCTTTGCTTGGAATGTTGCACAGTAGAGTGTAAAGCGTATCTATTGCCATGGGGACGGGCAGGTGACGCCGCAGGCCAAGTTAAGATCTGCGGAGCGGTGACTCTGATCGCAGCAAGAATGTACGTTTTTAAGCATTATTTTAGCAGTAATGACACCGGTAATTCTCCTTTTTCTTCTTCTTCGGTGTTTTATGGCGGTTTGTACCTGAGTATTACATTACCGCCATCTACTGTAGTTGTACGTCTTAGACTTTAAACTTCATCTTTAGAATTTATTCTAAAGTCTCTCTCTTTCTCTGGCTCTCTCTTTTTTTCTCTCTCTCTTTCTCTCCCTCTTTCACCCGCTTTCTCTCTTTTTTAACAGTATACTTTGAAGACGTACAACTACAGAAGACGTACAACTACAGAAGACGTACAACTACAGAAGACGTACAACTACAGAAGACGTACAACTACAGAAGACGTACAACACAGAAGACGTACAACAACTAAAGAAGACGTACAACTACAGAAGACGTACAACTACAGAAGACGTACAACTACAGAAGACGTACAACTACAGAAGACGTACAACTACAGAAGACGTACAACTACAGAAGACGTACAACTACAGAAGACGTACAACTACAGAAGACGTACAACTACAGAAGACGTACAACTACAGAAGACATACAACTACAGAACACGAACAACTACAGAAGACGTACAACTACAGAAGACATACAACTACAGAAGACGTACAACTACAGAAGACGTACAAATACAGAAGACGCACAACTACAGAAGGTGACGGTAATGTAACACTTGGATACCAACCGACATAAAACACAGAAGAAGAAGAAAAAGAAGAATGAATGCTAAATGCTGTGACACATTGCAAAACATCTCTATGGCAACATCAGAAGAGTTAAGTAATGAGCCTTTAAATTTGGACAGTGCAAAGTAGGCCTTGTTTTGCCCAGGAATAAAACATATTTTCGAACATATTAAAAGAGAACAATAGAACCATGTTCACATAAAGACTGCGAGCACTAAGAGGACACAGAGCAGGCTGCCGAGGAGAGCGCCCCCTGTGGTCGGAGCGCGGTTGTGGCCGTCGTTGAGCGTGGGGACGACCCCAGACGTGCCCTCGCAGTGGCTCGGGTCGTCGCCCACGCACGAGGCGTAGGCCATGGCGTGAGCGATGTAGTTCTGCTCCTGGACGCCCCAGAAGAGGTGCGACATGGGACCGCGAGCCAGAACGGCCACGTCCTCCCCGCTGTGAGCGGACGACTCTGTGGGTACCGCCGCGTACCCCACGTAGTCTTTGGTTTCTGAGAGGAAAACGGTTTTTGTATCAGGTAGTCAGGTATTGTACTGTGCTAAAAGCTACCAAAGAGGCCGACAGTTATTTCAGACCAGGTTTAAAACGTCACAATGTATTTTATTTAAATACTATGCAATTTCACCTTCTTTTACACTCCTAATCTCAAAATTGTAAATATTCTATGGCAGAATTTAGCTTTAACTTAGAACATATATCTTAATAATAATATAATATACAATAATTTGAGAATTTCAATGTATATCTAATTTATTTGAAGCTAAATTATAATAATAATGATAATATATATATATATTTTTTTTTCACCATGATAGAGACATAACTGTGTGGGATGGTCACAGGTAGTTGCTTCCACATGGTTCTCACTCACAAAGGAGTTTCTTTGTTAATAACATAAACACCAATGTAAACTCTGCATCGTGTCGTGAAGGGCGCGTTCACACTTGCACATACAGCAGCTGACAACATCAGAATTGGGATTAAACCTGGACTCGGAAACAGGACCAGTCCAGCTCTACATCTGGACTAAACTGGCCTTAAACCAGGACCCGACAAGGACATGTGAACGCACCCTACAAGTGGCCACGTCCAGAATTAAGACCAACAAACACAATCGACCAAACCTAATAAAACTATTCAAATCAAGATAATTGATGTATTTTTTGTATGTATTTCCGGAGCCTGAATGACCCTTCACCTGTCTCTGTCCCGTTCCCCGTTGCCTCTCGTGCTGCACTTAAGACACAAGTTGATGCTATTGCAGTATACAATCTGCTGATCTTTGTGGGAAGTTTCATTTACAGATTGAATAGATATTTTTCTCACTTGTGTCCACGTCCCGGAGGTCGGGCCGAGAGCCGTTGACAGTTTTGTGTCCCGGTCCGGTCCCGTACATCAGCATAGTGTAGGGCTTAAAGTCCTGAGCCCACAGAGGAGATTTACCTGAACAAAGGAAACCAGCAGCGTCAGAGGAGCAGGAAGTGGGTTAAAGTGTGTTTCTATAGAAGGCTCTTAGAGTAGAATTAAAATAAGAATACATAGCCACATATTAGGAACTTTTGCCTACAGTTTTCAAGGCATTCATCCATTCGTCACAACGGCGCCGGTCCAGCTGGCAGCCCGGTGCAACGCTCCGCTCTTTTTCACACTTTTTTCACACTTATTGTGCTTTATCTTTTGTATTTTGTAAAAAAAAATCTACTTTAGTTGTACGATCGGGACACGCACTGGAATCGCTTTAATTCAACTTGTTTCGACTTTGTTCGGCTGGATTATTGAGTGTTTTTCGTCGTGTCGTCGTGATGTGCGCTAGCTCCGAGCTAGCCCCCCCGGCCCCACCGCGCCCCCCGGCCACCGCCGCCGTACGGAACGGCGCCGGTGCGCGTTTATACAAAGGAACATGTGGTTGTGGTGAGACCGTCACCCCAGTTCAGGAACTATACTTCCTGTTCCAGAGGAGGAACTCATGAAACTGAGGGGGAAACCATCGTCTTACCTTGAGATCGTCACGTTATCCCGACGGACATTCTCATTTTCCCCTCCATCCCTTGTTGGGAAATGGGAGGTTTTGTCTATAGGAGTTTTTGTTTATAAGAGATCTTCTAATAAGAGTGTTTTTTTTTGTTTTTTTTAAACTTCCTATAATCTGTCTTTTTCCTCTGTATCTACTGCGTTGTATCAATGAAATTTCCCCATGTGTGGACAATAAAGGATTATCTTATCTTATCTTAATTGAGGGTCCATTTTTATTTTGTTTTATGCAGTTTTAAAGGCAGCGTCCTCCCTCGGCACACAAAAAATACACATTTATTTTCATGTAATCAGAAGTATATTATACCAAATGTTAACAGTACATTTTCGTCATTTATGTTTGTACTTCCCTCCAAGAGTCCAATATTTATTCAAACGTGCGAGGCGTCGTCGGGGTTACGCTGCGTGACACTGGCAATGTTTTTGAAAGGTCGGTCTGACAAATTCTTCTTGGGTGAGTGTAAAGAACGCAGCGTTAAATTAAGATATTAGTATATTTACATAAAAACGTCACAAACTGGAGTGGACACTTGTTTTAATGTGATACATAATGAAAGCCCTTCGGACAGTCAAAGAAAAGCCAATCCCGCTCTCATCCAAAGGCGCTCATGGCTCTTTGACAATAAACTTTCTGGGGGGAAGGATTCTGGATAATGCAGCTGTAAGTGTTACATCTTCAAGTACGTACAGAGGCCCTGTTTTAACACGGGAGACAGGATCCCAGGGGCCTCAGATCTAAAGCGTGTTGAACGTCTCTGTTTCTCTCAGATAAACCATTAACTCACAGAGCTCACGGCTGTACAAGAACATCAATCACTGCTGGACTACAGCCGAACTAAACCAAGACTAAAGCAGACTCGAACCAGGACTAAACCAGGACTAAACCAGGACTAAACCAGGACTAAACCAGGACTAAACCAGGGCTAAATCAGGACTAAACCGGGA
This sequence comes from Eucyclogobius newberryi, assembly GCF_026437365.1. Lineage (NCBI taxonomy): Eukaryota > Metazoa > Chordata > Actinopteri > Gobiiformes > Gobiidae > Eucyclogobius > Eucyclogobius newberryi. The sequence goes on from NW_027315724.1 coordinate 35,218,370, forward strand.
CTAAACCAGGACTAAACCAGGCGCAAACTAGAACAAAATCAGATCTAAAGTAGGACTAAACCACAAAACCATGCAGGATGATATAAAGTAAAAAGTACACCACCATTTATCAATCAAACCCTTATTCAACAAGGATTAAACTGGTCTAAACTGGTCTAACTTGGTACGAAGAGTCTAAACCAGAGCTTAACCAGGTCTAAACCAGAACTAAACCCAGTCTAAACCAGAACTGAACCCAGTCTAAACCAGAACTGAACCCAGTCTAAACCAGAACTAAACCCAGTCTAAACCAGAACTAAACCCGGTCTAAACCAGAACTAAACCCGGTCTAAACCAGAACTAAACCAGGTCTAAACCAGCTCTAAATCCAGTCTAAACCAGAACTAAACCCGGTCTAAACCAGAACTAAACCCGGTCTAAACCAGAACTAAACCCGGTCTAAACCAGAACTAAACCCGGTCTAAACCAGAACTAAACCCGGTCTAAGCCAGAACTAAACCCGGTCTAAACCAGAACTAAACCAGGTCTAAACCTGGTCTAAACTCATGTTAATCACCACAAAAGCCAGGAGTTCAGAGGAACATGAATCACACCTTTGCCATTGGGAGCAGCAAGAGTGGAATCGATTCAGGTTCTGTTGACCTATAGCTTCATTTGACTTGTAATCTATCAACTTCCACACTTGGGACAGGTCAGTGCGGGGACCAGCGCAAACAGCAAACAGCACATATATTTTTAGGCATCAGCATGAAAAGTATTGATCGCGTTCATAAAACATTACTATATAAACATATAACCATCCCCTGCAGGATGCTTAGAAAGTGAGAAATAACTTTGGACCACTGCAAACCATTTAAAACTAAAATCCTACATTTCTAAGACATTAAACATTGAGCCGAGAGCACGGAGGACTATGTTAAATACACGTCAAATATATATATTTGTCGTAGTTACCCAGGACGCTTTGCCCTCTGAAGGGGTAACCGCTGAAGATGAAGGGCTGCGCGTGGTCAGCCGTCACCACAGTCAGCGTCTCCTCTTCTTTGGTCAGCTCCAGCGCTTTGGCGATGGCGTAGTCAAAGGCAACCGTTTCGTGAAGCGCCATGTACCCTCGGCCCTCGTGGTGGGCCTGGTCGATTCTTCCACCTCAGCATGAAAAGACCACATGAGACGCCCTTTAAACGCGTGGAAACAGATGCATTCTACATTTCAGAGCGGAGGAAATGTGACGTGGAACATTACGTGGTTTCACTGGTCGAGTCAGGATTGTTCTATTTCTTCTATTTCTATTTAGACACTGACAAATAAATCGATTCATACAACCATCATCACTTCTACTACGTCCTGCAGTCACTTAGTACCACTACTTTCTTAGTGACAAGTTGACTGGTATGTTAACGTAACATATGAACAGTTATTCAGATAACTATAGCATAAAGAACATGCTAACAAGTTTACCAAAGCATCAGTTTTACCCAAAATCACTAAATCCATTGAATTCTTCTTCCGCTGTGTCACTTCTAAACAACTCCACAAACTCCAGAGGAAGAGGAAGTGCAGATTCTTCTTCTGCGTCGCTCAGAGCCTAGAGCGCCCTCTTGTGGTTGTCAGTGTGAAAATAACAAATAATTTCACATATAAGTCGCTCCAAACTAAAAAAAAAAAGACTTATAGTCCGAAAAATACGGTAATCTCAAAGAAAGTGCAACAAAAATCAGGATAAGTTAGTTTTTAATGATTTGTATGTAACTATTTTTGGTTCCAACTTGACTTTTTTCAGTTTTTGTTTTTTCCTTCCATGAATTCACTGAACTCACCCTCCACCAGCAGGAAGAAGCCATTCTTGTTCTTCTGCAGGATGCGGATGGCCTTCTCCGTGGTCTCCACTATTGAAGGGTCCATTTTGGGATCCCTGTCCGCCTCGAAGCGCAGATCTCCGGGTTCGAACAGAGCTGTGTGGGACGGAAGAGGAGAATGTACTGCACAGAGCCTTGAATCAGCCAACGCCGTGGGACAGAGACTCAGAGCGGAGGAAGGAAAGGTCCAGAACTAAATTTAAATATGTGAGATTTCTCAAAATGATGGCGTCGTACCACAGTGAATCATCTGCCTCACTCTCACTCTGCTTCCTCTAAAACGTAGTGGACATGATTATATTTAGGATTTTACTCAAACAAATTGCTATTTTTTTCCCAGTTAGTGCTGTTTATAATTGTACTTCCTGGTTGAACTTGAGCTGCAGGACCAAAGCTCATCTAATTTACACAATAATTGATGATATTACAAATAATAATACCTGATAACACCTTTATTTTGTTGTTAAATTATTGTTTTGGAGCTCATTCAGTGGGTCTTTGACAGTGGGTCAGGGAAATGCAGTGGGTCTTTGACAGTGGGTCAGGGAAATGCAGTGGGTCTTTGACAGTGGGTCAGGGAAATGCAGTGGGTCATTGTTAGTGGGTCAGGGAAATGCAGTGGGTCTTTGACAGTGGGTCAGGGAAATGCAGTGGGTCTTTGACAGTGGGTCAGGGAAATGCAGTGGGTCTTTGACAGTGGGTCAGGGAAATGCAGTGGGTCTTTGACAGTGGGTCAGGGAAATGCAGTGGGTCATTGTTAGTGGGTCAGGGAAATGCAGTGGGTCTTTGACAGTGGGTCAGGGAAATGCAGTGGGTCATTGTTAGTGGGTCAGGGAAATGCAGTGGGTCTTTGACAGTGGGTCAGGGAAATGCAGTGGGTCATTGTTAGTGGGTCAGGGAAATGCAGTGGGTCTTTGACAGTGGGTCAGGGAAATGCAGTGGGTCTTTGACAGTGGGTCAGGGAAATGCAGTGGGTCTTTGACAGTGGGTCAGGGAAATGCAGTGGGTCTTTGACAGTGGGTCAGGGAAATGCAGTGGGTCTTTGACAGTGGGTCAGGGAAATGCAGTGGGTCTTTGACAGTGGGTCAGGGAAATGCAGTGGGTCTTTGACAGTGGGTCAGGGAAATGCAGTGGGTCTTTGACAGTGGGTCAGGGAAATGCAGAGGGTCTTTACAGTGGGTCAGGAGTCCACCAAGGCCACGCTGCACATTCTGACTCTCGACTCGACAAAGGGGATTTTCTTTCTTCGTGTGAATTAAAAGACTCACCCATGAGGTAGTCTGTGGTTTCAGGGTCAACCGCATCGAATTCTGTCCGATTCCACACATAACGAGCGACCTGGAAACACAGTAACTTAGAGCGTGAGGAAAGATGCTATTGTTCAAAAGTATAGTAAACATACAGATAAAACATTCCATATTTAGCAAATTAGATGGTTTACAATAAAAGAGTATGTCCATTAACGTGCACTGTCCCCATCAAATAAACTGGGACGGAAGTTACAAGTGTTGTTTGAGATATTAAGGAGGAAACTCATGTCAAATGAAATACGTAAAGTATCCAACATTTTAATGGAAAAATAAAAATTCCAAAATTCCAATCGATCCTCGGTCTTCTGGGTGAAAAAGCAAGTTGTATCTTTTCTGGATGTCACGATGATTCTTTGCTTGAAAAAAGTCCAACTAAAAGTGAATCTGTTGTTTTTATGTAACATTTGATTCGCTAAAGTAGGTCACGTGTTAGAGAACTGGTTATGTCTTGGAGGATGTGAGTGTGAACGATTGCAGTGTCATTTGATGTCAGTAATCATGAATAAAAATCACCAAATCAATAAAAAATCTGATATTGTGTCATCCCTACTTGTGTTTTGACCACTACAACTACTATCACCACCACAACAACTACTACTACTACTATCAAAACTATATCGAGTCTGTCTTCATACTTTTGCAGTACGTATAATGTTCACACTTTTCCCTCTGTTTCTCTTGTGTGGTTTTCCTGCTTTTGTCTGCTGGCTCTAGCTCCAGGTGGGCCGGACCACCTTCTGTCTGCTAGCTCTAGCTCCAGGTGGGCCGGACCACGTAACAAAAGGAGACACGTTGACAGGCCTGTTACACTCTGTCTGCTTTTCGGAGGTCAGTCATTTGTGCCAATTACGAGCGGGACGAGCAGGTGCAGCGCTACAAGCAAACACCGTGAACCGAGCGCTCTGGGTTTAGATATTAGATAAATCAAGCTGTCATTTCTATAAGCATTCTCTAACTATTGACTATTGGCATGAGGCCATATTATCTGCCCCGGGAGTTCTCACATGTGATTTTGATCGCAGTATATGTGGCCCCGTCTGCCAATGCTGAAAATGCTTGTGAAGCACTGCTCTCCTGCACTTGTAGGCTGCAAACACAGCACCCACAGGCTCTCTTCCTCATCTCTGGTGACTTTAACCACGCTTCTCCCTCTTCTGTTCTACCAACATACACCCAGTATGTTACCTGCCCCACCAGAGACAATAGAACATTGGACTTGTTTTTGCCAACACCAAAGAGGCTTATTCTTCTTCCCCCTCCCTCCCCTGGGCAGCTCGGACCACAACCTTGTACATCTGAGGCCTATGTATGAACCCATCGTGCGCAGGCAGCCTGTGGTGTCCCGTGAGGTGAGGATGTGGTCTGCTGAGAGCGAGGAGGCTCTGAGGGTCTGCTTCAGCACCACTGTCTGGACTGAGCTTTATGACCCACATGGGGAGGACATCAACACCATCACAGAGTGCATCACGGACTACATCAACTTCTGTTTTGAGAACATTGTTCCCTCCCGGACGGTGCAGTGTTTTCCAAACAACAAGCCATGGATTAACCGTGAACTGAAGGCTCTGCTGAAGGAGAAGAAGAGAGCCTTCAGGTCAGGGAACAAGGAGGAGCTGAGGACTGTGCAGAAGGAGCTGAGGAGGAAGATCAGGCAGGCTGAAGCCGGCTACAAGAGGAGGATGGAGGAGCAGCTGCAGCAAAAGGACATTCAGGGAGTGTGGAGGAGCCTGAAAACCATCTCGGGCTTTAAAATCCCCCCTGCCCAGACAGAGGGGGACCTACAGTGGGTGAATGATTTAAATGCTCACTTCTTGAGATTTGATCGGTCACCCACCCCTCCCCCTGCACAGCTGCATGCTCCCTCTTCCACAGCTGGACAATGCCCGGCATCCGTTCCTCTTCACTTCTGCGCCCCGGACCATCAGCTCCCCACTTCGCCTGGACTCACCCATCCCCCCAGCACACAGTCCCCTTGCCATCCACTGACTGTCACAGCAGCACAGGTGAAGAGAGAGCTGAAGAGGATTAAAATGAGGAAGGCAGCAGGACCTGATGGCATTTGCCCCAGGCTCCTTAAGTCCTGCGCAGATGAACTGTGTGGAGTTATGGAGCATGTCTTCAACATGAGCCTGAAGCTGAGGGTGGTACCACAGGTCTGGAAGACCTCCTGTCTGGTACCAGTGCCCAAGACACCGCGCGCCAAAGACCTCAACAGCTTCAGGCCAGTGGCTCTCACGTCCCACCTGATGAACACACTGGAGCGGCTGGTCCTGGACCACCTCCGCTCCACCGTGAGCTCAGCCATGGACCCGCTGCAGTTTGCATACCGGCCTGGCATCGGAGTGGAGGACGCCGTCATCTCCCTGCTGCACCGCTCTCTCTCTCACCTGGAAAAGCCTGGCAGCTCTGTGAGGATTCTGTTCTTCGATCTTTCCAGCACCTTCAACACCATCCAGCCGCTGCTCCTGAGGGACAAGCTGGAGACGGCTGGTGTGGAGTATGACCTGGCAGAGTGGATCCTGGACTACCTCATGGACCGACCCCAGTTTGTGAGAGCCCGGGACTGTGTGTCTGACACTCGGACCTGCAGTGTGGGGGCGCCCCAGGGCACTGTCCTCGCGCCCTTTCTCTTCACCCTTTACACTGCAGACTTCAGACATGACACGGACAGCTGTGTCCTGCTGAAGTTCTCTGATGACTCTGCCATCATAGGACTCATCACGGACGACGATGATGCGGATTACAGAGGACTGGAGCAGGACTTTGTGGACTGGTGTCAGCGGAACCACCTCCTCATCAACGCGGGGAAGACCAAGGAGATGGTGGTGGACTTCCGCAGACACCACCCCACTGCCCCCTCACCAGTGAACATCCAGGGACGGGACATTGAGAGAGTGGACTCATACAAGTACCTGGGTGTTCATCTGAACCACAAACTGGACTGGACTCATAACACAGACGCACTGTACAGGAAGAGCCAGAGTCGGCTCTACCTCCTGAGGAGACTCAGGTCTTTTGGAGTGACAGGGCCACTCCTGAAGACCTTCTACGACTCTGTGGTGGCATCAGCCCTCCTGTACGGTGTGGCCTGCTGGAGCAGCAGCATCACAGAGAGGGAGAGGAAGAAGCTGGACAGAGTCATCAAGAAGTCCAGCTCCGTCCTGGGCTGTGCTCTGGACTCGGTGCAGGAGGTGGGGAACAGAAGGGTCCTGGCTAGATTCACATCTATGCTTGACCATGAGTGCCACCCCCTGCAGGACACTCTGTCTGCTCTGGAGAGCAGCTTCAGTGAGAGACTGATCCACCCTCGCTGTGCGAAGGAGAGGTTTCGCAGGTCTTTCCTTCTTCTCCTATAAGTGATCTATTCTTTTCCTCTGTATCTGAATCTACCTGCGTTACACCAATGAAATTTCCCCATGTGGGACAATAAAGGATTATCTTATCTTATCTTAAGTCCTCGCAAGCTATCAAATTTCAGAGTTTTAGACATACTTTGCAACATGGTAGAAAAAGCTTCAGTTGTAGTCATTTGGACTCAGTTTGAAAAAATAGACGTTTCGACTCTCATCCAAGAGTCATTGTCAATAAAAGAATTTAGATCGAGAACTCCGATATTAATACTGTTCTGTGGTAAGACCCGCCCATTGGGAGGAGCCTTCCTGAAGTAAGAAAGAGTTGTTTGTTTCAACAGAAACTCCCCCTTGTATCTACCGAGCCTATTCAGAATTTTAATGGGCTATTAGAATCCTCTTTGTCTTTGTGAGACCCTGGCTCAACCACCCTGAGTACCTGATTAGCATCTAAATGTCCTGGTCCTGGTCCTCTACTTTTCCAGGGGTTCAGTATCCCATTATAAATAACAGGAAGATTAAATCTTAGCCCTCCATTTCTGTTTAAAGAAGGTTTTTCTTTTTTAACAAAAATAGCTTCCTTGACTCCTCTTTCAAACCATCTTTTCTCCCTGCTTAAAACCTTCACCTCACCGTCTTCAAACGAGTGATTAGAGGCTTCAAGATGGAGATGCACGGCGCTCTGTGGTCCTGAACTAGTATTTCTTCTGTGCTGATAAAGCCTCTTGTGTAGAGGCTGTTTTGTCTCACCTATGTACCGTTCTTTACAGCTTTCTTCACTGCATTGGACAGAATAAACTACATTGCTCTGTTTTTGAGTCGGCAACTTGTCCTTTGGGTGAACCAGTTTTTGTCTTAAAGTGTTTCCTGGTTTAAAATAAACAGGGACTTCGTGTTGTCTAAAAATTCTCTGCAGTTTTTCCGACAGGCCAGAGACATAAGGGATAGAAACACCCTTCCTTCTCTGTTCAGTTTCCCTTTTGTCCTGCTTCTTGGTTCTCTTCACTCTGTTGAGAGCCCAAGCGGGGTAACCACAGGCTGAGAGGGCATTTTGGACATGTTTTTCCTCTTTCTTCTTGCCCTCTGAGCTGGTGGGCACACCTTGAGCTCTGTGTTGTAAGGTTCTGATCACACCCAGCTTGTGCTGTAGTGGGTGGTTGGAACCAAAGAGCAGATACTGGTCTGTGTGTGTAGGTTTCCTATATACTTCTATTTGGAGTTTCCCGTCCTCTCCTCCTTCCAGTTCTTGTTTCAAGAAACAAAAACTGGAAACCTTCTCAGAGCACATCAATGCTGTGGACCCACATATTAGGTTTACAAGAGAAGACGCTAAGGAGAATCGCTTGGCCTTTCTTGATTGTTCCACGATCAGAGGAGAGGACAGAGGACAGTGAAGCGCCCCTAAAAAGTGTCTTTCATTTCATAGAATTTATTCATTTTAGGGTGACTTAGCGAGATCGAATGTACTGATGCAAACACTGAGCTAGCCAAGGTGATTAGCCATTTCAATGGGACCTTCCTGGTTAAATGCTGCTTGTATAAGAAGCAAATAAATAAATGAAACAAGATCATAATAATAAGGTAGACCTGCCTTTCCAAGTTTCTTTCTCTGCCACTCATCGATGAGGTTGCGTCCGTCTTGCCGTTTGCCCCTTGAGGTGAAGTCTAGAGGGTACTCCGGGTCTTTGGTGCCTCGTGGGGTCATGTACTTCCTCCCTCCTCCAATGATCACCTGCAAAGACACACACTGTGTATTAGTACTGCATCATTTACTTTATATCCATATTTAATTCTGCTCCTGCTGCTACTATAGTGATAATGGGACTATGACTATTGCATCAGCTCCTATAAACTGTGTGTTTGCGAACTGGTTTATGAACAAGACATATTATGCATTATTCGTATTATTGTTATTTCTCTTTAAACGTCCTCTATGCTTTAGGATCTCATGTTTGAAGTATTGAAACGGCACATTACTTCATATGAGTAAGGCGTTCCCTCATTAGGATCTGGTGTTAGCATTCCATCTAAGGTTATGGTTCACTTTATCGTCCCCATAGGGAAATTTGTCCTCTGCATTTGACCCACTGGGGCTTCTCAGGGACTCCAGATCTCTGTGCTATGCTTGGTCAGGACTGTAGCAGGAGGATTTGACCTATCTACTGGCAGCAGAATCGATTTCCATGAAAAAACAAAAAACAAAAGCTAGCCTGCTTCGACATGCCAATCCAAGCATGCAGTTGTAATGAACCCGATTTGACTCATCAACTCAGATGAGGCTGCGGATGGTTTATGGACTTAAAAAGAGCGAGAGGACCTCATAAACAGATGAATGAAAAGTCTGAATGACGCTAAATACAAGTCCAAGTGTGTTTTTGATGAGGGAACATTGTTACAAAATGGATGAGAGCTCAAGAGTCAGTTTTGCATATAATGTCCAATAAAGTAATGTCATCTTGTTTAACTCCTACTGTATGTAACTAAATGTGCGTATGGCTTTATTTTCTACCCAGAAAAGACAATCTGTTATTCTCTACATTCTAGTAATACGCATTATTCAGTGTTCATAATGTTATGGCTTGTCCTCACATCGATGTCAGTGTTGTTGATGAGCTGAGCGGAGATGTCTGTGCATCCGTCCCGTTTGGCAGAGGCGGGCAGGTCAGCGTCGCCGTACCACTTCCTGCTGGCGCTGTGGGCATAGGTCGTGGCAGGAGTGGCATGCTGCACTCTGGTTGTGGTCACTATGCCAACAGATTTCCCTACGAGGGGAAAAGGACACAGCAAAAATTGGCCTAAACCATCGCTGAATAGTAATCTAAATTGGAGCTCTCCGTGGTTCTGATGCACTGGCCTAAAACGATCTTTTTATGTTGCTCAATCAAAAGAAAGATATATTAAAAATAGCAGGTTTTGACATATAGCTTTTACACTGTTCATTACCACTTGATATGAAGAAGCTTTTGTCTTACAGGTTTAAAGGGAGAGTATTTCAGAGTATTACATTCGCTCCTCATTTTTGTTGGCCAGATCCTACAGCTAAAACCACTTGGACAGAAATAAATATTTACAAGGACTCTGAATATAATGATTGTAGTACCTTTTTTAAAGCTACACACCCAACTTTTAATGAAATGTTATCTTGAAAACATGTAAGTGAGAAATACCTCAAAATAAGAGTTATAGTTTATACTAAACACGTCAAATTTACCACATGGAGATATTTCTATTTAGTAGTGTATTTACATGAAGATAAGTTTGTTATCTTAAGTTCGGGGGCAGGACCACGCCCCTTTTACGCCCCTTCATGCGACTTCACCATTTGAGCTTCCGTGTCACATACACCTGTGTTCATGACATCGCCCTCCCACTCTCTTTCAATCATTCTAAAAATTCTAATTATCTCCTAGATGGGGGTATCGAGCCTACAGCCCTCATCGCCAGAAGCCCCAAAACAGCATCCATTTCTATACATTTGTGCCGTTCATGTTTCTCGTATGTCAATAAACACTTTGCGCCGTAGCCGGGGTTGTGCTCCTTGCTAGTGAAAGTATATTAATGCAAAAGGGTTAAAGAGGAGCAGACTTTTACCTGTCGACTCATAATGGCCTCGATGATAACTGTTTACAGCAGGTGGTAAAAACTGGGGCGGAACCTTTGCCCGCTCCTGTAAAGGCCCTAAAGCTTCACATGTGAAGGCGTCTGAGTCTGGATTAGACCTGGAGATTTGGCGTCTTTGGCGTCGAGGGGTAACACAATCATTGTCTTATTCACAGTATAGAGTAATAACTGTATAATAATTTGTGTACAAGTTTATAGTCAGTTTCATTATCATTCAATTTTTTTGTGGTGTGAGAAAATACTCTTTATTATATTATTTGAGTTAGTAGATGATATGTTTTTGATACGTTTTTAGTGTTATGCCATTTTGAGGACTGTTGATAAGATCGGAGAACCCTTGTCTCACTTTAAATGGAGAATTTTCAGCGTTGCGAGTTGAGAAAGTACAAGAAAAGCCGCAGTAGTTTAACCAAAGTATCATAAATATGCAGAATAAACAAGGATTAAAAAAACACATTCAAAGAACGGTGATGTTTCAATTGCCGTGTCTAGAGACGTCTGACCTGCGTCCTTGGCCCACTTGAGGATGGACGTGACCTCGTTGCCTTTCTGACTCTTGCAGACACCGTTTCGAGCGGCCGCGTTCACCCCCAGCGTGTTCAGGTTGGTCTTCACGCCGCACAGATACGCTGTGGCTGTGGCCGCGCTGTCCGGGATCTGGAAGTCCACACTGTACGTCTGCAATGAACGGGAAAGGGAAAGGCATGGAAGTGGATATTCGACTGGGACCGCTGCATTTCCTGCCTCATTCTGCGCATCACCCGCCTCTTACTGTCAACTAACCATCTCTCACGCAATATAGTACAGTACTATAAAGTATACAATATACAGAAGTACAGTACAACAACATGTGAAAGAGTTGGAACAGTCTAATAACAAATATAATCAACTGCAACAGAAAACTATGTTTGTTGAGGAAATGAATCGGAGTTCAGTCCCTTTTTTTCTCTCTTTTTCTCTCTCTCTTTCTCTCTCTCGTTCTCTTTTTTCTCTCTTCCTTTCTCTCTCTCATTCTCTTTAATTTCTCTCTCTTCCTTCTCTCTCCTTCTCTATCCCTCTCTCTTTCTCTTTGTTATTATTCTTTTTTTGACGTTGTGACGTGGAGCACGTGCTTTGAAGACGTACAACTACAGAAGACGTGCAACAACTACAGAAGATGTACAACTACAGAAGACGTACAACAAATACAGAAGACATACAACAACTACAGAAGACGTGCAACAACTACAGAAGACGTACAACTGCAGAAGACGTACAACAACTACAAAAGACGTACAACTACAGAAGACGTACAACAACTACAGAAGACGTACAAGTACAGAAGACGTACAACAACTACAGAAGACGTGCAACAACTACAGAAGACGTACAACTACAGAAGATGTACAACTACAGAAGACGTACAACAACTACAAAAGACGTACAACTACAGAAGACGTACAACAACTACAGAAGACGTACAACAACTACAGAAGACGTGCAACAACTACAGAAGACGTACAACTACAAAAGACGTACAACTACAGAAGACGTACAACAACTACAGAAGACGTACAACTACAGAAGACGTGCAACAACTACAGAAGACGTACAACTACAGAAGATGTACAACTACAGAAGACGTACAACTACAGAAGACGTGCAACAACTACAGAAGACGTACAACAACTACAAAAGACGTACAACTACAGAAGACGTACAACAACTACAGAAGACGTACAACTACAGAAGACGTACAACAACTACAGAAGACGTACAACAACTACAAAAGACGTACAACTACAGAAGACGTACAACAACTACAGAAGACGTACAAGTACAGAAGACGTACAACTACAGAAGACGTACAACTACAGAAGACGTACAACTACAGAAGACGTACAACTTCAGAAGACGTACAACAACTACAAAAGACGTACAACTACAGAAGACGTACAACAACTACAGAAGACGTACAACTACAGAAGACGTACAACAACTACAGAAGACGTACAACAACTACAGAAGACGTACAACTACAGAAGATGTACAACTACAGAAGACGTACAACAACTACAAAAGACGTACAACTACAGAAGACGTACAACAACTACAGAAGACCTACAACAACTACAGAAGACGTACAACAACTACAGAAGACGTACAACAACTACAGGAGACGTGCAACAACTACAGAAGACGTACAACTACAGAAGATGTACAACTACAGAAGACGCACAACAACTACAAAAGACGTACAACTACAGAAGACGTACAACAACTACAGAAGACGTACAACAACTACAAAAGACGTACAACTACAGAAGACGTACAACAACTACAGAAGACGTACAACTACAGAAGACGTACAACAACTACAGACAACGTACAACTACAGAAGACGTACAACAACTACAGAAGACGTGCAACAACCACAGAAGACGTGCAACAACTACAGAAGACGTACAACTACAGAAGACGTGCAACAACTACAGAAGACGTGCAACAACTACAGAAGACGTACAACTACAGAAAACGTACAACCACAGAAGACGTACAACAACTACAGAAGACGTACAACAACTACAGAAGACGTGCAACAACTACAGAAGACGTACAACTACAGAAGATGTACAACTACAGAAGACATACAACAACTACAAAAGACGTACAACTACAGAAGACGTACAACAACTACAGAAGACGTACAACTACAGAAGACGTACAACAACTACAGAAGACGTGCATCAACCACAGAAGACGTACAACTACAGAAGACGTACAACAACTACAGAAGACGTGCAACAACCACAGAAGACGTACAACAACTACAGAAGACGTACAACAACTACAGAAGACGTACAACAACTACAGAAGACGTGCAACAACTACAGAAGACGTACAACTACAGAAGACGTGCAACAACAACAGAAGACGTACAACAACTACAAAAGACGTACAACTACAGAAGACGTACAACAACTACAGAAGACGTACAACTACAGAAGACGTACAACAACTACAGAAGACGTACAACAACTACAAAAGACGTACAACTACAGAAGACGTACAAGTACAGAAGACGTACAACTACAGAAGACGTACAACTACAGAAGACGTACAACTTCAGAAGACGTACAACAACTACAAAAGACGTACAACTACAGAAGACGTACAACAACTACAGAAGACGTACAACTACAGAAGACGTACAACAACTACAGAAGACGTACAACAACTACAGAAGACGTACAACTACAGAAGATGTACAACTACAGAAGACGTACAACAACTACAAAAGACGTACAACTACAGAAGACGTACAACAACTACAGAAGACCTACAACAACTACAGGAGACGTGCAACAACTACAGAAGATGTACAACTACAGAAGACGCACAACAACTACAAAAGACGTACAACTACAGAAGACGTACAACAACTACAGAAGACGTACAACAACTACAAAAGACGTACAACTACAGAAGACGTACAACAACTACAGAAGACGTACAACTACAGAAGACGTACAACAACTACAGACAACGTACAACTACAGAAGACGTACAACAACTACAGAAGACGTGCAACAACCACAGAAGACGTGCAACAACTACAGAAGACGTACAACTACAGAAGACGTGCAACAACTACAGAAGACGTGCAACAACTACAGAAGACGTACAACTACAGAAAACGTACAACCACAGAAGACGTACAACAACTACAGAAGACGTACAACAACTACAGAAGACGTGCAACAACTACAGAAGACGTACAACTACAGAAGATGTACAACTACAGAAGACATACAACAACTACAAAAGACGTACAACTACAGAAGACGTACAACAACTACAGAAGACGTACAACTACAGAAGACGTACAACTACAGAAGACGTACAACTACAGAAGACGTACAACAACTACAGAAGACGTGCATCAACCACAGAAGACGTGCAACAACTACAGAAGACGTACAACTACAGAAGACGTACAACTACAGAAGACGTACAACAACTACAGAAGACGTGCAACAACTACAGAAGACGTACAACTACAGAAGACGTACAACCACAGAAGACGTACAACAACTACAAAAGACGTACAACTACAGAAGACGTACAACAACTACAGAAGACGTGCAACAACTACAGAAGACGTACAACTACAGAAGACGTACAACTACAGAAGACGTACAACAACCACAGAAGACGTACAACTACAGAAGACGTACAACAACTACAGAAGACGTACAACTACAGAAGACGTACAACAACCATAGAAGACGTACAACTACAGAAGACGTACAACTTCAGAAGACGTACAACAACTACAGAAGACGTACAACTACAGAACACGTACAACAACCACAGAAGACGTACAACAACAGCAGCCGCTCCAATCGGCACAAGGCGGTCACATTTAAGCCCTCAGGCAGAAATGCTCGGCCGCTCAAACCGTACTGCGACCCACCGCCTCCCCAGCTCCTCCTCTACATTCCCCTCATCCTCTACCTTCTTTCCACATCTACCACCACCAGTCTCCAGGCTCCGGGGGGAGACATCTAATACAAACAGATCATGGAGTGCCCATGATTGCAAATTGCAACGTCTTCCGCCGGGGTCTGAGCGCCAAATAACTCTCGAATAAAGCTTGCTCAACAGTCCATTCTCGTGGTCTCTTTGTCTCTCCAGGGTGAAATGTAACACTTGGATGCCAACCACTATAAAACACCAGAGAAGAAGAAGAAGGGTCGAAGTGTCCTTTATCTCCCCCTAACATTAAAAAACAATCTAACTAAACTCGGAACAACAATGAAGAAACTACTTTCAGTTTCCATTTGACCAAATAAACTTAATCTGAACAAAACATTAGCTCCGTGGAT
Organism: Eucyclogobius newberryi; assembly: GCF_026437365.1. Lineage (NCBI taxonomy): Eukaryota > Metazoa > Chordata > Actinopteri > Gobiiformes > Gobiidae > Eucyclogobius > Eucyclogobius newberryi. Next base: position 35,233,375 of record NW_027315724.1, read on the forward strand.
AAAATGAGGCAAAAAAAAAGAAGCAATGTAAACCACTTTGAAGATCATCAACGCTGCTGTACTTTCCTCTCGTCTGTGAGGAGCCACAGTGATGGAGGAAAGTACAATATCAAATCAACCCATTCTCATTCAGAGTATGGCAGCTGTCGCACGAGCCGACTGCTTTCATTTCCATCACGCATCTGCCGCTGTCAAACCGCAAAAACGTATCGAGGCGTTAGCAGCTTGGAAATGAATTGGGCCTGACGCATCTTCATATTCTAAATCCACCCACGGGCATTTCCATACAGTACCTTTATCAGGCCCACGTCGTGGAAAGTGTCCATGGCCATCACCGAGTCTTCTCCTGACTGATTCTGCAGTTGCCCCTTCAGGATTCGAGCTGCCGTTATTGTGGTTACGCTCATTCCTGACGGGACAAGGCATGTTTTATTCATGCAAAACTGTCAGGTGCACTTATGGTAAAGCGACGCCTGCGTATGGAGAGTCAGAGTGTCGCGGCGCACCGTACCGTCTCCCAGGAACAGGACCACGTTCTTGGCCACGTTGGTGTTGGGCTTGTGTTTCAGCGTGGTCTGCAGGGTCTTGCGCGCCCGAGACCTCCAGTACTCGGGGTCTTCTTCCTTCACTGCAAATCCGACACCAGGGAAATAATTGTGAAATCTGAGTCCTTTTTGAAGGATGTGGATTGTTTTGGTGTCACTCAGGCTGCGAGTTCTCTATATATAGTTGTTACGGGACGTTTCCTTAGGGAAAGGTGTGTGTGGATATGTATGTACTGTGAGACATATCAGAAATGTCGTTTGAAAAAGGTTGAATATTTGTTTTAGTTTCACGAAACTTGCAGCTTGGAACTACAGTGCTCGTATATCATTTGTTATGAATGCACAGCTATTATTATATGTTCATTTGATTTATTCACACGGTGGAGGTCTATGGGTTCTTTGCCTCTTCTTGCATATACCTTTTTGTTTGTTGTATCTTTTTTTGACATGTTACATACGGGGAAAACAGATAAAATACAAAAAGGTGTGCAAAAAGTGATGTATGAATCAAATGCATTTATATTATTATAATTGTCACTGCTCTTTCCGCTGATATAAATATCTTATTATTATTATTGTTAGTCATAAATATCATGGAAATTGTTCAACAAATTTAATTTTATTATTTTGCACATGTAACTCTGAATGAAGACTGAATGATAAAATGCAAATGGATGTCCACGTTAAACAGGCCGACACAGTTAAATTGTTCCTCTTTGAAATGGCTTGTGCTCAGGCCAGTTAGGAACAGAAATAAAAACCTATAGTTTCAGCTACACTGCCCTGGAGCAACTATGACGGGGAAGTATGAAAGCCTCTGCTAAAGACTACTTTTCCTATAAACAATACATTAGTTCAGCCCTGTCTGTTCATTGCTGGTCACATGTTTTTATCCTTCCTGTTTCAGACACGGCTGATGCCGACCTGTAGATCCGGATGCTCCTCAACTGCCTGGAGGAACGCTCTCTACACCTCATGAACAGCTCTTCTTCTGCCTGGATGAACTGTCTCTAGATGAACGGTTCTGCTCCTGAGTGGTTCCAGCTCCACGGTCTGTCTATGAACTGAAGCGGGTCAGTCCGTCCAGTCTCTGGTTCGTGAGGTTTCCACTTTCTCCCAAAGGGTTTAATCTGTTTTTCACTGTCGGCCTTCAAGGCAAATGTTGTTACAAAAAATAAATGTCATTTCATTGAATTGAATGAGAGTCAGTCCTGTACCATCTGCAGCCCGACAATGACAGTGGATTTCCCCTTCACTGTGGTTCTTCTCGACTTGAAACACGAGATTGGGTTCACGAGACGAAACGAGATTGTGAAATAATATTAGATACATAAAGTGTGCAAACCAGTCCACAGTTCTGGCCTTCCAAGTTGTAGCACTGCTCTTTGGTTAAATCAGTCAAACAGTTTTGTAGAACCCAAAATCACAACTGCAGTGTGAATAAATACATTGAATTGAAGTATGCTCTCTTCATTTATCACATTTTGTTTTGCTACTGAGATAAATAGGTATAATATACACATTTGAGATCAATTTAAACTAAAATGTATCAAAACCGTATTCTTTTTTGCAATAAATTATTATATTATTTCAAGTGGGATATTATTATGAAAGCTGAAATTTCAAGTACTTTCACAAAGTACACGCATCACATTTTCCCAGTCTCCACTTGGCACACTTGTGTTTGGATGCGTAGGTTTAAGAGCAGATGAAACATGTGAGTTTCAGTGAAATATCTGCTGCATAGTGATGACACAACAGCTGCAGAACACAGAGTTACAAGTAGACTTCTTCATACTGCAGTGGAGTCTTTGAAAACACTTGAAGTTCTCCCGACTCTCTCTTGGAATAAAAAGTAGTGTTGTTTACTGCCTGAGGATCAGCGTGTTTGGAGCAGCATCTGTCAGATCTTTTATCACTCACAACATGCCCCTGAACTACCTAAAGAGCCTTGTGTTTAAAAGGAATAAAACGCACCCGATGCACCAGCCATGTGTTTACTTAAAGACTGCTACTTAGTTCAATGAATACTATCAGAAACAGTGTAGTAGTATAGTAGTATTTATTGTTTTAGTAGTCACAGACGTGGGTAGAGTAGCATTGGTATATTCAGATATTATTTACTTTTCTTTTTTTCTTCTTATACATATACTTCTATTTTTTTTTTGCTCACCTTATTATCATTATTATTATTTGTATTTTGTATTTTTTTTCACACTAATTTACGGATTAATTTGAAATGTCTTATTCATATATATTGTGTGGTTAAATATGTGTCCAAGTTGAAGTCTCTGCAGTTGAAGAAATGAGTCACATAAAAGTAAAGAAGTATTTTGGGAAACTATTACTACTGATCTGATTTATCATTTGAAGTTGATTTAATTGTACAAAAACACAGCACAAAATCTGGAATTTCTGAATGTTGAACACAACATTTTGAAAAACTAAATCATACATCATTTTATAAGCGGTGCAGAATATTTATATAGATTGTCAACGTAAAACTTTAACTTCAAAGTAAATAATACTTAAGTTGGAGGAAAATATATATGCAGTCTGAAAACAACTCAGGGCAGTAGAGTTTTATTTAAAAAGTCACTCAAGCAAACGTAACGTAGTCCAGTAATGCAGTAATTGTAGTAGTAGGAATAGTAGAAGTAGTATGTTGTATTATTAGTACCAGTAGTAGAAGTAGTAGTAGTAGAAAAATAGTAGCCACAAGTATAAGCCATAATATGAGCAGAGTTTTGTACTGCAGTAAACTTCAATTAAAAAATACTTCTAAACTTTACTTCTTTTCATTTTCCTCAACTTGAAAAATATGTACATTTTCTTCTACTTCATTAAATTACATCAAAAAGTCAGAAAGCAAATCAGCTGCAACACAAAAAAGCCCAAAGTGGATTCATTTATACTTCAATGTGGCAAGAACAGTAAGAACAGACGAGAACAATGGAGCGGACGAGTGGACGGTGCATCAAACTCAAGACGTTAGTGAGAGAAAAGCGTGTGGTTTCCTCACCTTTAGCGATGGACGAGCCCAGCAGCGCCAACAGCAGCAAAACGGACCAAACGCCGGCCGTGTTGGTCCACTCCATGTCCGGACCGCGCCAGCGACAAGTGGCCTCTCGTTTCCTCAAATAGTGGCAATATTTCCAACGGACGTGTCTTTCAATTATCTTTAACAGCACGTCATAAATGCAAGCAATTGGTGGACTTCTGATATGTAACGGAAAGATTACGAGAAACATGTGAAATTGTACTGTGAATTGTATTAAAGAGCAGCTGTTTAATTGAACTATAACGCATTCCGTGGTGTCATTATTAAATGTACATTAAGATGAACATGATATTAATGATGTATTTATAGTGTTATTTGTGGTCTGGGTAAAGCTCAAGGGAACTGCAGTGAAACCAATCATAAAGAGCTTGTATCTGTCAGATAATCAGGTTATGTAACGGAAAAGTCCACAGGGACCAAAGAAGCTATAAAACAACACGATACGTTTACTGTAATGTGTCTGTTATGATTCTATTATGACAGACAGAATTGATAGAATTTGAGAATAGTTTTTAATTCCAAACTTGATTCATTCATGTTTTAACACTTTCTTTTTTTACACAAATTTTCAGTAAGATCAGTATTATTCAGTACCCGCAGTGTCCACTATGCATTTTCTTGTACACGCAAAATTCCTTATGTATACATGAAAGCATTATGATGAAAAACATGTGACATTTTGGTCAGAAAGGATAATAGATCTTAAATTGAGCGTCATCTATCCAAACATATTTGAGCGTGTGAGGTCAGGTGATAATAGTGGCAGTAGGAGTTGCAGTAGTTGTAAGAGTTGAAGCAGTAGTACCTGAGAGCAAGTGAAGTACTATTTATCTAATACATGTAAATTACAGTGTAAATAGACAATTACAAAACATCACAAATTTAAAACGACAATAAAAGGCTGTTTGAAAGTGCTCGCAGACTATCAGCACAGGAGCTCCACAGGGCTGTGTACTTCCCCCCCTGCTCTTCTCCCTGTACACAAACCGCTGCAGCTCCAGCCACGACTCCGTAAAACGAATCAAGTTTGCGGACGACACCACCCTCATCGGGCTCATCTGGGACGGGGATGAGTCTGTAGAGGAGGGAGGTGGACCGGCTGGTGTCCTGGTGCAGCCGTGACAACCTGGACCTTTTTATGATCCTGAACCATACTGTGAGGTGCAGTTGAAGTGGACAGTGATGGACATTCTCTTATTGTCAGAGGGAGGCTGTTCCACTAATGAGGCGCTTTGACAGAGGGCACAGTCTGTCCGTGTGGACCCTCACAGCCCCCTCGAGCCGTGGCCCTGGTGCCCTCCCACTCGCTATCTTTGGTTTCATTCAGTCCTTCAAAGGGGTGAAGAACGTTGACTATAAAACATGGAATTTTAAAATGAACACTATGATCAAAACCAAGTAAACTATATTATCTAAAACAATGCTGGAGGTTAAACAGTACTCTATATACGTGAAGTAGTTATATTTAGCATAGGTAATGAAATACAAGCGTTAGTGATCAAGTACGTAAGCGGTACAGTTGTTGTTTTTGCAGATCTTAATATGTACAGTGCTTACGATGCATATTCTAATTGATTATGCTTAACAACTTGCCTCCTTCAGTGATTGGGTCATAACTCCTGTCACTTTGTCAACATGTTTGTGATGTGTCATTTCTCGTCTGAAGATGGCGTGTTCAGCAGCAGCAGTGTGTCTTTGTTCCACACTTACTCAACAGATGATGTCACCGATTAAGCGCCGATGAGGTTTTTTAATGAGCACGATGACAGAAGAGAACGCTGGGAACAATAAATGATAACGATGACCCAAACTTAGACGTAGAAAATGACTATCGCTCAAATTGGATGTGAAACGTATTGTAATTAGGGCAGTTTTTGTCTACTTAAAATAACTATATCACTAATTATGTTTATTGTTTGAATTCGAAACCGTGAGAACAAAACGTCCATGTGCGTGAATCAGGTTCAGTTGATGTTATACAATAAAGAACAATGGAAAAGAAGAGATTTGAGTGATTTGAATTGTTTACTTTGTCAGAGTACCGTATTTTTGGCACTATAAGGCCTTTAATTTTCTCAAAAAACGACAGTGCGCCTTATATATGGATTCATTCTGGTTGTACTTAGTGACCTCGAAGTGATTTTGTGAGGTACACGTTTTGTTTCGCTTAATCCGCCTTATAGTGCGGAAAATACGGTAATTTCAACACTGCAGTTAATTTAAGGAATAACCATATCATTTGATACGTTCGATTAGAGTTGTAAAGCTATTCCAGGTTCTCGATGATACGGAACTACAGCGGGACCTGGATAGTTCTCCATGAGTGAGGAGCTGGTTGAAGTCGGGGGTTGCCATAGCTGCGACAAGAGAGCAACAAGCGACCTTTGAAAATGAAAAACGAAACAGAAATCACCGCTTTTACGACATGAAAGTGCCACTCGGGAGCAGGCCCAACAAAAACTGCGACGTCGTCAAAAAATTGTGAGTGACTTTCCAAAATATGAAAATATGTCAGTTCAGCACTTTTTTCAGCACTTTTTTTTGGTGAAGAATAAACACAAACTACGGAACGGAAGCTCGATAAAACATCAACTGAATGTCTAAAGATCCAAAAATCACACTTTATCAACCAAACAAATGTTGAAATATGAGAACTGAGGAGTTCTAGATGGATCATATTTACAAATAAAGTATAACGTAAAATTATTTTTTTAAATGTAATAATGCCGTTGTTTTATGTATTGTCCAGATGACGATTTCAACGTCTAAAAAAGTTATATTTCAAAGTTCACGATTAGTGTATTGCAGCCCTGTTCCAAGAGGTTTTTTCAATAAGGTTTATAAGAGTTTGTTTTGTATTTTTTTATTTAAATAAGAGTTTTTTTTAGTTATTTGTTTCATTATTATTATTAAACTCCTGTGCCTAATCTATTTCTGTACCTAATCTGTGCTGCAACATTGGAATTTCCCCATTGTGGGACAAACAAAGGTTATCTTATCTTACTTATTATCTAAACAAGAAACCCCAAAGTTGCCATAAAGAAGTGGACTTCACAACGCTGGTTCAATTCTAGTTTAATGTATATTATCTCCAAACCCCACACACACAGTCTGTTCTTTCGCCTTTAAGTTGAAGTACGACAAATGAAAACGTAGCGTATGATCTATCTGCTTCGACAACACAATAGGTCTAAACAGGCCACACATCACGAGCGCAGCAGCAGGACAAACTGTTGCTCAGAGCGAGGGCCATCTGCCATTTTCCTGCACTTTCACAGCTCTCTCACAGCCGTTCAGGAAAAAGTGAGTCACGGACGCTATTCTCAAACACGGCGAGAACAACCTGTGACGCAAAGAGAAAAGCAGGAGCGCCGTGACAGGTGAAAAACAGGACGAACACGCGACGAACACGTGACAAACGCAGGACCGAAGATGCGCACTTGCGTCACGTGTTGATGTCTTTTTGGTCGTTCCTATGTCGCCCTCTTCCCCTTGTAGTTCTGTGTCGTACTGAACCTTTACAGCTGCAGCTTGTAACTGCTGGGATTGAAGTTACAGGTCAGGTCTGTGGAAAGGCAACCTCGAGAAACAGGAACGACACAAATGTAAAGAAATTGATGCTGTTTTGAGGCTTCTGGCGATGAGGGCTGTGGCTTCCGGGCCTCGATTCCCCCGGATAATTACAATAATTAGAACAATTAAAAGAGGGTGAGAAGTCATGAACACTGGTGTGTGTGTGACCGGGATGCTTAGACAGTGTCGGGGCGTGAAAGGGGCGCGGTCCTGCTCCCGGACTTAAGTTAACAATCTTATCTTCATTTCTTTGCACAATAAGACAAATTGAATTGCGAGATAAAGTAAAGCAGACAGTCTCCGTCGCCATAAAGTTTGTAAATGTCAAGTGGGAGTTTTCTGGTTAAAAACGGTCTATGAATAACAAAGTAATATAGTGTTCTTTTCATTTTGTTTTGTTGTTTTCACTCAGAAGAGAAAAGCATCAGCAGACGGACGACTCGTGGCATGATCGGATGTTTTATTTTTAAGGTATAATTATGTAACAATAATCATACAATATACACATTTAAAAGTTGACATGTTAAGTAATGGACTCGATGATAAATATAATTTGTTCCCTCATTTTTCATCTACTCGTATTTTGATTAATTAAAAGAACGTGTTAAAAAAAATCTACGGTACAAACTGTATGTTAAAGTATGTTAAAGTGTAATATTATATATTATATCCTAAACTAAATGCATGATATACAGTTCCCCACAGTACAGTGTGTTCGTCTGTAAAAACAACTGTAATTGCCGTGCGAGCGTTTGTTGAAGGTGGTCATTTGTTGCTGTGGAAACCGGCTGTGTCCAGGGCTAAAAATAGTCATGTCTTATTGTGAAGAGATCAAAGCAATCATGTCCACACTTATAATTCACTGATTTAACACATTCATATTTGACGTCCTCGTGTCGAAAGGTTCGCTCTTCTTCTGCATCGCTCAGGCTCTTCCTCTGCATCACTCAGGCCCTTCCTCTGCATCACTCAGGCCCTTCCTCTGCATCACTCAGGCCCTTCCTCTGCATCACTCAGGCCCTTCCTTTGCATCACTCAGGCCCTTCCTCTGCATCACTCAGGCCCTTCCTCTGCATCACTCAGGCCCTTCCTTTGCATCACTCAGGCCCTTCCTCTGCATCACTCAGGCCCTTCCTCTGCATCACTCAGGCCCTTCCTCTGCATCACTCAGGCCCTTCCTCTGCATCACTCAGGCCCTTCCTTTGCATCACTCAGGCTCTTCTTCTGCATCACTCAGGCCCTTCCTCTGCATCACTCAGGCTCTTCCTTTGCATCACTCAGGCTCTTCTTCTGCATCACTCAGGCCCTTCCTCTGCATCACGCAGGCCCTTCCTCTGCACGACTCAGGCCCTTCCTCTGCATCACTCAAGTTCATCCTCTGCATCACTCAGGCGCTTCCTCTGCACCACTCAGGCCCTTCCTCTGTATCGCTCAGGCTCTTCCTTTGCATCACTCAGGCTCTTCCTTTGCATCACTCAGGCCCTTCCTCTGCATCACTCAGGCCTTTCCTCTGCACGACTCAGGCCCTTCCTCTGCATCACTCAGGTTCATCCTCTGCATCACTCAGGCGCTTCCTCTGCATCACTCAGGCCCTTCCTCTGTATCGCTCAGGCTCTTCCTCTGCATCACTCAGGCCCTTCCTTTGCATCACTCAGGCTCTTCTTCTGCATCACTCAGGCCCTTCCTCTGCATCACTCAGGCTCTTCCTTTGCATCACTCAGGCTCTTCTTCTGCATCACTCAGGCCCTTCCTCTGCATCACTCAGGCCCTTCCTTTGCATCACTCAGGCCCTTCCTCTGCATCACTCAGGCCCTTCCTTTGCATCACTCAGGCTCTTCTTCTGCATCACTCGGGCCCTTCCTCTGCATCACCCAGGCCCTTCCTCTGCACCACTCAGGCTCTTCCTCTGCATCGCTCAGGCTCTTCTTCTGCATCGCTCAGGCCCTTCCTCTGCATCATTCAGGCAATTCCTCTGCATCTGAGGTGTTTTTTGAAGATACCGATAATGATATGCAGCCAATGTTATGGCATAAATGTAGTGAAACAAACTGTAAATATCTCAGGGACAAGTCTTGTGCAAAGAGGGAACGAACTGGAAAATGAACCACAAAAGGTCAGACGCTTCATCGTGTTGTGTGGAGGATGACGCTGCAAGGTTCTGTTGTTTTTATTTTAATTTGACTCTTTTTGCAGCCATTTTAAAACTCTTTTTTTTTTTAAATATATTATTAGTCACAAAATATCTTTCTTCTCTTGAACATCCACGAATCCTCTCTGTTGACCTCCTCTAATCAGAATCAGAATGACTTTTATTTATCAAGGGAAATGTTTTCACACACAAAACTGCATATTTTGTCGTTTTGTTTGATCTTCAAATATGCAAAATATAGTCATGTCTTGTGTGCCAAAACTTACCACGAGCTGTGGAGATTCAGGACTTGCTCAATGGCACATTAGATAAGTCACAGAAGTAAAAAACAAAACAAAAACAGATAATTCTTTAAAAAAAACTCTTAAACTCTTAATAAAAACAATAATAACACTCCAGAGATCCAGTGGAAAACGACTTTTCTGATGAACAGCCTCACGGAGGTCAAAAATGTGCACTATTGATTTAATACATACATTACACTATAAAGAGCTATCTTAGACTTCTCAGGTTTGTTTATGCCCCAACAGGAAGTGACATCACGGGCCGCGGGAGTTAGATATATCTTTTTACTAACTAGTATTTATTATTGTGATAAAATGTGAATATATGATTATATTTCTGTGACGTATTTTATCTGCATAATAGTGATATTTTATCTGCATCATTAGTCTCAGAGAAAAATGGGTGTGTGACAGCATTTGTTTGTGAAGGTATCATAAAGATGGGCCAAAGAATGTTGCCCCAGGAGGGGGTGTGACAGCCCAGAGGAGTTTGGGTAATGTTTACCCAAGGCTTGATCCCTAGGAAAAATACCAGCTGTAAAAAAAGTGCCGTGATGTGAAGCTGACCAATGAGAAATGTGACCCGCCTATTCCAGAATATCTAATAAAACCAACCAGCATGGGAAAAAACGGGGTGAGACGCAGGAGGGTCAGCCAGGCTCCTTACAACGGCCTGGCTGACGCAGCCCCGCGTTTTCTCCCATGCATGCCATAAAAATGTCTGATATTTCTGTGTCGTTTCATATTCTAAGTTGAATTGTGTTCTCGATGTGTTAAGGAATAGTATTGATTCATGTGTAATTTCTTGACAATTATCTATTTACTATATTCGGGACCATTTAAAATATGAATAAATAATCATTCTAATAACGAATTTAATACAAGCATGATATTCATTTCAATACAAAACACCCCTGATTTAAATATATCAATATTCCAACATCGCCTCCTCTGATGTCCCTGTGCTCCACGTGCAGCTCCTGAAACCCTCACACACTCTAACACTAACACCTTGGCTGGACGCAGGAGATGTTTGTCACAGTGAGGTACAAGAGGAAGAGGAAGAGGAGCTCACTCTCCAACTGGCTTCAAACGGCTGCGCTCACATGAACGTTACACAACGACACGCACTCTATACCAAGACTCACACTATGTCACATTACCTCATGTTGTGTGCTATAAACGCTGGTCCCTTTTTGCTTATCCCGAACGCACCTACAGGCTTGAGTTTCATTTAGACAAGACCTGCAGGGGGCGCTGTTTTGGAACACAAGATACAACTCTCTTTTATGTATTTTGGGAGGACTGGTTACCTCACAGTGAGATGCCCAGCACCTTTTGTGTAGAGTTTGCATGTTTCATCCCGCGTCTTGGTGGGTTTCCACAGGGCTCAGGTTTACCCCCCATCAACTTTGTGCACAATAGGTCAAATCCTCTGAAAACTGAAGATCTGATGTGACACTGCTCCTGACAAGTTGCCACAGCGGCATTGGAGGATGGGCTGAACGCAAACGATCAGTATCACAGTCAAAATAAAGCAATTGATATTAAATGCAAACCTATGAGAATATACCACCCTCACAGAATATGTTTACTTTTACAGCGGTGAGATATGAACTAAGGACTATTCAGAGGCATTTTGTTTCCTGGCAACTCTAATCACAGCATCTTTCGTTGTATTCTCTATCTCCAAAACATGGCAAAAAATACTTTATCTCCAAATTATAAACAGTCCATATTGTCTTTATTCATAAGTCATACTACTAACATACTCATAGCAATATACGTTTATATTAGGGATGTCAAAAATGTCCAAATGTCCAGACACTGATCTGAAATGACTAGATATGTATTTGAGAAGGTATCACAGAAACAGGACAACATTATTATTATTATCATCATTATTTAGTATTGAAATCAAGTTTGACAATATTTTAATAATAATGCATTCAATCAATTAAAATAGATTTATTTTTTCATATTCTTTCATCTGAGGCCATCTTTAGTTGGCTCCATAGAAAAGTATAAATAAACAGTGCCCTCAGGTGGACAAAACGTTGTAGTGCATTTGTGGCACTTATGTAACAATGTGCTAAAATGACAAGGATTTTAGAGTCCAGGGTGCACCCCGCCTAAGGCCCGAAGTCACTGGGATAGGCTCCAGTCACCCGCGACCCCAAAAGGGAACAAGCGGTAGAAAATGGATGGATGGATATTGAGGAAAAAGTACATTGTTGAGTCCATGTCTCAAATAGACAGCCAAGATATGATGTAAATTATGACATGATGATAAAAATACATAATTTTTCTGTTAAGACCGGACAAAACAAGTCAGTGAAAAGTAAAATCAAGAAAAATGACAGAACAAACACTAATACATACTGGCCAATTAGAGCTCTGTATATGAGATATTGTCAATAAATAAGAATATTGTCGAAAGGTGCAATTATTCCATTTTGATTTCATATTAAAAATACTTCAAATACATTATCATAACATTTGATTTAGTCCTATTATCCAGTATCAATTTAAAACACAGAATACACCACAATATAAATGAAAAACAACTTTCAGTCTGATTGTAATAATACCAAAACAGACGCTAACATCGTGGATAAAGTTTTTCTAATGCATCATTTCTACTCATAAGCAGAAAATAGCTTTGATCAAATAAAGTGAATAGAGTTTGTCCTGTGAAGCTCATCAAACACTGCAGTGACACATTAAATGCTGGTGGCGATCGAGGAGGCGTCGGAGGGGCTTTTCTGAGGGTCCGAGAGCCCACTGTCCAGCAAAGTCTTTATGTGGTCCAGTAAAGACGAGAAGAACTGGGGAACTCCTTCGTAGCCTGGCAACAACACAAACGCGGACATTTGAGTCATTTGTGCAGAAACAACATCTGAATACATTGGGTTCTCGTATCGCTCAGATACTGTAGAAGATGATGATCTGTTTATGGATGTTTTATGTAGTGAAGACGTTAAACTCAGGTCTGGAGTTTAAACCACCAGGTGAAACAGTGAAATAATTTAAGAGATGATGATGCTCACAGTCAATTAAAAACTACTGCTACAAATATTATACTTACAGGGTACAGGGCTGTGGACTTTTGCTTTTTAATATTTGTGTTATATATATATATCCCATTCTCCAAAACAACAATTGCAATGTTATTTTTCATTTGTATTTTTTTATTTATTCATATTTTATATTCAGTTAGTTTTTAGTTCTTATTTTAATTTTAATTTGTTTTTTTTAAATTATATACGTGTCCCTGCCCTTTTACCTGGGAATACGTTGAGGTCGATGACGGTCATGGTGTGAGTTTGAATGTTCACGATGACGTCGACTCCGAACAGCGCCATCTTGAGCTGGGCCCTGAGCTCCTGCACCAGAGCGCTCAGGGCCTCGGAGCTCGGCGTCGGGAGCAACGGCATCTTCTCATCCAACTGCACGAAACAGCAAACACCGGCTAGTTATCGAAGTACATCCTACATCCTCCATGCAATCCTCTGAAAAGTACACATGATGAATGTACTTACTGCAGTGAGGTCTGAGCTGGACTCTGGCTTGGACACGTGTTGGCTGTTGAAGAATATCGTTTTTCTGTCTGTAAATAAAAACAAATGAAAAAGATATGTACATTTGAATTCAATGCAAAACGTCATAACCTCCTGATGGTCATGCGGCGTTTGAGTAAGATAAAGGGCAGACAAACTTCTTTGAAAACTTTAATTATACATTGTAAATTATTGCATAGGACTTTTCACAGCCACGAGGCGGGTTAAGACTTGACTAAGCAAATACAGCAGGTCAGAGCCCCCTGCTGGAGAACTGCTGCAGGTGATGATCAGCTGCAGCACGGTATTTAAACCCGACTGATGCGATTCTGAAACAACCGTGTGGAAAGACAAATCCCGTGGTCATGGAGAAGATGTTCGTGTGTTTGAGGAGGGTCAGATCACTGGCATCGAGCAGAGAAAACATCTAAAGAGGAAGGAGAATAATGACACACTGGAGATCTGTGTGAGGAATAACGACACACTGGAGATCTGTGAGAGGAATAACGACACACTGGAGATCTGTGTGAGGAATAACGACACACTGAAGATCTGTGAGAGGAATAACGACACACTGGAGATCTGTGAGAGGAATAACGACACACTGGAGATCTGTGTGAGGAATAACGACACACTGGAGATCTGTGAGAGGAATAACGACACACTGGAGATCTGTGAGAGGAATAACGACACACTGAAGATCTGTGAGAGGAATAACGACACACTGGAGATCTGTGAGAGGAATAACGACACACTGAAGATCTGTGAGAGGAATAACGACACACTGGAGATCTGTGAGAGGAATAACGACACACTGGAGATCTGTGAGAGGAATATTGACACACTGAAGATCTGTGTGAGGAATAATGACACACTGGATGGAAATAAATATTTTAATATTGCAGAAGCTGATTGAAACTATGCCACACAACTATGCTAAGCTAACGGCTAAAAAACCTTTCTTTCTGTGGCGACGTTTCTTTTGGACAGGCAGCGTATGTCAGTCGTTGTGTGTGTGTGCGTTTCTTGCGTGTGTTTCTTGCGTGTGTTTCTTGTGTGTGTTTCTTGCGTGTGCTTCTTGCGTGTGCTTCTTGCGTGTGCTTCTTGCGTGTGTTTCTTGCGTGTGCTTCTTGCGTGTGCTTCTTGCGTGTGTTTCTTGCGTGTGCTTCTTGCGTGTGCTTCTTGCGTGTGTTTCTTGCGTGTGTTTCTTGCGTGTGCTTCTTGCGTGTGTTTCTTGAGTGTGTTTCTTGCGTGTGCTTCTTACGTGTGCTTCTTGCGTGTGTTTCTTGCGTGTGTTTCTTGCGTGTGCTTCTTGCGTGTGCTTCTTACGTGTGCTTCTTGCGTGTGTTTCTTGCGTGTGCTTCTTACGTGTGCTTCTTGCGTGTGCTTCTTGCGTGTGCTTCTTGCGTGTGTTTCTTGCGTGTGCTTCTTACGTGTGCTTCTTACGTGTGCTTCTTGCGTGTGTTTCTTGCGTGTGTTTCTTGCGTGTGCTTCTTGCGTGTGCTTCTTGCGTGTGCTTCTTACGCGTGCTTCTTGCGTGTGCTTCTTGCGTGTGCTTCTTGCGTGTGTTTCTTGCGTGTGCTTCTTACGTGTGCTTCTTGCGTGTGCTTCTTACGTGTGCTTCTTGCGTGTGTTTCTTGCGTGTGTTTCTTGCGTGTGCTTCTTGCGTGTGCTTCTTACGTGTGCTTCTTGCGTGTGTTTCTTGCGTGTGCTTCTTACGTGTGCTTCTTGCGTGTGCTTCTTGCGTGTGCTTCTTGCGTGTGTTTCTTGCGTGTGCTTCTTACGTGTGCTTCTTACGTGTGCTTCTTGCGTGTGTTTCTTGCGTGTGTTTCTTGCGTGTGCTTCTTGCGTGTGCTTCTTGCGTGTGCTTCTTACGCGTGCTTCTTGCGTGTGCTTCTTGCGTGTGCTTCTTGCGTGTGTTTCTTGCGTGTGCTTCTTACGTGTGCTTCTTGCGTGTGCTTCTTGCGTGTGCTTCTTGCGTGTGCTTCTTGCGTGTGTTTCTTGCGTGTGCTTCTTACGTGTGCTTCTTGCGTGTGCTTCTTGCGTGTGCTTCTTGCGTGTGTTTCTTGCGTGTGTTTCTTGCGTGTGTTTCTTGCGTGTGCTTCTTACGTGTGTTTCTTGCGTGTGTTTCTTGCGTGTGTTTCTTGCGTGTGTTTCTTGCGTGTGCTTCTTGCGTGTGTTTCTTGGTGTGTTTCTTGCGTGTGCTTCTTGCGTGTGTTTCGTGTTTCTTGCGTGTGCTTCTTGCATGTGTTTCTTGCGTGTGTTTCTTGCGTGTGTTTCTTGCGTGTGTTTCTTGCGTGTGCTTCTTGCATGTGTTTCTTGCGTGTGTTTCTTGCGTGTGTTTCTTGCGTGTGCTTCTTGCATGTGTTTCTTGCGTGTGTTTCTTGCGTGTGTTTCTTGCGTGTGCTTCTTGCGTGTGCTTCTTTCGTGTGTTTCTTGCGTGTGTTTCTTGCGTGTGTTTCTTGCGTGTGTTTTTTGCGTGTGCTTCTTGTGTGTGCTTCCTGCGTGTGTTTATTGCGTGTGCTTCTTGGGTGTGTTTCTTCCTCTCCTCTGCGCGCCTTTAAAATGCCCGTTTTTCAATAACCCCGAGGCCCCTGAGAGCACTGACCACAGGGCCCGGAGGGGAAGTTCTTGAGAGAGGGCCGCTCCACACAGAAATGCTTGTCTCCGACGACAAAGACCTTGTGCAGGACGGCGCCGTGGTTCACGAAGCTCTGCAGGACGCATGGAGGACGCACGTCGGCCAGGCCTCCCTCACTGAAGATCAGCGACATCTGACGGACAAACAAACATAACACATTTAAACATAAAAGCATATTCGACCGGATAAAAGTGTGAAAACTCATCCACGCAGCTTCTTCAGTTCATCTGACGGAGAACATCGTGGGTCATCTAACTCCTATTGTACTGTGATTATCCCTATTGTTTCTTCTGTTGTGGTGGATGTGGTTGACAGGTCGTATATTAGACCTCCATTTCTGTTCAGAGATGCTCTTTCCTGACAAGTATAGCCTCTTTGACTCCTCTCAAAGTGTTTGCTTTTGCCATGGAAACCTGAAGGACTGAGGCTCTCCACAGACCTATTTCTTCATGTAAAGATGCGCCACGTTACCTTTTTTTGCAGAGGATCCACCACCCGTTCGTCACAATCACTGGTCACGATAGAGATGTTACTGCTCTGCCAAGAATGTTCCGGGTATTAGCGTTGCCAGGTCAAGGTTAAAGGTCAGATCTGCGGTGACGCAAGCCTGCTCAAAGTAAGTGTTTTTCAAGCTCCTTCTGAGCAACAAAACAACGCTATTCGAATGAATGTCAGAGAGACGTTTGAATGCCATACTGTGGAACATTCAAGGCAAAGCAATGACAGTTAAAACCACGTACCTCATGAGAAAAGGAACCGTGAGCGACTCTTGTTTTGCAAACTATATCAAAGGGAAAATTATAATTAAAAAACTGTAAAAGTACAAAAAAAGACTGAAATATTGCTATAATGATAACGATAATAATAATGAACTGACTGAGAGGGAAGCTGAGGTCGTGCTCCTTCACCGCGCCATGGACGGACGACAGGTCGGCGTCACCGGGGACCTCGAGGTACGGGGGGCTGCAGATACGCCAGTCTGGACAGGGACACGAAGGGTACTTGCAGAATGAAGTAATACAACAGGATATTGCAGGTGAATACAGCATGACGGTGGCGGCGCGTTGAGGAGACAATTGTTCATAATTCACAATCAAACAATTAAAACAGGCTCTATTTGATGGACTGAAGACTGAAGTGAAACGCACGGGCTGTCGAAGAAGGTAAAAAGTACCGCAAAGAGGACAGAAAAGCACCAGGGATTTGAGTCAAATCAATTAGTAATCTGCTGTTAATCTGAAGTGAGAGATGTCTGACAGGTGATCAATAATGTGAATATTAGAATCGAATCAAAAGTTAAATTTGAAAGATCACCAAAGACTGCGGTTACTTACTTACTTATTTAAGAAAATGTGTTTAATATGAAAACAACAAAATATCCAGTCGTAATATGTCAAATCTGCAAACCCTGTAGTTTGAAGTTAGACCTGATGTTTAGCAGCGTTCTCTCAATGCTCCTGGATGGGTACAACGTGAACATTTGGACAAAATCCCACCAACATGAATTGCAAATCTAATCGAAATCGCAATTATTTTGATATTTTGCCCAACTCGTCCCTCCCTAAATGGACGTTCTTGTTCATTTCCCGTGCGTGTGGCTGGAACAGACTAATCCGACGGAAACGGTGTGAGTCTAACACAGAGGATGGACCTGGCCGTGACGTAGGTACCTTTGAGTGAGCGGTGCAGTTTGCTCATGATGTGACAAGAGGCGAAGCGGTCGAGGAGCTGCGTCATGGCGGGGAGCGGGTCCAGGATCACAGTGCGCGGGTGGGCGGACACGTACTTCTGTAAAAGAGACAACCGTACAAACTACAGAAGCCTGCATGTCTTTTCTACTTCGGGAAGATCAGACGGACTTTATGGAGTCAAAGCGTATCTATTCTATAAACTATAGAACACGCCCTTTATTCTGTGTCTTGTTTAAAATGATGACTACATTGATGCAATACGCAGTCGCTTAAATTATGCTGCCGACTTTTTAGAATGTACCCTTGCTCGAACCACTTCTACGAGCGTCGATATTGGCAAAATAAATGTGCGTCTTGATCTTGATTTCATTCCCTCAGCAACAATGCAACGACAATATTTTAACGTTGCATCAGGATTGTGCTAAAAAGTGTCTGCAAATGGCTTAATCGAGGTTCAAGCGTCGCATTAAACGTGACTGAACCATGAAGTGAACCACAAACGAGCAGAAATATGACTTTACTATACATTATTATTAAGAGTATTTTTTTATTTGTGAGTTATCTGTTTTTTTATTATCATACATCTGTACCTAATCTCTGTTGCAACACTGAAATTTCCCCATCGTTGGACGAATAAAGGTTATCTTATCTTATTTTCTGTCATTTTTAACCGTTTTAATTATGCATGAAACACTAAATATTCTAATTCTGCACATCTCTAAAGCGCAGTTGTGACAGTATGCACATGTGTTGAGCTCCCGACTCTAAAACCGCGTCTGATTCTACCTGGAAGTTGGCGAGGAGCTGCCGTGATCGGTTGTCATGCTCGGCGTCCACGACAACATCAGACAGTTTGTGAACGATGACGTCGAAAGGCCCCTGAGGCTCCAGCGGCCGGCTCAGGTTTATCTGGGGAAACAGTCAGTCGAACTAGTTCTACCGGTGATTTGAGTTCTCGTGTAGGACGCGAGGTGGCGGCAGGTGGCGGCAGGTGGCGGCAGGTGGCGCGGACGTGGAGGACAAAAGGCGCCACCTGCATGTGACACTTGCCAAGCCAAGTGCTGTTTTTAAAGCGTCAAAGTGCATCATATTCACATCATCTACATTCAAATGACTCGCTCTGTTGGTCCTATATGTGTGTTATTTTGGCCTCACCTCCACCACTTGTATCCCGTGTTCCCTGGAAGAAGAAATACAAATGAGAAGCATTTAGTATTGGCTTAATTCAATTCATGTTTTGGATAAGGCTGCATAATAAATTGCAAATGTTTATTAGCAATTTTGGCTATTGCAAATAATTAACAGCAAAACAAGCTAAATGTATAACACCAAGAAATGAACTGTTTATAAAAGGTTGATTTTATTCATAATTTTACTTGTGTCTTTGTTTTCTTCTTTTTTTTGACAACGTTTGACAAATGCATTTAGACTTATATTGTTTTAATGTTGAAATGATTGTGACAAAAAGTGGGCTATATTGATTTTGCAGTGCTTCAAATCAATATCGTAATCATTTCCACTGTCGTGCAGTTAGTTTTGGATAATATTAAATATTTAACAGTGAAATATCTGTTTAAAAATGAGTCGATAACTATTACTTAAAAGAAACTATGGTACAGTTTAAAATCATTGCTTATTGTTATCCAGACGTTAACAGGTTTTATCACAATGACGCCCTATTATCAATACTAACACGCTTTTATTGTTGTAAATATGATCTATTTAGAACCTTAATCTGGTTATAAATGCATGAAAAAGAAAAAAACACACCATGATAAATGCCACGACATTCAGTCAAACCAATAAGAGGTGTTAAATGCATATTCTGGATAACCTTCAATATTTTTGGATGAAACATAATTTTGAAAGATAAATGAATATCTGTTATTGAAACACGTGGTAAGTATTGTCTGTTTAAACGCCACAACAACATGAAGCAACATTCAGACTTCACTTCTAAAACAACTTACGCACAGAAGTGAGAAAACGCGTCCAGGTTCATCTTCCGCCGCTTCTTGTCGCTCAGGTAGAAGCCCACGCGACGCGCGGACATCGTTCTGACGTGTTGTGTCCGGTGTTCAGTCCCGGTGTTCAGTCCCGGTGTTCAGTCCCGGTGTTCAGTCCCGGTGTTCAGTCCCGGTGTTCAGTCCCGGTGTTCAGTCCCGGTGCAGTGTCAGCAGCAGCAGCAGCAGCAGCACCGGGGGCCACGGGTGTAGGGCGCGCGGGGGGGTTTGGCATGTCCGAGCGCACGCACCTCGCGCGCGCACAGCCTCATCCCGGTCCTGTCCCGTCCCCGTCCTATCCCGGTCTTGTCCCAGTCCTGTCCCTGTCCCGTCCCCGTCCTGTCCCAGTGCTATCCCAGTCTTGTCCCAGTCCTATCCCGGTCTTGTCCCAGTCCTGTCCCAGTCTTGTCCCAGTCCTATCCCGGTCTTGTCCCAGTCCTGTCCCTGTCCCGTCCCAGTCCTGTCCCAGTGCTATCCCAGTCTTGTCCCAGTCCTATCCCGGTCTTGTCCCAGTCCTGTCCCAGTCTTGTCCCAGTCCTATCCCGGTCTTGTCCCAGTCCTGTCCCAGTCTTGTCCCAGTCCTATCCCGGTCTTGTCCCAGTCCTGTCCCTGTCCCGTCCCAGTCCTGTCCCAGTGCTATCCCAGTCTTGTCCCAGTCCTATCCCGGTCTTGTCCCAGTCCTGTCCCAGTCTTGTCCCAGTCCTATCCCGGTCTTGTCCCAGTCCTGTCCCAGTCTTGTCCCAGTCCTATCCCGGTCTTGTCCCAGTCCTGTCCCTGTCCCGTCCCAGTCCTGTCCCAGTGCTATCCCAGTCTTGTCCCAGTCCTATCCCGGTCTTGTCCCAGTCCTGTCCCAGTCTTGTCCCAGTCCTATCCCGGTCTTGTCCCAGTCCTGTCCCAGTCTTGTCCCAGTCCTATCCCGGTCTTGTCCCAGTCCTGTCCCGGTCAGTCCCAGTCTTATCCCGGTCTTGTCCCAGTCCTGTCCCGGTCCCGTGCCAGTCCTATCCCGGTCTTGTCCCAGTCCTGTCCCGGTCCCGTGCCAGTCATATCCCGGTCTTGTCCCAGTCCTGTCCCGGTCCCGTGCCAGTCCTATCCCGGTCTTGTCCCAGTCCTGTCCCGGTCCCGTGCCAGTCATATCCCGGTCTTGTCCCAGTCCTGTCCCGGTCCTGTTCATGCCAAATCTTCCACGTCTTCCTTTGATTTCGTTATCCAATCAAATGCAGCAGGGAGCGCTCTTTCTTGACGCGTGGGAAAAGTGAAAGAGAAAGTAAAGAGCAGGTTTGAGGAAGCGCTTCGTGATCCGCATTATCGCACTGTCATGTTGTTTTATATTCAAACTTATTCCGCCTTGTGAGAAAAGACTGGTTCCGAGCAGCGCGAGGGCTTTGAACCGCGGACGACACCGGTCAAGTTCATTTGAGGTCAAGAAGCAAGAGACGGCGACATGTCCCGCGGATCAAACGCAGGCTTCGACCGACACATCACCATCTTCTCACCGGAGGGCCGCCTTTACCAAGTCGGTAAGACGCGGAGAGCCTGGAATGGGAAACGTCGAAAAGTTTCCCATTTGGATTGTTTTGTAGTTTTGTAGTACTTCCTCCAGCAAGAACAACAGGCGATTCAGACAATAGATGATACTACAGTGTAACAACGCGGCAAACTGTTCAGCCAAGCAACCCGCGGGTCTCAGAATCATGAAGTATTATATCTTGGGAAATTATAAAAAGTCATTAAAATGTGCGTAGGAAGCTGTAACTCATGACTACGTCTCAAACTGCTGGTCTCTTGCCCTTAAGTACTCCTTTGACACGCGCGGGCCTCATTTACTACTTATGTTTTCTCTCAGTTTAACTTGTAGTGTAGTTTATAACATGTAAAAACTGTCGTTATCACTTGCATTTACGGGCTGTACATGTTATTATTCCGTTTCTCCACACTCAGGAAGACACAATGTGGGTGCAAAGATGATACTCTTCCATAAAGTGTCATTATTTAACCTTCCTTTAGACGCGGGCCTGCTGCAAATACAAGTTTCACTCATAGATGTTACTGTATGTTACTGATTTTAGAAAGACAGAAATTAACAAGGCATCTCAGACAGTCTTGGATGCCTTACTTATGCCTTACCCTAATGTATATATTTTTTTATCTTATTTTATTTTATCTTATTTCATTTCATTTCATTTCATTTTATTCATTTCCCCATTTTATTCATTTATTTTATTTATTTATTTATTTATTTATTATATTTAATTACATTTCTTTAAAATGTGTCTGTACATATGATTGTATTTTTATTGAATAATAATACAAAATAAATCACATCAAATACAAAAATCAAAACCATTTCAGTCACGCCCACCACGCTGCCACATTACACTCCTTTAAAACCCATTCTTTCTTTGTGGTCGCAGAGTACGCCTTCAAAGCCGTCTCTCAGACCGGGCTGACGTCAGTGGGAGTGCGGGGGTCTGACACCGCGGTGGTGGTCACGCAGAAGAAAATACCCGTAAGACTTAGTTCTGGCACAGTTCTGGTAACCCCCGGCGATGTGTTCTGGCACGCCTGCGATTCTGCCATTCTAACGTGAACTGATCATAATGACACCAGCAGATTATTGCGTGCTTTGTGGGTGTAAAATGACGCTTGTTCACGCACAGGACAAGCTTCTGGACTCCACCACTGTGACCAACATGTTCAAACTCACCCCTCGAATCGGCTGCGTGATGACCGGGCACAATCGTGAGTAGTGTGCAATTCAAGCGGGTCAAAAGTATCGAAAATCACAGTTGTCGGTACAAAAAATAATCACATAAACAGGATCAAATTTGACCTTGGCTGAAAAGTTTTACAAGGATTTAGAGCTTTTTCAAACCTAGAAGAAGAGCACATGGAAACCGCAAAGAACGAACTTTGTCTTTTGTCTAAAAAAAGAGCGTTTTTAATCGTCATTGTGGAATCAAAATCAGTGTCAAGTATTGAGCCTGTTCCTTGGTAACGGAATCCATATGATGTTTTAGTGTCGTGACAAGACTGATCTACTAAGTTAATAAAGTGCTCAGTGATAAAACTTCACCAATATTAGTACTTTTAATGCTTTTTCAGCTAGTTTGTGTTTAAGACTCTTTAATGTATAAATAGTGTTGCTTTCTATTGCATGTTGCGTATTTTATCTGCATCTAGAGCTGATTTTTGTTTATTTATTATCCATATTTCAGAACTATAATGAGATGTATTTTAGGGTTGAAAACAAATTGATACCCATATTCTGATCAATGTTAAGAGATATTTAGAAAGGACATACTGTAATTTCCGGGCTATAAGTCGCATTTATTTGATAAAATCCAAGACCAAGAACAGACATTTCATCTTGAAATACAGTTTAAAATAATAACAGATGAGAGAACATGGTGAATAGGTGTACGTATGCTAACGCTAACACCGTCAGCTACATGACGTATGCTAACGCTAACACCTTCAGCTACATGACTTATGCTAACGCTAACACCTTCAGCTACATGACGTATGCTAACGCTAACACCTTCAGCTACATGACGTATGCTAACGCTAACACCTTCAGCTACATGACGTATGCTAACGCTAACACCTTCAGCTACATGACGTATGCTAACACTAACACCTTCAGCTACATGACGTATGCTAACGCTAACACCTTCAGCTACATGACGTATGCTAACGCTAACACCTTCAGCTACATGAGGCACAGACAGAACTGTGGTAAGTGTCTGGTATGTTAACGTAACATATGAACAGTTATTCAGATAACTATAGCATAAAGAACATGCTAACAAGTTTAGCAAAGCATCAGTTTTACCCCAAATCAGGAAGAGGAGGTGGAGATTCTGCTTCTGCGTCGATTAGAGCCTAGAGCGCCCTCATGCAGTTGTCAGTGTGAAAATAGAAACTAATATCACATATAAGTCGCTCTGGAGTATAAGTCGCACCCTGGCCAAACTATGAAAAAATGTGCGACTTATAAACCGGAAAATAAGATATTAATGGATCACAGAATAGTTTTAGAAAAGTCTTTAAACTTTACACCACATGGGACCGGAAGAACTAAACTATTATATTTAAAGTTGATTGTGGATCTGCATAAAGCAAAGCAAGGGTGTCCAAACTTTTTTCACCAAGGGCCACATTTTAAGACTTATACGGAGCAGAGGGCCACAGACAACCCAAAAATGAAGTAAACCATTTGAAAATGTGTATTTGACATAGTTTCGATGCATCTCCACACCTTTAATTTTAGGTTGTTATAACATAAACACGTTTCAATTTTTCCAATTTCCCTTTAAAAAGTACTACTTTTTATTGTTTGGGCCAACTTAGCAGGAAGCCCGAGGTCTGAGGACCGCATTTGGCCCCTGGGCCACAGTTTGGACACCCCTGGCATAAAGGGTCAAATAGGTCCTTGGCGTCTAAATGGAGTTTGAAGTGAAAGTACACGCTGTACACACGCTCCTGCTGTGACTGTGTTGTGTTGTGCAGCGGACAGTCGCTCGCAGGTGCACAGGGCTCGAGTGGAGGCTGGGGAATGGAAGTACAAGTTTGGTTACGACATCAGTGCGGACGTGTTGTGTCGGAGGCTGGCTGACATCTCCCAGGTTTACACTCAGAACGCAGAGATGAGGCCGCTGGGCTGCTGTGAGTATGAGACACACTTTATTCATTCTCTCCACTAAGTCACTATTGCACTGTAACTCATGGTGAAAGTATTCAGTACTCTGACTGGAACATGTAATGGAACACATTTTGATTCAGGTGTTCAGTGTTCTGTCTCCAGTGTTGGGAAGTAACTGAATACACGTACTGAAAATACACTGTTCCGGTAGTTACTTTTTCATTTGGTGCTATTCAGAATACAAATACTTTTAAAAAATTGGAGGAAAACACTGTGATATGTAGGCCTTCGCGTTGCACTTAAGTTCAGTTAGTTTAGTTTAAATAATAGAAAACACAGTGAGCGCATGTACAATTTTTCTCTCTTATCTTATAAATAAATGCACAAGCAGTGAAACAAAAAGCTCTTTTAATCCTATGCCATGTTTCACACTATAATATCTAACTCAAGGTAAAAGTTATCTGGTATTCAGAGGCTCTGTAAAATGAATAAATGAACCTGGATCAGCACGTTTCTCCCTGGGACCATCAATACTGACCTTTCCAGACAGGAATCACCCCCAGAGCTGCTCCTCCTCTTGCCCATTCACCCACATCTTGCACTAAATTCCTGCTTTTCAACCCATTCCATTAAAGTGCCTGTGACAGGTTTTTACAATCGTCTAATTTTGACTTTATTCTGTCTATTTATACCTGTTGTACATATGAAATATAGTTTTACATCAATTGAGCAGGTATTTATGGAGAGAAATCTGAAAAATCTGTGGAAAACGACAGGAAGTGACATCACACTAGGGACACTCTTTCCAGTAAAGTTAATGCAGAATTTACACAAAGAACTTTTTTGACTTTCTAAACATCAATTCAACAAATAAAGTCGCTCTCATGTTTTAAGAAAAACATTGTGACATTAGATGAGTTTTTGTCCAGTCGTTGCCTCGGTAATTTCCTTGTGTGATGTCATCAACTACAAACAGGAAGTGAAATTAAAATATGCTTTTCTGTGATAAAATTCCAAATATATTTATCTCAACTGCATTTTAGTTCGATGAGTCGTCCGACTGTTCGGGCCCTTATATCGAACATGTGGTCATCAGTTCTTTTTACCATCCTCATAAGTGTGCGCTCTTTGATCCCGGTGTTTTGCGCAGGCATGATTTTGGTGGCCATGGACCCGCAGGAGGGCCCGGTGCTGTACAAGTGCGACCCGGCCGGTTATTACTGTGGCTTCAAGGCCACGGCGGTCGGGGCCAAACAGACCGAGGCCAACAGTTACCTGGAGAAGAAACTGAAGAAGAAACCCGAGCTGACGCACGACCGCGCGGTGCAGGTACGAACCACCAACAATGTGCTTTTAGGGAACATTTCACTTGAAAACAGCATTAAACGATATTGATGGGATTAAATGAGAACGTACAAAAAAATCTAGCCTTTTAGCAAGGACGATATTGTTAATGTCTTTTTTAATAGTTGTATTTTGAAGTCTAGATCAACTATAATAAAATGTCATTGATAGAGGTCGATCTTGATTTTTGATTTCCATTTATTTTTTCTTTTCCAAAATAAAATGGTTTTAAGTCTTGATTTCATAAACATAAACTTTTAATCAGCCGAGACACTGTAGCTTATCTTAAATTTAGAGATAACCATTTTAAACATTGGCCGTTTACTTTCTTAAATGTAAAGAAATGTATTCAGTGGATGTGTTTGTAATGAAAAATGTCCAAAATTGCACACATTTAGGACGAAAAAAAGAAAGATTTAAATGTTTTGCTTCATTTTGATGACATATTAGATGAAAAAATATACAGAGGGTATTTTTGATATCTTATATGAGTTTTCAAACAGAAAAGATAAGTTTTGTCTGTAGTGTCTCACCTTAACACAAAAAGACAAACGCTGATAATTAAGCGTTAGAAATTACAGAACATTTTTCATCCTTGTTGACTCACTGTGAAATGTGATTTATTGTGATTTTCCATGACATAAACTGTGAACAAACTTCCATCAGACGACACAAACAAAGCTGATCTTCCCTGTAAATGAACCTCACAAACACAAATATACACAGTTGAAGTCCTGATTATAAATGCATTGTATTTGTGTAAGTGTTGAGTGAGTGTGAATCTTCTCTGTTTGTAGATGGCCATTAACTGTCTGATGTCGGTCCTGTCTCTGGACTTCAAAGCCACTGACCTGGAGATCGGAGTGGTCACCAAAGACAAGCCTAAGTTCAGGTCACTATTTAGTTATTGTTCAATTGGTCAGACTTTATTTTAGGGTACACTTACTACCACCTGACACCTGACTTTGCTTACTCTTAAGTGAGTTAATGTGGATTTATTGGGCCCATATTTATGTATTTTCCTATATAACATTATTCTGTTGTGAACAAGACATTTACTAACGCTTTTTTATGAATATTTTCCTTATTACTTCGTTATAGTATGTAGTTAGGACATTTCTGTACATGAGTAACAGTTAAAAAACTATATTTCCTGTGCGAGCTCTTAACCATACCTTTATTACCAACGTTCAATATGATGATTCCTGTACCAAAATGTCCTAACGATTTATTAATCAGCAGTAATAACCAGTTTAATCATAGAAAAGTGTTAGTAAATGTTTAATTGTTACATAAAAAGGATGAAAAATACTAATCAACACGCAAATGTATAAAATAAAGTGCTATTGTTTCATTTACTTTGCAATTTTTTGTGTTATTGTATTGTATTGTTTAGTGTATCACCTCCGTTTGACTTTGGACAACTATTAGTGTGACTCTTTTTTTCTTCTTCTATTGTTAATTGTTGTTTGGTTGTTTCCAGGACGCTCACAGATGCAGAAATAGAGGAACATCTGATCGCCATTGCAGAACGGGAGTAATACATGGTCATTGTAGGAGTAGAATTTGGCATTACATTTCCAGATGTTTTTTTCTAACCAAGTCAATAAAACCAATTGAAATAAGTTTGTTTGTGTCATTGCGGCTAGTCCCTCCTTTGACCAGCAGATGGCGCCATTGGCTCTGGTTTGGTCCTGGTTTGAGCCCAGATTAGTCCCCATATAGACTTGTTTGGGTCCTGTTCTTGCCCTGGTTTTGCTATATTAGTCACAGTTTAGTCCCACTGTTTCCGTGGTAACCGTGCAGGTTTGGCATTGCCTTGAGCGAACTATAAACGTCATTAGTGTTTCCCAATCAGGGGTACAGGGACGTGAGCACATGGCAGGATTTTTCTCCTTAAATGAATTATATTTGAAAATGCTCTTTGTGGTACATTTTGTATGCTGCTGGTGCAAGATTTTGAACAGCAATATCTCTAGAGTTTTTTTTTTTTTTTTTTAATTGCTTCGACACATGTCTAAATGTTGGCTAAACTACAAAACACTTTGCAGAACCTAAAACACAATGATCAACTGTTTAATCCAACACAAAGCACAATTGTGACACGCTCTTTACGTGTTCTAGAGTCTGTTCAACTCAAAAGTGCACACTCTGAACCAGGAACAGTGACCAAAGTAGTGATGTCACCATATCAAATGTTAGTGTGATGATTATTGTGAGAAAAAACATCACGATTTAACGTTTTTCACAATGACCAAGACTGTG
Organism: Eucyclogobius newberryi; assembly: GCF_026437365.1. Lineage (NCBI taxonomy): Eukaryota > Metazoa > Chordata > Actinopteri > Gobiiformes > Gobiidae > Eucyclogobius > Eucyclogobius newberryi. Next base: position 35,261,133 of record NW_027315724.1, read on the forward strand.
ACAAAACAATAGTGACATCGTTAACTGTCTTTCACTCCTGTGGTCTGACATGTGACTCTTCCTCAAGTTTGTGAGCAGCTTTATAATGAAACTTTCTGAAAGACAAAATAAAGCTAGATAAAAACAGTTTAGGTCTATTTGTTGGACAATAGATTGAACAAGAAATACTTGATTTTGCTTTGAAAACTGTACAGATTATTATTTTTTGGTTCTTACGATTATATTGTGACCTGACTAATCACGATTATCGATTAATATTCTTAATAACTCTTGACCAAAGATACAGAACACACAACAGAACACACGGGAGTCACAATAGGAAGACATTTTACAGTAGAGTAGAAAACACAATGTAAAACCGCGTCTGAACCAGGTTTAGATCCAAAGACTTTGTCCAAGTCTGAAGCAGTTCTGAAATCTGATGCTAAAAGTCAGTTATGTTTTGTTACATACAATTTGTGTTATAATATTATACAAAATTGCAGCATAAACCTCACTCTCAAACCTGCAGAAACAGTGTGATTTTAACACACACAGCATTCTGGGCTGAAGCTAATCCTGTGGTTTTATGATTTATGAAAATGTGCCAAAGCCATTGACAAAAACTGTCAAACAACCAAATATAATAGTCATAACTGGCACTAAATGAGTTGTCAGATTAATAAGATAAGATAAGATAATCCTTTATTGTCCACACATGGGGAAATTTCATTGTTGCAACGCAGGTAGATACAGTGGAAAAGGACAGAAAACTTATAGGAAGTTTATAAAAACACTCTTAATAGAAGAACTCTTATAAACAGAAACTCCTATAGACAAAACCTCCCATTTCCCAACAAGGGATGGAGGGGGAAAATAATAAAGATAAAAATAAATAAATAAATACTATTGCATGTGATCACGACAGTAATTGCACATGAATAATAATAAAAGATAACTAAGGAAAAACAATATAGAGGATAGTCAAAGTACAACAGTATTACATAAATCTAGAGGGAATTACAGGTGGTTTGAACGTGAATATCTGATCCAATGACCTTGTGCAGTCACTGTGCACTCAAATACACTGCATATTCTTTGTCCTCTAGGGGGCAGCCATGTGCTTAGTTCTATTTTGAACGTATTTTATAACGTTTGTACTTTGTTGTCTTTGTACTTTTCTATTTCAGGATATCTATTTCGACTGATCCCGTAAACAAGTTCAGGCTCTGAACCACTTGTTCTGGTGGTTATTGGTTAGTGCTCAAATAAACCTCCCAACTAATGCAATTAAATACACAGACACGTTTGCTGTACCCAAAGAATGCAAAAAGAAATATACACATTTATTTTATTATTTTTTTTATTTTTTTTCACATAGGAGATAATAATAAATACAATTGAACTGAAAACACATATACTTTTATTTATTTATATCACAATTTAACTGAATGCAAAAAATAAACATATATACATTTATTTATTTATTATTACATTTTAACCAAATGCAGTAAATATACACATATATATACTTTCATTTATTTGTATTACAATTTAACTGAATGCAAAAAATATACACATATAGACATTTATCTATGTATTCATTTATGTATTAAATTTAACTGAATGCAACAAATATACAGATTATAACACTAGCATTTATAATACATTTGTTTAGTTTCCGCTCATGTTACTTACCTTCATGACATATTAACCATATTAAGGCATATTATTAATAGAGGAAGAAAACACACACAAAGTCGCTTTAAAACCCGATGCAACTGCAGCAGAACGAGCGATTGCACCTTCAACCTCCACTAAGCTGTTTCAGAGGTAGTTTGGTGAGTGACGCGAGTGGAGGAAGTATTTGTGTGTAAGTTCACCACGTACAGAACCATCTAGCAGTTTGTCCTTAATGTTCTTCACCTGATTTCAATTATGTCATAAAACATGTAACTGAGAGTAAATAACGTTCAAAATCACTTTAAATGTCATTTGTGACCTTCACCTCCAGAAACATTAACAAACAGGAGCAAAAGTTTGAAGAAGAAAGAAAGAAACCGACAAATTAAGCTGAGAAAAGGAGCTGTTCACATATTCATAATTCACTTAGCGTTTGAGAGCAGATCATGGAGACATGTCCTCGCC
>NW_027315724.1:35268259-35360759 GCF_026437365.1 Eucyclogobius newberryi
ACCTTTACCCTAACCATAACCTTAACCCTAACCCTAACCTCAACCCTAACCCTAACCTTAACCTTAACCTTAACCCTAACCCTAACCTTAACCCTAACCTTAATCTTAACCCTAACCTTAACCTTAACACTAACACTAACCCTAACCCTAACCTTAACCTTAACCTTTACCCTAACCCTAACCCTAACCCTAACCCTAACCCTAACCCTAACCTTAACCCTGACCTTAACCTTAACCCTAACCATAACCATAACCCTAACCTTAATCTTAACCCTGACCTTTACCCTAACCTTAACCTTAACCCTAACCTTAACCTTAACCTTAACCTTAACCCTAACCCTAACCCTAACCTTAATCTTAACCCTAACCCTAACCCTAACCCTAACCTTAACCCTAACCCTAACCCTAACCCTAACCTTAACCTTAACCTTAACCTTAACCTTAACCTTAACCCTAACCCTAACCTTAACCCTGACCTTAACCCTAACCTTAACCTTAACCCTAACCCTAACCCTAACCTTAACCCTAACCCTAACCCTAACCCTAACCTTAACCCTGACCTTAACCCGGCGCGGTCTAAAACGGCGTTAAAACGCGGTCAAATAACGGTGCAGTTTCAGGAGGCGCGTGGCCGGCACAAAAATAACATGGCTTTTTCGGCCGCGCGCCGCGGCTCTGCAGACACTCCCTAAATTATAAGGTTTTTTTTACTATGAGCGGGGTCGCCTCTCCACAGATCTGACCTGTAACTTGATCTCGTGGCTTGTCTAAATGAAGAGACATAGGTTTAATGCGATACTGTGGCGCGTTCATCACCGTTTGTTTCAACTGTTACTTGGTTGATGAAGTATTTAAAATGCCTCACACATATACCACATAAATGATCGTTTGACCAGCCGTTTTCTGAATTAATTGTTAGTTGCAGCTCTTATTCGTATATTGCTGTTGCGGAATTCATTCGGGGCACTTTGTTTTGAGTTTCAGTTGGATTTCTTAGGTTCAAATGAGCAATTGAGCCCGGCAGAAAGGTTTCACGGTGCACCTTTAACAAATATGTGCCACATGCTCCGCTGCACATTGGTCACTCGGTTGGTCTTAGCGCTGGGGCTGTGTGAGGCCACAAGAAACACATGTACTGGGAGCGGAGAGGTGCATTGTGACTGGCTGCGGTGTGTGTGTGTGTGTGTGTGTGAGTGAGTGAGTGTGTGTGAGTGAGTGAGTGTGTGTGTGTGTGTTTGTGTGTGTGAGTGCGGTCCAGATCTCTGTCACAGCGCTCCATTGTGAAGCCGGCGTTGAGCAAGATCCTGACCCACCGGAGAAGACTAATCGCTGGCATTCCTCGGGATTAAACGGCCAATTAACAAAGAGAGAGGCATTGTGGCCCCGGCTCCGACCGCGTCACACTTAAAGGGTTTGGGCGCATGGGCTCTTGTGTGGGCGACGTGATTAAAACAATATTTGGATTGCATATTTGTAGAGGAGAACGTTTGTTTTTGCACCTTTTAACTCACTCCGATCGATCTTAATCCGATCGATCCCGAGTGATGCGTCTGCACATGAGACCGGAAGGATTTCGCTTCTATTTTATGTTTGTAGATTAGATGTAGATGTTATTTTAAAGCATCTATTCTTATTCTGTAAAGCACTTTGATTGGCGTTGTGTGCAAATTGTGCACTACAAATAAACTTGCCTTGATCAATCACATTTTTAAATTTGCTTTTATAGTTTATGAAAAGAAATAAATAGACTTTTAATATGAACAATGAAAAGACAAACTGTTTGGCTACATTGGAGTTAGAACAACAAATTTATATTTCCACTCCACGCCTTATTTTTGCACTATTTCCGATGGAGTGTAAATCACCTGCTTGTCTCCATGGAAATGTCATTGCTTTTCCAGAATGTCCCAGTATGGCATTAAGCGTATCTATCTCTATGGAGACAGGTGATGCTACTGGGCCACGTCACAGGTCAGGGGCCTCATTTATAAACATGTCATTCTTACTTTCCTTTGTCCTCAAACTTGCACGTCAAACTCAAGATCTTCAGTTTGTAACATGTAAAAGTGATATACACTGTACTATCCCGATTAGTTTTGTTTACAAAGAAAAAACGATTGTTAAAATTTACCCAGTAACCTTAAAACGACTTTCATTCACGTAATCACTGCTGAGTTTATAGAACTTGTGATTGCTGTGAACAAACAAGTTGAAATAAACACTTTGTGAGAAACAGCATTGACTTCTAACCCTATAGACCCCTATAGCACTCCACATTTGTCTGTAAACACCACATTTTAATGTACTTTTAGTAAACTTACAAACATTTGAGCAGTTAGTGATACATTTGGGTTTACAGTGTTCGAATGTTTTATGTTCCAATGTTGAACATTTCAAGCAAATGTGGAGTCAGGCCCCCCAAAAGTGACATAGTGCACCTTTAAACTGCTGCAGGATTTACTGAATTATGGAATTAAAAAAAACACCAATGATTGTGAAACTGCTCTGGGGCTGACGGGAAAATGCCTCTTACAATACGATCACAAACACAGGTTCATTTGTGTTTTTGTCAATTCTATTAAATGAAACATCTTGGGTTTGAAGCAGAATAAGATTAAATAGAAAAAACTTGACTGACCATAATATGAATGTTTCTGTAGTATAAGTGATATCTTGATTGTACATTTCTGTATTTAAAGGTGCACTATGTCACTTTTCCTTGACTTGTCTCCATGTGGATGTTATTGCTTTGTCTGTGACGTATGACATTAACCTGTCTACAGTATCTCCATGGCGACAAGCAGCTGACGCCAGCAGACCATGTTCCAGGTCACATCTTTGGAGAGGAAGAACGCACACGTTTCAAGATGTTTTTGACAATAAAAACCCGTGCAAAGCAACAACGCAGCCATGGAGACAAGCAGGAAACAGACCTCCCACCGGCAAAGTTACGCAATGCGGCATTAAAATGTAGACTCATCTTATCCTTGAATATTATCATTGACATTCATTATTATCGCATCATAATTCTGCCATTGTCTCTCTCGTGTGCGATGGCGATGAGGCGGACAGGGGGAGGTGCTTGGGGTGACACGGGTACGGGTGGCGGGTGAGTATGGGCGGTGGGGGGAGGGGTGGTGCGAGCGTGGGGGGCCCAGTCCATCAGAGTGGCACGTGTCGGAGTGCGGCCGCGGATTAGAGGAGCTCAGGCCTGTTGCTCCACTTCCATGATTACTACCGCTGTCCCGCGCCATATGGGACGGGACAGGGGCGGGAGGGGCCGGGGCAAGGGAGTGAGAGGGGCGACAAGGGGGGGGTGGTCACTGGTGGGACAGGCACAAGCCCCCGCTGTACCACGCCACATGCACACCACCATGCACACATGCCCACCAACACGCTCTCCCGCTCCGTCGAACACAACCCGGGATAATGGGCCCTAAACGGTGCGCTCGGGCATGAAGGCCCCTCTAATGAGTTAAAGACACTGTCACAAGGCTAGAGGGTGCGAGCGTGTGTGTGTTTAGAGGAACATAAAAGCATTTCTAATCATGTCATTCAACACTCAATTATAATTGTCCGGCCCCCCCTCATCATCAGGGCCTGAATCTTTGTTTTTTCTGTAAGTTTAATTCTCTCTTTTCTTTTATTGTAGAACACTCCAGGACAAATGAGGGATTACACCAACTTCTCTTTTACGTCTTAAACTGTTAGCGTTAGCGTTAGCCCTAACTTAAATGATGCCGCCGGCATGAAGACTCCACAGAAGAATACCACAAAATAAAAGGTAATAGTTCTATTTGAAAACTAATGTGTGTGTCATACCAGGCCAAATCATCCAGTTATAAATTCCACGATGTTTTATAGATTTCTATCCTTAGAGTCTCAGTGTAATCGTCCATTTTTTTTAAATTATATATATTTATGTATTTATAAAAGGAAACCTTAAAGCTTTCCCCAGCTTGCTTTGCTTGGAATGTTCTGTGATGTGGCATTAAACGTATCAATCCCCTGGACAGCAAGCAGGTGACGCCCCCGGGCCAATTTACAGGTGAGATCTGCGGAGGGTCGACCCCGCTCACAGTGAGAACGTTTATTCTTCACTGTATCGTATTCATCGTAGCATTAAAAACACCATCAATTGAACAAGTGGAGATGCCAGATCTATTCAATGCATTACTCTGGAACATTCTGGCAAAGAAATAACACATTGTGCACCTTTAAAGAAGAAGAAAGGAATAAAAGAAAATGATCATAATTTTGTTATAACATGATTTGAATACTCACGATACACACTTTGTATTACTATAAAACATTAAGAAGTTCTAATAAAATGTTCGGTACATAATGCTGTGTTTTTACACTGGGTTATTTAAAAATCTACCTGTGATGCGTTGTGATGAATACAAGCGTCTGAGGTTGAACAGGTGTGAAGTGTTTAAGCCACAGACAGTATCTGAGGGGGTCTAAACGACGACAGGAGCCCCCCGCTGCAGGGATTATCCTGGAGCAGCAGGGCACCCACATGTCCAGAGGGGCCGACTGTCCTCACGCGGGTCAGGCTCAGCAGTGGGGGGGGGCTAAGGCTACGACCAACGCGCAGACAAAACTCCAAAGTTGACTCGGGCACAACCTGTATAATCTCAAATCTATATTGGGCTAATTTAACTAACACTGTTACATCTGCGTCAGTGGCTCGTCTTATGTCGGTGAGGAGCGGATTCCACAATCAAATCCATCGTTTGAGGTAAAGCAGTCCATGGCAAGGGTATCAGAAAAGAATTGTCCGTGGTATTGACAAAAATGAAGTAGAATTGTCACTTTGTACTCTTTTATTTCGTTTTTTGGGGTCTTTTTTGGAATATATTGCCTGAACAAATGAACCAAGTCCCGTGCATTCTGCTTGGACAAAGGTGAACGTTTATATTGCACAGTTTGTACACGAAATACCTTATACCAAAACGTGGTGCAACTGTAAAAGGTGTATATCATTTTTGAATCAGCTTGACCTTAATTAGGCCCGAGCGCCACAAGCTGGCGAGAGGCCTATTAATCTCGTAAGGCCGTGCGAAGCACGGCTTTGAAAGTGCGCACGTAGTGCGCACGAAATCGAGCGCGAAGCGCTCGCCCACTTCCAAACACTCACTAACACACTCCTTCACTCACGCACGCCCCGTGCATACTAATTAGTAGTAGGAAAATGGAACATTACCGTTGTAAACGGGCGAAGCCCGTGCAAAAGTGCGCACTAAACGAGCACTTGCCGCAGGCATGGGCCATGCTTGTATCTGCTCAAATCAATGGAAGTCTATGGGGAGTGGGCGGGGCATCCCGACGGAATAGGGAGTGACGAGCGCGTAAGCGCTCGTAATGATGATTCCACCCCATGGCGGCATCGGGAAGGCTTAGAGCTTTCAAACGATGTATAATTTGTTGTTATAGTGGAAACGGCTATATTGTTTTTGCTAAAAATATTATTATTATTTTTATTATTATTTTTCTTGTTCTTCTTCAGCGCTTTGATCTCTAATTTGACCCCCTGAACATGCTCAAAAACTCACCAAACTTTGCCCAAAATTCAGAATCGGCGAAAAATTTTATTTTTTCTGGGCCATTTTTTTTTTCGTTAAAAAATGGCGCGACAGCGCCACCGACAAAAGTCAAAATACATTGCGCCTATGGGAGACGCCCCGAGGTCAACTTTGGCGTAAAGCTACGAAATTCGGGACACGCATTCCTCTCGTGAGGACAAACAAAAAAAATCATTGTGGCCACGCCCCCAGACTTACCCTATGGCCGCCATCTTCCTTTGAAAATGAAAACACGCTGTGTTAGCCATTTTGTTCACGTCAAACTTTGACGAACTCCTCCTAGGGCGTTTTGCCCACTGACTTCAAAATCGGCGTACGTCCTCTGGACAAGTGGGGCATCTAAAGTTATCCAATTTTTTGAGATACCTTTTACGGTCTGTGTGCGGCGCAGCCGCAAAGTTGGACAACTTATTTTGGAATATTGCAGATCTAAAAATTGCTCCCATTTGATCAAAACCAGTCCGATTAGGACCAAATTTGAATCAGTTGTTAAACTTTCTAGTTTGGACCAGTTTAGGCTGACAAAATTGAAATGGCCGCGATAGCGCCCCCTACAGAGTGACCTTTAAATTAACATTGAAGGTCAAAAATTAGTTTTACCAAAATTGTCTAAACTTTACCCAAAATTCTATTTTGCCGTCCCGATCACAAAAGCCAATCACAAAAATGCCTAAATTTTTACGGCGTAGTCGTAGCGATGACATAAACCTCCCATGTTATCCCTATGGGAAAACCACAAAATCTCTCAAATTACCACATTTTTATGTTTTACACTTTAACGAAGTCCTCCTAGTGCGTTTTGCCCACCAACCTCTAAATCGCTGTACGTCCTCTAGACAAGTGGGGCATCTAAAGTTATCCAAATTTTAAGGATAACTTTTACGGTCTCTGTGTGACGGAGCCGCAAACGTTTCCCAGAATTCTGACTATTTGGCCTTCAGAGTGGCCTATAAACAATAGAGTTTTTCCAAATGACATGATATTTTGAACAAAATTCTAATTTGCCATCCTGATCATAAAAGTATGAGAGCCAAAGTCATATTTTGTACGGCGTAACCGTAGCGATGACAGAAACATCCCATGTTATCCTTATGGGAAAATCGCAGAATCGCTCAAATCACCACATTTTTACGCTTCACACTTTAACGAACTCCTCCTAGGGCGATTGTCCGATCAAGTTCATATTTGGAGAATATCATCTACACAAGCGGGGCATCAAAACTTGTCCATATTTTGATTCTAAGTGCTACGGTCTCTGTGTGGCGGACCCGCAAATTTATGTCAGAAATGGGAAAACAGCGAAATCTCTAAAATGACCACATTTTTACGCTTCACACTTTAACGAACTCCTCCTAGGGCAATAGCTCGATCAAGCTCATATTTGGGGAGAATCATCTACACAAGCGGGGCATCAAAAGTTAGTCATATTTTGATTTTAAGTGGTACGGTCTTTGTGCCGTGGAGCTGCAAATATACTGTCACAAATGGGAAAACCGCCAAATCCTTGAAATGTTCACATTTACGCTTCACACTTTAACAAACTCCTCCCTGGGCAATAGCTCGATCAAGCTTTACTTTGGGAAATATCATCTACACAAGCGGGGCAGCAAAAGTTATCCATATTTTTATTCCAAGTGCTACGGTCTCTGTGCGGCGGCGCAGCAAATTTGACTGACACTTGTGTTGATTTGCACTGGATTGGCCATGTCCAATGTGTCGCCGTCTGTCAAGTTCTTTTTTAATTCAACACAATAAGGGCGCCATCTTTATCAAGTCGAAAGTGCAGAGTCGGAAGGCCGGCGGCCTGCGAGGGCCGTTGGATGCCGCTTGCGGCTTTAATTCTTCTTCTTCTTCTTCTTCTCGGGACCAACCCCCCTATTTTTCACCCAGTGAACATTGACGAAAAGTCACAAAAATGTTCACACCTCTAAAAATCGTGCCTCTCTACATTCTGGCTATTTCCCTTTTCTAAAATAAAAAAAATTGGCGCGTCAGCGCCCCCAAATGTACCAAAAATGCACTGAGAGATGGGAAATGACCCAAAAAAAATCTGATCGTAGAATCATGAAATTTGGCGCAGAGGTAGATGGTGACAAGAGAAGTAAAAAATATTACTACGGCAACGCCGTCCGCCCAACCAAATGTCGGCCATATTGCTTCAAAAATGGCTAAACATGACTTCGGAGTTTTTCCAAACGTCGTACTTTTACGAACTCCTCCCAGGGCGTTGGCCCTAAAAAGCTGAAATTTGGTGAAAATGCTACTGAGGAGTGGGACATCAAAAGTTATCCAAATTACATTGATACCTCTCACGGTCTCTGTGCGGCGAAGCCGCAAACTGTAGCTAGAATTTCAGAAATCTCCCATATTTAAAATTTCTGCCGTTTGCGCGGATAAAGTCCGAATTGCGTCAAATTAGAATCAGTTGTTAAACTCTTTGCCCTAAACCTACTTGAAGTGAAATAAATTCATTTGGCGCCACAGCGCCCCCTACAGATTTTATATGGAGGTTAAATGTTTAGTTTTGCGAAATTATAAGAAATTTGACACACAACTCAATTTTAGCATCCCCATCAAAAAAGTCAATGAGACCCATGTCATAATTGTTATGGCGTTGCCGTAACGATGACCGAAACCTCCCATGTTATTCCAATGGGGCCAGAACATGTTTACACTTTAGACTTTCACAAACTCCTCCCAGGGCGTCAGCCCTATTAACCTGAAATTTGGTGAGACTCATCTTCAGGACCATCAAAAGTTATCCACATTTTCATTCAAAGAGTCACGGTGTCTGTGCGGCAAAGCCGCACATTTTGCCAAGAATTCAAAATAAAATTGCTTTTTGATGGTAAAACAAAGGGGAGAAGATGTGACAGCGTCACAGATTCAGCAGTAGGCGTAATAAAAGGACAAATGGGGCGCGTTAGCGTCCCCTCCTCTTGCGGCGTGGCGGCGGCGTGGCGAGGGCCGATCATTGCCGCTTGCGGCTATATTTATTATTATTGTTATTAAACCAGGCAAAAGGCTGACCAAGTTTTGTTCCAGCGTTGCTCAAATTCATAAGACTCTACAGAAATGGCATATATTTGGACATAAAAATAAACTAGATTGGACTGAATATTGTCATCAAGAGTCAAACTTTGCCTCATTTTTGGACTTAAAACGTTAATAAATCAGGCTTGGACTTACATACCGCCAAATCCATCTGTTAAATCTGTCAAAAGTGACTGTATGTAGTTACTTTAAGGGCTTTATGTCTTCATGTCTCTATAAAAATACATTTAGAGACAACTGCTTGTATAGTTGACTGTCTCTGTGGACGCACAAGTTGATTAAAATAATAACAATAAAACACATTCTGGTGCAGATCAGACAACGTTGCTTTGCCCGTCGCGTCTCGCAGTAACAACACACGCACTTATACAAGCCACTGCAAACGTGGAAGTGTATTATGAAAGCACAAATCCTCCACGCGTTTGTGCACTTAAACAAACCACGTCTAATGGCACGTTATGGCCCCCGCGCCCGTCTCCGCTCCGCCGGCCCCGTACCCGCGTGGAGCGGCGGCAGCGCCCGGGGGACACATGGCCGGGGCCGGTCTCACGCGGCCTAATCCCCACATCAATTTAATAAGGAGCTAACGCGGGACGACCTCAATAATGACGCACAGGAACACAGACAGATGCCCCACGGGCCCCCACCGCGCGCAGGCGCTCGCACGTACACTTGCAGTACAGTAGTGTAGTATATCATATTCAATCATATTTATGGCGTGTTTGCAGTGTTTTCTGTAGCGTGTTGAACTGTAAAGCTGTTTGCAATGCTTACGTAGTTTAGTTACATCATGCAGGACACAAATATTCTCTTGCGTGGATCAATACGCGTACTGTGTTCTGAATGTTTAAAATATTTTACAGCTCGTTATGCAGGTATTTATCACTATACGGAATAATCGCAGCACCTGCAACCACAAGAACGGTGTTTTGAATTGTTTTTCTCACTAATGTTGTATAGTTTGAAGCCTAAATGACATGATCAAACACCGAAATGCATTGAAAGGAATGAAAGGAACTTAATTTTGAATATCGCAATGTATTCAGCAAATATTTAGTTACTTACTAACACTGCAAACACATCAACTCTGTGTGAACTGTTTAAAGGTGCAGTATGTAACTTTATGTACCTGGAATCTTACACAGTATCTCTCTTACATTTCTTCAATTACAGGTGTTTGTACTGCTGAAAAAAACATGCATCACATTCTTACTGTGAGCTGCCGGCTCTTTTCCACAGATCTGACTTATACCTTGGCCTCAGCGTGACTAACATTACAAAACTGAATCCAACCTTAGATGATTAAAGAAGATACATAGCTCCATACAGAAAGTTTTCCTTGGTTTCTTTTCTTTTGCTGCATTATTCTATTTATAACAGTTGAAGGAATTTGCTCAAGAACGGACGGAGCTTGAATTGCACTGAAACAGACTCAAATGAACCCTTCAAATACAGTATGCGTGTTCAGGAGGTCGACCCTAACCCACAGAAATAGGGTTATGTTATAAAGGTGATCATAAGTGAGCTACAATAGGACAATAGCAATAATCTGCAGAAGCTGAAACGCCCTGAATTCCATCTACAGCAGAAGGTGACGGGCCGATCGCTTTGCAAACGCTGAATGTGTTGAATAATAGTTTGGTAAAAAAAATAAAGCTTTAAGGGGACAGAACCCTGAGAATCCCGACGCCACCCGTCTCCCAGAGCCCCTCCCACTCCCGTCGCCCATCTGTCCCCTCTCTCTCCCCCGCCTCGCGCGCCTCCGCCGCAGTTGCACTCGCCGCGCGCCCGTGGTGGGCCTGCGGCAGCCCACCCCCTTTTTCAAGAACTTTCCACCCAGTCTGGTCCAGTACAACTTCTCACACACACACACACACACACAGACACACACACAGACACACACACAGACACACACAGACACACACAGACACAAACACACAGACACACACAGACACAAACACACAGACACACACACACACACACACACACACAGACACACACACACACACAGACACACACACACACACACACACACAGACACACACACAGACACACACACACACACACACACCGCGAGATAATCCAGATTCCTGACCGATCCGCCGCTCAAAGCCAAGTTACCTTATCGATGCCAGTGAATCCAGCCCCGATTCGAGGTCCAAACGTCCGACACGGTGCAAACACAAGCTCCCGGTTCTCACATCAACCCTTCCTCTGTCAATCTGGCCACAAACCCCTCTTTCCTCCCTTTATCCCGAGGTAAGATACTTACTTTTCAGATAAAGCATATTATGATAAATCGGCTGAACGCACTCTGTGTGTGTGTGTGTGTCTGTGTGTGTGTGTGTGTCTGTGTGTGTGTGTGTGTCTGTCTGTGTGTGTGTGTGTGTGTGTGTGTCTCTGTGTGTGTGTGTCTGTGTGTGTGTGTGTGTCTCTGTGTGTGTGTGTCTGTGTGTGTGTGTGTGTCTCTGTGTGTGTGTGTCTGTGTGTGTGTGTGTGTGTGTCTCTGTGTGTGTGTGTCTGTGTGTGTGTGTGTGTCTGTGTGTGTGTGTGTAGCAGAAATATACAAAATACAGTGTGAATCGAACTGCGCGATGTCAGAGCTGCTTAACAAAGGCAAATGTGTCGTTCAGAGTGTGATTCATACAGAATGTGTGGCCTGCAATGACACGTGTTATATCTGCTCAATAAATAACAACAGGAACAGGTTTGTGGCTCATTATTTATTTGTTAAAAAAAAAATGTTCGACAAAGTGTGAGCAAGTCGAATACTTCTGATTAGATATTAAATAGTGTTAGATTTATATCTATTTTTACACTATTATACATTTAGAAAAGAGTACTGGGATTATCCTACAGTTGGTTTATTGTTTCAGTGCTATGATAGTGTCAATATTATCTTTTATTGTGATATATCCCGACAGGCCTAAAAGTGTGGCTGAATCAGTATTTCACTTAAATGTACGAATGCGGATTAAATTTAACATTTGTGGATTGTTGGGTTTTTTTTAATATATATTTCTAATACAAATACAATAAAAACAGAGAGCAAAAAAAAGATTGAATTCAGATAACTGGTCAAAGTTGGTGAATTTATCTGGCCTTTCATCAGAGTTGACTGAATGTGACCTTTAACCTGAGAAAATAAACAGATTCTGACCCTGCCTCAAAAAATGTACTGATAATAGATCTTTCAAGACAAACATGGACTAATATAAGCGTTATCACATATGAATATTACACTTTTCTTTCCCTTAACTCAGGCATGTCCAAATTACAGCCCGGGGGCCAAATGTTGGCCCTCCAGCTTCCTGTTGGTCCAAACAACAAAGAGTTAGTACTTTTTGCTTTAAAATTGGACAAAGTCAAGCATTTTGATGTTGAACCAACCTAATGCTATTGTTCCAAGTCTTATTAAAGGTGTTGAGGCTCATCGAAACAATGTCAAATGCAGGATTTCAAAAGATTGGCTGTAAAAGGTTTGGACACCCCTGCGGATATTTGTCCTTTGATATTGCACAATTATTCACATTTTTATTCTGAATTGGTTTTCTGCCACATTCTTTCCTCCTGTAACTCCATGTATCCAGGCTTGGGACCAGGAGTCAATTAAGGAACTACTTTTAATATTGATTAAAGACATGCGCTGGGCCTTGACTAACAGCGGACTCGTTGTGGCACTGACAAAACCTTTGAAACGTGTGAATAACTTGTGCAAAAACGATAGTCAGCATTATATGTCAAACTGTCACTACTACAACTCACTCCACCTTCTCCTTTCTACCGTTTGTCCACATGAATCCTGAACATCATAAACAGCAGACAACTTCAATAAATTGGTCGACATCATCAACCGATTAAACAAATAAAGGGCTAAAGGTCCCTTTGGCGCTTTGCATGCTTCTGCTTGTACTTTTGTTGTGCCAAATTGGTTTATCTTGCAGTATTCATCATAGTTCCTTGATTGTGTGTGTTCTGTGCAAATCATGTTGCCATTTCGTTTAATTTTGATCATGGGACTGACCTAAACATTTTGAACCATTGGGAGATTAGTCCAAATCTATTACCAAATACAAAGCACCATTGTTGACTCCGGCTTCAATTCGTTTTATCGTCCCAACTTTCTGATTGTTTTCTAATGAAACTGAACGGCTGAAAGGACAGGGCGGCGAAGAAGATGGAAGGTCGACAATGGGGAATCATAGAGTTTGGACCAAATGAAAATGAAATGAAAATGCAGTGTGTGCGCGCTTGTTTTCCAACGGGGATGTTTATGAAACGCCGTGTGTACTTGGTGTGTACTTGTTTGTGAGATAGATTAGACGGCCTAAGCTTCTTATGTGCTGGCTGTCCTCAATTTGGTTCGGCCCCGGGTCCTAGCAACAGCCAAACTCTGCAATATCCAGGCAGACGAGTCACAAAGCGTCACAAGTGCAGCTGCAAAACACACCGAGCTGGACTCATTTGAAAAGTATTGTCATGTTAGTATTAATGATAATGAATAGTACATTAGTGCTTTTCAGGGCATACAAAGACGCTTCATGGAACATAAAAAGCAGTCAATTTGATGAAGATCAAGCAAATGAAGATTGAAAAGTTGTCTTGGATTGCGATACTGAATATTATAGCACCAAGTTGACAATTAAATGATGTCCAATTGATTAAAAAGACGATAAAAAAAGCAACAGCAATTATGACTGGAGCTAAAGCCAATTTCTGGAATAAATACAAATTGAAATGTAATTTATTGTTGATTAGATTAGAGCAAAATTGGAGCAGAATTGCAGAATTTATCATCGATAGCAAATGTGTGGACTAAACTCTAAACTAAACTGACCGTGATCAACGTGAACCATGCTTCCAACTCTGAGTCACTTCTTTAGTCAAATGAAGTTCACAAAAGATAAAACCATGAAGTTTATGTCTTTAGTTTCATCACTAAAACGGCGTGATTGTGTTCCAATGTATTTTGAACTCCACACACAACACAACCCTGCGCTTTTGTTTTCGGTCGAATGCAGATGTGACCCGACATTTAGCCCCCTGTCCCTCATCCCACTTATTTAGATGCATGTCCCACCTTTGAATTAAAACATACATACAAAAACTTACATTTTTGGGAGTCTCGTCATGTAATATGGCGTGACATATTGCTATTTTAAGGAATAAATACTTAAAATCACACAGTTTAGTGCAGTTTTGTATCTATAATAGCCTGAATGTATCATGTATGTCCCATGCATCTACTATATCCCACCACATTGACCAAACGTGTCCCATTTTACAACAATTTGAAGTGGACGTGGAAGTGAACGACTTGCCTTAAACAAACAAATGTAACGGACCAACGACGTGTTCAAAGGTTGTGGCAACGGAAGAAGCTGATGAGGGGAAGAGAAGAGAAGAGAAGAGAAGAGAAGAAAGAGGGGGTGCAAGTGCAACATTGCGCGCGCACGGAAGACTTTTGCGCGTGCCCAAAAGATCTGAGGTTTGGTCCCTGCTGTTGTTCCCCCTGCATCAGTTGGAGGTCTGTCTGGATCTGCTGAGACATTTGTGAAGCGCGACAGTGGCTGAAGTGCGATTGTCACGCTCGTTCAGGTCAAAACTACGGTGCGCGGAGACAAACAAACTTAGGTCATACCTATAGGTGCGTGTCCGGCGCAGACGGAGCGGGGACTCCACGGGCCGCGGGCCACTTGCCGTACCCGCCGTACCCGCGCGCGCACCTCCGCGGGGAGAAGGGGCTCCGGGTCGAGGTTTACAAATGTTCAAACGCGCCGGTAACAAACAACAAAAAATCTCCCCGCGGCGCAACTGTGTCTTTATGTCTCCGCTTTGGCTTTACACAGCTAGATAAACCCCTTATGCAGTTTGGGCTACACGGGCCTGTGTGTGCGTGCAGTGTGTGTGGATTTGAAACTATAAGAAATCCGATTCAATTAACAAGCGCAGAGAATCGGCTTTGGACACTGTGAAATTGTCTCGCCGCGATGGATGGAGTGATGGATGGATGGATGGATGGGTCACATCACCGGGGCTGCATCTGAGGCGCGCACGGGACAGAAGACCCAGAGGCCTTTCGTGTCCTTTGCGCTGCTCCACAAGGACAAAACGATGTCTTCTGTAGCTGCTGCCCGCGGATCATTTCAAACGTTCAAACCCGTAATATGTACGCCACCGTTTTGTTTCAATAAGCTTGTTATTGCACTCAGTCATGGGGTTCAGCATATGCAACAGTTTGAGCAGCGTTTTCTCTTGCAAAAGACAGGCCTGTTCGTTCAGTTTGAAACGGTCTTAATTCCTCATCCTACTGAAACGCTTTAGCACCAACTTCAAAATGTTTTGAATCAAATGCACCAACCACTGCAGCGTTCATAATTATGTCTTTGTAATGTGTTAAGTGAAATGCATTTTTATTCTTTCTTTTTTTCTATATCGGGGATGTGAAAGTTGTGGGCGATACTTTTTACAGTGGAACATACTAAGAATGGACAATATGTGTTTAAAATGCGAAAATGTGAGGGAAGAGAAGAAAAACAAATAATGCATTAAATTGCCAATGTGGATTATTATCATTATCATTATTATTATTATCATTATTATTATTGTTATTATTATTATTATTATTATTATTATTATTATTATTATTATTATTATTATTATTATTATGTCTGAATGGACTGCAGAAGGAGCATGTTGGGGATCAGAAGGGGATTTAAACACAGAACAACGCGCTCTTTGTGTAGGTTTTAATCCGGACTGCGTGAACCCCTTTGCCCACATCTCTCTCTCTCTCTCTCTCTCTCTCTCTCTCTCTCTCTCTCTCTCTCTCTCTCTCTCTCCCAATTATCCCGTGGCCAATTCCAAACACGGCAAAAAGTCTTTGTTAATATTCTTTGACAAATGTGACATGACTGCTGGCCTCCCTTATTGTATAAGCGACGCGTGCTTTGTTATTATGAACTAGTTTTATGAGGTTCATACAGGACATTTTCTGTCGGCTTCATCGAAAAATAAAATCTGAAATCCCTGAAAAATGTGAGTTGATTTTTAAAGTGTGCAGTATAAAAACATTTAACTTTAACAGGCCTGTGTATTGAGGAGAGAAGAATCTGCTCTAGGATAATAATAATAATAAAAAAAACGGCTATAAGATAAAAAATAAACAAAAGAGGTCACAACTGACATCTAAAACGTGTCAGATCACAATGGACTATATGGTCAGATTGGCAGGAATCATTGTAGGCTTCTATTTTTCTGTCTGTATCGTTTAGAATGCAAAGTGACAAAGTGACAAAGTGACAAAGTGTGTGAGAGAGAGAGGGAGAGAGAGGGGCTGGTGGAGTGAGAGAAGGAGGAGGGCGGTGGGTGTCACTTGAGTAAGAAGTAACTTGTAATTAGCCAGCCTGAGCGCGCACTGCTCACTTGTCCTCTGCCGTCCACCGCGTCTCCTCTGGCACCGGCTCAGGAGCTTCACATCTTCAGCTCATCACGGCAATTTCCTTTTTGAGTTTGGACTTGAACTGAATTTTTGGAACAACTTTGAACAAAGAGACGTCCGAGTTTGTCCCCCAGATTTTTTTTGTTTTTTATTCTAGTCATCGTCGCAAGTGCAGGTTTTTATTTTATTTTCTATTTGTACGATTTCCCGGGCCTCCAGAGAAAAGACAGAACGAGGCATAAACAACAACAAGAGAGGAAGAGAAAGAGAGAGAAAGAGAGAGAGAGGGAGAGAGAGGAGGAAAAAAAGCATCAACAAGTAGCGTAATAGACATTTACGTAGAGGGTTTGACAGGACACGTAAGAGAGGGAGCGAGCGAGGGCGTAGAGACACCCCCCGGGACAAGCCCCCCGGCCACAGAGGAGAGAGAGTGAGTGAGGCGCGCGCGTTAAAAGCAGACAGGAGGCATGATGTCTTACATTAAGCAACCCCATTACGCCGTGAACGGGTTAACGCTGTCCGGCCCGGGCATGGATCTGCTCCACTCCGCCGGCGTGGGATACCCAAGTAAGTGACCTTAGACTGTTTTAAACCCTTTTTGTCTGCGATGCGTCGATATGAAGTGAAATGTCTGCGCGTTTGGAGAGGTTTAAGTCCGTTGGTCCGGGCCATATGCGTAAACATCACAATACACCGCGATTGGCAGTAAAAGGTTAAATGTTTGATTGATTTTTTTTTTTCCTGCCGTTTGGAAATAAGTACTTGACCTGACAGATTAGAGAATCATGAAACAAACGGGTGTGAACGCGGGTGTCGCCTGTTCTCACACAGACTTAGCGGCGGCGCCAATCTGTTCCTCTGCGTTTAACCCATTTCTTTTTTTTTTTTTTTTTATTATTATTGTCAGACACAGTTTTAGTTTGCGTCCTTTATTGAATGATAAAGCGGAGCACCGGCCTCTCAGCATCTGCCAGGACTGTCCCGCCGCGCGGCTGAACTCGGAGGTCCTTGGCCTTTTTGACGCGTATGCTTTTTAGAACAACATCAACAACATTTACTGAAACAAAAACGCGTGGGATGAATTTTATTGTTTTATGTCCGTTTAAAAATAATGGTAAAACAATAATGGACCAACGGGCATTTTAACACTAAACGAAATAAATATAAAAATGACAATGTTCTTCGGTCAGATATACTCTTGTCATCAAAGCAAACATCTTATGGGTACAGTTTATTTGGATATATGTATACTGACTTACTAATAGATTTGAATGTGTTTTCTTTTCTTCTTTTTTGCTGAAAACACTAAACACTGCTCTCCTCTCCACAGACACTCCGCGTAAACAGCGTCGGGAGCGCACCACGTTCACGCGCGCGCAGCTGGACATCCTCGAGGCTCTGTTTTCCAAAACGCGGTACCCGGACATCTTCATGAGAGAAGAGGTGGCCCTCAAGATCAACCTGCCCGAGTCCAGAGTTCAGGTAGGCCTACTGCGCGTAGCATTAGAGGTGTTTTCAGGCATTGTATGGACAAAGTGACGAAGATTTGATTTGTCAAAAGGCTTTGTGCACAGATCATTTAAAAGCAGAATTATTTTTTAAATCGTTAGATGTTTTTGTAATATCCCGAGATTTAAATGTGTTAAATTTGAAGATGGTGATTTATTTCTACTGCTACTTCTACTACTATTATAAACAAGCAGAAGTTACCACAACCCTTGTATTGAAACTTATTAAGCTACTTCACATATTGCTCAAAAAGGCTCATTTGGTCTTCCAAGTTATTTAAAAGAATATCCATCTGATAAACTTGACATACTCTTGTCTCTCAGGTGTGGTTCAAGAATCGTCGTGCCAAATGCCGCCAGCAGCAGCAGCAGAGCACAGGACAGGCCAAACCCAGACCTCCAAAGAAGAAGTCTTCTCCAGCTCGAGACATGAACGCTGAGGTCAATGTCAACCAGACTAACGGCCCCTACAGCCCCCCTCCGCCGCCCCCTGGCACCGTCATCACCCCCAGTGCCAGCTCGGCCAGTGCCACTGTGTCCATCTGGAGTCCGGCCTCCATCTCTCCTCTGCCTGACCCTTTGTCCTCTACCACGCCCTGCATGCAGCGCACCAGCGGTTACCCCATGGCCTACAGCCAGGCCCCGGCCTACAGCCAGAGCTACGCCGGCTCCTCGTCCTATTTCACCGGGCTGGACTGCAGCTCCTACCTGTCGCCCATGCACCCCCAGCTGTCTGGCACCGGAGGGGCCCTCAGCCCCATCACATCATCCATGGGTGGGCTGAGCCAGTCCCCCTCTCTCTCCTCACAGGGCTACACTGCAGCCTCGCTGGGCTTTGGGGCCGTGGACTGTCTGGACTACAAGGACCAGTCGGCATGGAAGCTCAACTTCAATGCCACTGATTGTTTGGACTACAAGGACCAAAACTCCTGGAAGTTCCAGGTCTTATAAAAACAAGCAAGAAGAAGAAATGAGGAATCAGACCAGGTGCATGAATCATTTGTGATAAAAAAGAAGCAACTTATCAACTTTAAAATAATAAATTACTATAATTTTTGCGTTTTCTGGAAATCAAAATTTTTACTCATCCAACAATTACAAGAGTGAAACATTGTCCTTATTTCAGACTCATTTGACAACAGTGCTTTTAATCTCACCAGGACTCACATGTTTTTCTTGTCTTATTTTAATGTGGTGTACTTTCTCTGAAGCTGCTTTTCATCAATGAACTGTCTCAAAAAGCTTGAGCCAAATGTTAGGAACTTACAGTACTGATGTGTTTTTGAGTAGCCATTGATAGTTTTGTGACTGTTTGAGCCTTGTACCATACGTTTCCCCCTCAGACAGCTTTAGACGCACGTTACCACACGGACACTGCAGTATTATGAACCTGTTGCCTTTTGGTTGTAATGATTAGCAGAACAATTCACACTTTGTTAGTTTAACAGGATCAAACTTGGGCCACTCGATTCATAGATATTTAACGGACTGAAAATGTAACTGACGGAGAAAAGAGGCAGTGTTCAATTGTTGCTATGTTGGTGTGATGTTTGACGGGCGATAACCAGGGAAAGGGAAGGACAGTTGGGCGCCTACTCCAACCTGTGAAGGAGCGAAGGAACCAGTATATGTGTTTTATGTATTGTTTGATTTCATTTCTTTATTTTATTAGACTTAAAGATTTCACAATTTCTTGAAGTAAAATTTGTGGTAATTTCTGTTATTATAATTTTATTGGTATTTGTCTTGAGATGGCACGGGTGTTGCTCATATTTCTGTTGTTCTTTTGTAAATATCCAACTCAAAAATGCAATCAACTATATTTCTGATCATATTTCCAAGAAAACTGCCAACTTTATGTTGATTTTCTGGTTTCTGCTTCTCGTTCAGTCTCAGGGGTTTCGCTGATGGAAGTAGCCGTTTAGAGTTTAGAGTCCATTCGAAATTCACCGCTGTTTCTTCATCGTTTGCATTACGGCTTTTCTGACGTCTTATTTTTCTTTTTTGTATATTCTTCTTTATTTGTTTTTTTTTTTTTTGTGTCCATCACAAAATGTTAGTTCTATGTTCAAGCAACATTAAAAATATTCATAAAAATAACACATGTGCGTGTGCTTGTTGTTGATTTTGCCTGGGAGGAGGTCCATGGGCTTCACAATGATGAGGAATAAGGGACGTTGCCATAGCGACGTTTAAAAAATAACGTTATATTTCTTTGATGTGAAAAAGGTCTCAGAATGTTGCTGAAATCCGTGGACGGGCAGCGCTGCAATGAAACCAAAATCACTTCAAATAAACCAACATTTTCTTTTCTTTTTATTTATTCTTGGTGGTTTAGAGAGCAAACGCTTTTTTTTTTTTTTTTTTTTTAACCATTATTATAATTTTAAACATTTTAAAAGTATAAATAAAAAAATAAGAAAGTCACGATTGCTTTAATTGCTCAACCCTATCTTTTTCTTTTTCCGTTTCATTGACCCTTTAGGCCCCGTTCTTTGTCAAATTTGCATGTTCTCTCCATGTTTCTGCAGCGCCCTCATTAAACCACAGTAAAAAAAGTTAGAAACTACCTCAAAACGTTGCTTTTTATACTTTGCTCCTGCCTTACCACCGCCCAATGAATGAATAATGCAGTTTAAAGCATTTTCGGGGTCTTGAAAGGCTCTGTATCACGATCCAACGTGAATCTTGATGAAAAATAATGCTAAGTTAAGTATGGACAACATCTCTCAACATTTCTGTGATTGATAGTTATTTCTCACTCTTATTTACTTCCTTATGAATAGATTGATGCTCATTCGTCATTCAAGGCACCGATTTAAAAAAACAAAAACACAGGATTTTGTTTGCCAGACGTTTTAAAGTGCTAAACCTGTAGATTACTCCGGATCTACTCAGAAGTTTGTCCAGGACGGTCGGTGACGTTTGTCCCGGACGGTCGGTGACGTTTGTCCCGGACGGTCGGTGACGTTTGTCCCGGAGGAGGATTCAGGCTCAGAGTAGTCAACGCTTCACCCCAGATCCAGCCTGAAGACTCCTGATGCTTTGTGGGACCCTGAGCATTTCCCCTGCATATCAAGACAGTGTCCCCTGCTCGCCTCCTCTGATGCGGCGGGACAGACCGACAGACCGCTCCTCCCGTCCCATCCCGTCCCGTCCCGTCTCTCCCGGGCCTCAGCGTAATCCCCGGGTGCAGCATATGGGCCCTGGAGCTCCGAGGCGCACACTCAGGACTTACAAATATGATTCATTTCTTTGGCCGGGCTCTAATCCGCCGCGGACAAGCTGCCGGACGTCCCGCGCCGGAGGTACTCTGTAATCACGCCGACGCTGACCATCGCTGCCCCCTACCTCCTCCCCCAATGCCCCCTGCGCCCCCCCTCCCCCTCCTCGGCCCCCCACGGTCAAATTTCCTCTTAATCGATTCCTAATCCCAGCAGTGCACACGCCAAGCACGCGCCCGACGCACAGACGCACAAGCCAAGCCATCTTTTCTCAGACACTGACTCTTGGGTATTAAGGTGATTCGCGTCTGAAGATGTTTGTTTTGCCCGGAATGTTCCACAGTGCTGCATTTAACCATCTCCAGGCAGGACGGTGCAGGTTACAGGTCCGATCTGTGAAGAGGCGACCACGCTCACAGCAAGAACCTGTGTTTTTCAAGGCAGCAGTTCTTTAGCAAACAGCAGAAAATGAACACTTAAAACGCTGAGAAGGAAGATTTAAGGCCAAACTCTAGATTAAACTTTACATTTTTGGTCACTTTGTGCTCAAACGTTCGGCTTTGTTCAAGCTTCACCTAAATAAGTTTTGTTATTTAATTTAAGTTTAATTACTACAATTTACTCTAATACAAAAAAGAATACTTTTTAAAAATCCCATCTGTACTTTAAAAAAAAATAATCAAATGCGTCAACGAAACAAAGGAATTTAAACTGGGTTTGATCAATTTTTCAGATTCAAAATGTCCCAAATATGATACATCTTTGTCCGACATGTAAAAGGCCATATTCTAAACTAAACCTTACAGGATGAGCACCTTGTAACACATAAACTACAAGGTTTTAAATTCTCTCGATTTAAGATGTTTTCCTAAAGCGTCTTAATGCCATACTGTGGAGCATTCAAAGCAATAACATGTCACAAAAGACACAGTGCAGCTTTACATCCACTAAATGTGCAAATGGACTGTCTATTACAAATCTGATTCGATTTGGATGTTTTTCTGACGTGAATCAATGTTATATAATCTTATGGATGACTTTTGTTTTAGCTCGTCCAAAATGATCCCTGAAAGAAGATTTACCACTTTAAATGCTTTTGTCTGAAAAACGGCCTTGATTTCAGAACAAACTGACTGAGGATGAATCAGGGGTTGTATTAGAACCGTTTCTATTCAAAGTCTCAGAAAGGTAAATAAAATAAATAAAATAAATAAAATAAATAAAATAAATAAAATAAATAAAATAAATAAAATAAATAAAATAAATAAAATAAATAAAATAGATAAAATAGATGAATACATAAAATAAATAAAATAAATAAAATAAATAAAATAAATAAAATAAATAAAATAAATAAAATAAATAAAATAAATAGATAAAAGAGATAAAAGAGATAAAATAGATAAAATAAATAAAATAAATAAAATAAATAAAATAAATAAAATAAATAAAATAAATAAAATAAATAAAATAAATAAAATAAAATAAATAAAATAAATAAAATAAATAAAATAGATAAAATAAAATAAATAAAATAAAATAAAATAAATAGATAAAATAGATAAAAGAGATAAAATAAATAAAATAAATAAAATAGATAAAATAAAATAAATAAAATAAATAAAATAAATAAAATAAAATAAAATAAATAGATAAAATAGATAAAAGAGATAAAATAAATAAAATAAATAAAATAAATAAAATAAATAAAATAAATAAAATTAATAAAATAAATAAAATAAAATAAACAAAATAAACAAAATTAATAAAATACAAATAAAATAAATAAAGACATTTGTTTATGTTGAGGCTGAAACATATATAGCAAAAGTATTGATATTGCAATATTGGCAAAAACAATAATTTAAACTGTAACAAACTAAATATATCACAATAGCAAAAAGGTGAATTAAATGAGCAGTTTTATAGTAAAGGACCCTTGAATAGTTTGACTAAATTAAGGCATGTACATTTCACTTTCAAGAAAACTGAAATAAGTGTGCCAAAAACCATGAAATATTGCAATAAAATCAATACTGCGATACTTGTCCTATATAGCATAGCCCTACTTTGTGTTTACATTTTAGTTTACATTCCCAAGCCAACATTTTTCTTGTGTATCTGTTGTTATACTGAATGAAATACTGATAATCTACTGTAATACTGATAACACGAATCGACAGGTTCAAAACCAAAGCTGGAAACGGCTGTGATCAAATGACGATCCATAATTCAGGTATTAATACTCCAGAGAGACTGCAGTAACAGGATCAGGTACTGCAGTACTGGATGAAGCCGCCTCTGTCAACCTCAGCACACACTTCCACTAAGGACTTTACACAGATTACAATTTAACACCTAGTTAATATCACTAATAGTAAAAGTCAGACTCCAGAGCTGCAGATTAATCATATGTGCAACGACTAAAACACTTTAGACGGGATTACGGCTTTGGCTTGTAGTTAAAAACGGAAATGTTAGCTTTTTGACAAATGCTGCTAATGATTTTTTATTTTATTTTAGTTCATGACTTCCAACATGACTTTCATGTAAAAGTCCACAGAAGGATCAGAGGCAAACAGCGATTGTCTGTTTACGTTTTCTTTTCTCAGACTGAAATTAAGAGTCTCAAACTGTGGTGTGCGAGGTGTGCTTCTTCTGGAGGTTCGGGGCTTTTGTGTCTTGTCTTTACAGCTTTATGATTATTTTTATTTGATATGGAGCAGCGCACATTCACAAACGCAAGCCAGTCCGGCGTGTAAATGTGCCAGAGTCCACTATACTAGTGATTCATGTGCAATTACTGTGAAATCCATGTGCAATCCATGTGCCGTTGTGACACATATTCATGTGCAATTACTGTCATGATCACATGCAATGGCATTTATGTATTTATTTATTTATTATTTTTATCTTTATTATTTTTTTCCCTCCATCCCTTGTTGGGAAATGGGAGGTTTTGTCTATGGGAGTTTTTGTTTATAGGAGATCTTCTACTGAAAGTGTTTTTCAAACTTCCTATAAGTGATCTGTTCTTTTCTTCTGGATCTACCTCTGTATCTACCTGTGTTGCAACAATGTAATTTCCCCATGTGGGACAATAAAGGAATATCTTATCTTATCTTATACGGGCCAGTTCTCAGCCGTAGTCCCATCAGCGGGTCGATGGCACAAAGGTAACGTTTCTGGCGGGGTGTTTGCCACCTGCTTGGCTCCATGGAGATGTTGTGGCCTTGCCTGAAACGTTGCGCATCATGGAAATCGATGAATATCTATGGAATATTCAAGGCAAACGATCGTATTTTGTGCAGACGAGCAGGTGACGGAGCCTCACCATCATGCCCTCTCAATATGTGCAGTTATTTTTTTTATTTACAGTATTAATGTTCCATCTTTTCCTCATTTGCACACGGTTCAGTCTTGATTTAGTCCAAGTCCAGGTATAAACCCAAAATTGGGCTTCGGGCTTGGTTTTGTCTCATTGTGACGTGGAAAACTGTTCATCTCCAGATCTTAAACTTGGTATGACATGTCTGAGAATCAAGTGCGACACCGTCCTCCCTCATGTTCGGCCTGATGCTTACGTCCTCTCCCCCCTCCTTCACCCGCACGCAATGCCTCCTCCGGTGCCACCTCTCCACGGCGCCCCCTTGTCCCGATACCATCACCTCTGGGTTTGTTATTCCTGTTGATCTAATTTAGAGTATGTCCTCAATCCTCTTAGCGTCCTGCCCCCTCAGCGCTACGCTAAGTGAATTAGACCAGCTTACGTGTCCGTCTTCCTCCTACTCTCCGCACTGTCACTCTTCCCTTATCTCCCTCACTTTTACGTCCATCTTTCCCGGGGCCTTTTGGACCTTGGCCAGTGTCAGGATTAAACACGACAAATTGGTTCAGCTCCTTACAGACACTGACAGATGCAGAAGGGTCCAGGGTATGATGGGAGACTATATTGTCGATTCAACTTTGACACGCCCAGAAGTGATTACAGACCCATCTGTAAAAGAAAAATGTGCACTTGAGGTTTAAGTATTGTACACAAAATAGATTAATTGAATTGAAACAGCTTTTTGAAGCCTTTTAAAACATATTTTGATAAAAGACAGTACATGACATTCTTCTTTTATATATATATCTCAACATATCACCTGCTACATGTCCCACCTTTGCCAAATAGGTCAATATGTTACAGAATAGTGCACTGTATAGACAATGGCTGAGTCTGAAATAAAAGGAAAACACTTTGCTCAAGCACTACAACTCACATTATTTATTTAATTTATTTGTGCAAGGATATATACATGTACATTTGAGTATTTGTGAAAGGATATATACATGTACATTTGAGTATTTGTGCAAGGATATATACATGTACATTTGAGTTATTTGTGCAAGGATATATACATGTACATTTCAGTATTTGTGCAAGGATATATACATGTACATTTGAGTTATTTGTGCAAGGATATATACATGTACATTTGAGTATTTGTGCAAGGATATATACATGTACATTTGAGTTATTTGTGCAAGGATATATACATGTACATTTGAGTATTTGTGCAAGGATAAATACATGTACATTTGAGTTATTTGTGCAAGGATATATACATGTACATTTGAGTATTTGTGCAAGGATATATCCATGTACATTTGAGTATTTGTGCAAGGATATATACATGTACATTTGAGTATTTGTGCAAGGATAAATAGATGTACATTTGAGTTATTTGTGCAAGGATATATACATGTCCATTTGAGTATTTGTGCAAGGATATATACATGTACATTTGAGTATTTGTGCAAGGATATATACATGTACATTTGAGTATTTGTGCAAGGATATATGTACATTTGAGTTATTTGTGAAAGGATATATACATGTACATTTGAGTATTTGTGAAAGGATATATACATGTACATTTGAGTTATTTGTGCAAAGATACATACATGTACATTTGAGTATTTGTGCAAGGATATATACATGTACATTTGAGTTATTTGTGCAAGGATATATACATGTACATTTGAGTATTTGTGAAAGGATATATACATGTACATTTGAGTATTTGTGAAAGGATATATACATGTACATTTGAGTATTTGTGCAAGGATAAATACATGTACATTTGAGTTATTTGTGCAAGGATATATACATGTCCATTTGAGTATTTGTGCAAGGATATATACATGTACATTTGAGTATTTGTGCAAGGATATATACATGTACATTTGAGTTATTTGTGCAAAGATATATACATGTACATTTGAGTATTTGTGCAAAGATATATACATGTACATTTGAGTATTTGTGCAAGGATATATACATGTACATTTCAGTATTTGTGCAAGGATATATACATGTACATTTCAGTATTTGTGCAAGGATATATACATGTACATTTGAGTATTTGTGCAAGGATATATACATGTACATTTGAGTTATTTGTGCAAGGATATATACATGTACATTTGAGTATTTGTGCAAGGATATATACATGTACATTTGAGTATTTGTGCAAGGATATATACATGTACATTTGAGTTATTTGTGCAAGGATATATACATGTACATTTGAGTATTTGTGAAAGGATATATACATGTACATTTGAGTATTTGTGAAAGGATATATACATGTACATTTGAGTATTTGTGCAAGGATAAATACATGTACATTTGAGTTATTTGTGCAAGGATATATACATGTCCATTTGAGTATTTGTGCAAGGATATATACATGTACATTTGAGTATTTGTGCAAGGATATATACATGTACATTTGAGTTATTTGTGCAAAGATATATACATGTACATTTGAGTATTTGTGCAAAGATATATACATGTACATTTGAGTATTTGTGCAAGGATATATACATGTACATTTCAGTATTTGTGCAAGGATATATACATGTACATTTCAGTATTTGTGCAAGGATATATACATGTACATTTGAGTATTTGTGCAAGGATATATACATGTACATTTGAGTTATTTGTGCAAGGATATATACATGTACATTTGAGTATTTGTGCAAGGATATATACATGTACATTTGAGTATTTGTGCAAGGATAAATAGATGTACATTTGAGTTATTTGTGCAAGGATATATACATGTACATTTGAGTTATTTGTGAAAGGATATATACATGTACATTTGAGTATTTGTGCAAGGATATATACATGTACATTTGAGTATTTGTGCAAGGATATATGTACATTTGAGTTATTTGTGCAAGGATATATCCATGTACATTTGAGTTATTTGTGAAAGGATATATACATGTACATTTGAGTATTTGTGCAAGGATATATACATGTACATTTGAGTATTTGTGCAAGGATATATGTACATTTGAGTTATTTGTGCAAGGATATATACATGTACATTTGAGTTATTTGTGCAAGGATATATACATGTACATTTGAGTATTTGTGCAATGATATATACATGTACATTTGAGTTATTTGTGCAAGGATATATACATGTACATTTGAGTATTTGTGCAAGGATATATACATGTACATTTGAGTTATTTGTGCAAAGATATATACATGTACATTTGAGTTATTTGTGCAAGGATATATACATGTACATTTGAGTATTTGTGAAAGGATATATACATGTACATTTGAGTATTTGTGCAAGGATATATGTACATTTGAGTTATTTGTGCAAGGATATATCCATGTACATTTGAGTTATTTGTGAAAGGATATATACATGTACATTTGAGTATTTGTGCAAGGATATATACATGTACATTTGAGTATTTGTGCAAGGATATATGTACATTTGAGTTATTTGTGCAAGGATATATACATGTACATTTGAGTTATTTGTGCAAGGATATATACATGTACATTTGAGTATTTGTGCAAGGATATATACATGTACATTTGAGTTATTTGTGCAAGGATATATACATGTACATTTGAGTATTTGTGCAAGGATATATACATGTACATTTGAGTATTTGTGAAAGGATATATACATGTACATTTGAGTTATTTGTGCAAGGATATATACATGTACATTTGAGTATTTGTGCAAGGATATATACATGTACATTTGAGTTATTTGTGCAAAGATATATACATGTACATTTGAGTTATTTGTGCAAGGATAAATACATGTACATTTGAGTATTTGTGCAAGGATATATACATGTACATTTGAGTTATTTGTGCAAGGATATATACATGTAGATTTGAGTTATTTGTGCAAAGATATATACATGTACATTTGAGTATTTGTGCAAGGATATATACATGTACATTTGAGTATTTGTGCAAGGATATATACATGTACATTTGAGTATTTGTGCAAGGATATATACATGTACATTTGAGTTATTTGTGCAAAGAAGTATACATGTACATTTGAGTATTTGTGCAAGGATATATACATGTAAAATTGAATATTTGTGCAAGGATATATACATGTACATTTGAGTATTTGTGCAAGGATATATACATGTACATTTGAGTTATTTGTGCAAAGATATATACATGTACATTTGAGTATTTGTGCAAAGATATATACATGTACATTTGAGTATTTGTGCAAGGATATATACATGTACATTTCAGTATTTGTGCAAGGATATATACATGTACATTTCAGTATTTGTGCAAGGATATATACATGTACATTTGAGTATTTGTGCAAGGATATATACATGTACATTTGAGTATTTGTGCAAGGATATATACATGTACATTTGAGTATTTGTGCAAGGAAGGATTTCAATGCCAAAACAAAGTCAGGTCAAAGTTCAGAGACATTAAAACGCTTCACTCTTTAAAGCTGTAACTGTTGGTGAAAGTCATATCTCTCTGTGGACAGTGGCAGCGATCGGTGTCACAGATTATTCACTAAATAAATGAATAATCGAAATAAACGAGAGCCTGATTGAGTGAATGGTTACATGTTATAGGTATGAGTATGAGCGTATTTTCTGGAATTAGGGATTAGGCGTCAATCATTCCACACAAACAACAAAAAATTGAAGATAAAAACTATAATATTGAGTTAGACTTTCTACAAGAATATTACAACCAGGCAGAGGTAGGTCGTACATTTACTTTTTAATCAACTTTGAAGTAGCTGTACTCTTACTTGAATATACATTTATTTACTCTTACTCGAAAAGTCATTTAAAGGTCCCATATCATGCAAAATCGACTTTTCAGAGCTTTAAACCTTTCTATAGTGCATGTATTTCTTACGCTGCTTCTTCAGATATTGTTTTCTGTCAATCCTTTAAAAACACAACATTTATGCGTAATTCTATGTTTCGTCCTTACAATTAAATCAATGTTGAATAATAAATCACGTCCACACAGTCACTTTTACTTCAGTAATAGTTTTCCCCCAATACTCTTACTTTTTTCTTTTACAAATGTGTCTACTCAACCCGTCTCTACAACCGCGGGCTTAAATCCACCATGTCCATCATTGCTTGAGTGTTCATACTTTGTGCCTAATATGGATCTTAAATCTATCAGAACATGTTTTTTTATCGGCGCTTTTTTTTACAGACTTTACTGCGTTCATCAGCTTTGACACCGTAACGCCGGGACCTTTCTATTGTTCAATCCCCTTTTAGTGAAAACCTTTGGCCTTTCTCATCCGTGTCCTGCGCTCCCTTTGTCTCCCACACTCCATCTCTCCTCCTCACAAACACTTTCCCCCTCGCTCTCTCTTCCTCTCCCTGCACTTGGTTCTGGTGCTCGCTCGCTCCCGCCCTAATCCGGGCCTGACCTCAATCCCGTGATGTAAGGGATCATGTGACGCGGGTAAAAGGAGCGGGGCCGGAGGAGAGCGCCGACAAGGTGGGGATACGGGGTCTAATCCGCGATGCCGGAGCCGCGGACCAATCACGGGCCGACGCGGGGCGAGGTCAAGGGGTGCGCCATTAAGTCACCGGCCATAAAAACACACAAACACGTACAGGAGTCAACATGTTTGTCTGTGTGCGTGTATTTTTTTAACATGATTTAACATCCTGTCCATTAGCGTGTTGTTGTCAGGACAAAGAGGTCTGCGGGCTTTGATTGCAATGCATTGTGGTCTTTTCAGGTGTGTGGGGGGGATACGGGCCGCATTCCTATATGTTATGGCATCTTAAATGGGATCATCAATGACCAGAGTTTCAACTATTTTAATATTTGTTGAAGTTCAATTGCACTGATTTAAAAGTCTGTATTGTCCATGTTAAGGAAACTAATATTGAAAGGTGTTTTTATTTGTTTTTAAGACTGAATTGATCAAATTGTAAATTGCACAGACACTAAACACTAGAAAGTTAAGGTTTTTAAGAGTTTTTCAAACCCAAAATTGGTGTTATTCAGAGTCCAGGTACTTTTCTAAACTCAGAAACGCACGGAATTAGTGAGGGAAATAGAAAACGCAGCGCTTACAGCACAGTGAGCGCATGTGCAATTCTTCCTTCTCTCATTTGTGATAAACGTTCTCTTGTCTTATAAATAAATGCAGAACAAATGGTGAAACAAAAACAAAAAGATGTTTAGTCCTATTTTGTGTTTTCTATGTCATATAACGCTACTGAATATGAAAGTATTCTGAGTGTTCTGATTAGTCCTGGAAACAGAACAAAATCTATTTTCATTCAGATGTATTCAGTATTCTATAACTGTCAGAAAGACTAAGGGGGGAACCAAAGTTTAGTTCCGTGTTTCTGGACGGCCCTCTTTTACTGTTACTATTCAAGCTAACTATTCAGCAGCACCACATATTGTGTGCGTAATTACTATAAAAGTGAGTATTTGGTCGTGTTAATGTTTATCAATTGTATATTGTTGATGTTTATCCTTATCTTTGACAGTTAATGCACTGTATTCAGCTAAACTGCCGCGATCCATTACTTATCGCTGTTTTCGCCGTCAACTAGCTTGTTCTAAAAATAGCTCCGTCATCGGCGCATATGTAGGTTACTAATGTAACCCGAGTTCTATACCGCATATACTGTGCAATGTAGAAGTTTAGTAATGTGACTTAATTCATGTTTACTGTCTTTCTGTTCCCAGACCACACACACCACCAATTTGTAATATGTACAAATTAAAGGACATTCTCAATCAATCCAGTGTCCCCTGATTCTCTAACCGGAATCAACGGCCCATACTGTCCGCTCCAATCAGCGTTATTTCCCCTTGGCTAATGTGGATATTTCTACATTAAATTCTGGTCCTTCGAGCCTGGATTGGAGCTACGCTTTAGCAGTATGGACCACGCAGCACCCATGGAAGAGGAACTTACCAGGCCCCAGAGAGAAGCCCGTCTACCCTCACATCTGATGGACTATGAAGTCAACTATGGCGTACACAGCTCACATCCTCCAAACGCTTCATCCAGCTACAGCAGCAAACACAGAAGCACCTCGAGGAGAGCCCACAGCTCTGTATCTGGCTTCAGCTCACGCTCAGGGAGACACACGGCTTACTCTATTGGTCATTACCCACAAGATGGTCTCTCTCCCATACAAGCTGCAATACTGGAAGAGAATGCTAAACAACTTGAACTTGTTAACCTCCGGAGACAGATGGAAGAGGATGTACAGGCAGAGCGGGAACTTCATCAACTACAGACCCAAGCTAAAGCTGCTCAACGAAAACAAGAGGAAGCCCTTCAAGCTAAAGAGGCCCTGAGCAAACGCCTCGACCAAAGCCGCAGACTCCAGCAGCTACAGACTGATGTTGAACTAGCCAAACTGGTCACGTCAATGCTCAGTACTAACAGCAACTCCTCGAGCCCCTATCAGCCTCAACCAGCAGCTACAGCTTCACCTGCGCAGCAGCAAAGTACTCTAATTCAAGCAACAGAGTTAAACTCTGCATCGCACCCCACTCTCGTCAACACAAACGCAGTGCAGCCAAAACCGCCAATAGCATATTGCAAGTGGGAGCAGCCTCCGGCCACATCTCATCCCATCCAGGCTCCCTTACCAGCACCTGCGCCCTATCCTGGTCTACAACCACAACTCGGAGCAGAAATGCTAATTGCCTCTGCCTTTGGCATCCCCAAGCCCATGCTGCCTGTGTTTGAGAGCGGTCGTGAGAGTGACTTTGCCCTCCTGAAGATGGCACTGGATAGTCTGCTCAGTGACCACAGCCATCTCAGTGAGCAATACAAATACCAAGTGTTGCTAAGCCATCTGAAGCTTCCGAGCGCTCTTCAACTCGCAAAGGCATACATGCATCACTCAAGCCCGTATACCGCTGCACTCAACGCACTACAAGATAAGTATGGTCAACCAAGGCAGCTTATCCAGTCCGAGCTCGGCGCCATCCTAAACTCTCCTGCACTTAAGACAAGTGATGCCAACAGTTTCGACCTCTTTGCTCTGTCCATCCAAGCCCTAGTGGGTATGCTGAAAACTCTTGAAGGACACAACGGCGTGGAGCTCATGTGCGGGTCGCACGTTGACCGGCTGCTAAGTAAGCTGCCCCCTTCTTACCGTGACGGCTTTGTGGAGTATTGTCTTAACCGAGGGATTCTGCAATCAGGTTCAGACCGCACCTACACGCTTCCTGACCTAGCTGACTGGCTCCAAGTCAAGTCTCAAGCCAAACGCATTTCAAGTCGTGCCGCAGCCCTCTACCAGACTGAGTCAAGTAAACCAGCTAAATCTACAAAGAGCTTCCCCTCTACAACCTACAGAGAGCGGTCCACACCTGTGCTTCTCACAGTGAAGGAAGAGTCAACTCACTCTAAACCTGCCCAGTCCAAGCCGGCTTCAAAGTCACAGCCCTACTGTCCGCATTGCAACAACAAAGATCACTACCTGAACTCCTGTGATAACTTTAAGAAGCTCACACCCAACCAGATAGTCAGTTGGATCAAAGATGGAAACCGCTGCTGGAAATGTGGGCGCAGTCATGCGGTAGAGAGCTGCAACCTCAAACGGCCCTGCAAAGTGTGTAAAGAGCAACATCTCACAATACTTCATGACTCCATCCGTGACACCTCCAATGCTGTCCTGACAATGAGCCCAGGATCAACAAAGGTCTACCTTGACCAACCCAACCGTACGCAGCGAGTGATGCTAAAGGTGGTAAAGATCCTCATTCACAATGGCAAGCGGTCAGTGGAAGCACCTGCAATTCTAGACGACGGCTCTGAGAGGACAATCGTCTTATCACCAGTCCTCCAGTCCCTCAATCTTTCTGGAGTTCCAGAGACTCTTCCCATCCAGACAATACACCAGAATGTCAAACAGTTAGAAGGCCTGACAGTTTCCTTTCAAGTCTCTCCTCTTTCCAAGCCCAATGAGAAGTATCTCATCTCCAATGCATTTTCAGCTGATGGACTATGCTTTGCGGAGCACAACTACCCTATCGCTGCTCTCCAGCGGGCTCACAGACACTTACAAGGCATCCCACTTCAAGCTGTCGACCGTGTGCGTCCACTCATCCTCATTGGTTCGGATATGTGCCACCTCATCAGTCCTGTCATGCCAATTATACAAGGCTCTCCAGATGGCCCTGTTGCTGTCTGCACTCGTCTCGGCTGGTGCCTTCAAGGTCCCATGACTCCAATCCAAACAGCTCATAATCCGACCCAATGCCTGCATATTGCTACAGCTGCAGCCAACACGGAGTTACTCCAGCACGTGGAGCGCCTCTGGCAACTTGACACCCTGCCTTACTGTGAGAAAGCGGTAACCAGGTCTAAGCTTGACCAGCAAGCCCTCGACCTTCTCCAAACATCTACAGTTAGAATAGACAATGAGGGTACCCTGCGCTATGCCACACCGCTCCTCCGCCGCTTTCCACCGATCCCTCTTCAAGCGCCCAAAGAAGCAGCACTGCCAAGTCTCCGCAGCACCGAACGTAGACTTGCCAAAGACCCAGTAAAGGCCGCCACCTATTGCTCAGAAATCCAGAAGCTCAAGGCAGCAGGCTATGTAGCAAGGATCTCACCTGAAGAAGCATGCAAGTCCACAGAGTCCTGGTACATCCCGCACCACATTGTGCACCATAACGGCAAGGACCGTATAGTCTTCAACTGCTCATTTCAATACAAAGGCCAAACTTTGAATGAGCAACTGCTTCCAGGGCCAACCCTAGGACCAACCTTGCTTGGCGTGCTTCTTAGATTTCGCCAGCACAGTGTGGCAATCAGCGGTGACATTCGAAGTATGTTTCACCAGGTACTCCTGCTTGCTGCTGACAAACCCATCATGCGCTTCTTGTGGAGAAATATGCAGCGAGAGGAGGAGCCCGACATCTATGAGTGGCAGGTCCTGCCTTTTGGGACCACCTGCAGTCCATGCTGCGCAACCTATGCTCTGCAGCGCCATGTCCAAGACTCTCAAGCCAACCCATCAGGTCTTGCCGAAGTAGTGACCCAGGCATTCTATGTTGACAACTGTCTCTACAGTACACCAGACCCTGCTCATGCCAAGGCTGTCGTGGATGGACTGTGCCAACTTCTCGCAGAAGGTGGTTTTGAGATCAGGCAGTGGGCAAGCAACCTGCCTTCAGTCATTGAGCACTTGCCCACCGAAGCTAGATCTGTCAGCAGTGAACTGTGGCTGTCCCGCGATAGCGCTGATCTGAACGAGTCTACACTTGGACTGCAGTGGAACTGCCTTGATGACACCATGGGTTATCGACACCGCCTACAAGAGCCTCTTCAACTCACGCTCAGAAACCTGTACAAGACTCTTGCAAGCCAATATGATCCATTGGGGTTCATAATACCATTCACAACTAGAGCAAAGGTTCTAATCCAGGACCTCTGGAAGCAAGACCTCAGCTGGGATGACCCAATCGAACACCAACAGCTTAAAGAGCAGTGGCTTGCCTGGGTCAAAGAGCTCCCCAATCTCCTTCAAGTGCAGTTCCCCAGAGCTTACATGCCTCCAAATGCTGATACTTCCACAGTGACCAGGGAGCTCCATGTGTTCTGTGATGCTTCGGAGAGGGCATACGGTTCAGTCGCTTACCTGCGAACCACTGATGACCAAGGTAATGTCCATATTGCCTTCATCCTAGCCCGTTCCAGAGTAGCCCCGAAGAAGTGCCTCTCCATTCCTCGCCTTGAACTCAGCGCAGCACTAACTGGTGCACAACTTGTCAAGCTTATTGAGACCGAGCTCACCATTCCAATCCACCAAGTCATCTGCTGGTCCGATTCCACCACTGTACTCCACTGGCTACAATCAGAGTCCTGCCGCTACAAGGTGTTTATTGGAACGCGGGTAGCGGAAATCCAGACGTTGACCGACCTTACAAGCTGGAGGTATGTTGACTCGCCTCGTAACCCTGCAGATCACATAACCAGGGGCCTCACCTTGAAAGAGCTGCTGTGCCATCGCCAGTGGAGATTTGGTCCTACATTCCTCACTGAAACTCAAGACCGGTGGCCAACTATGCCTACCGCTGCTGCTGAACCTGATCAACGCGAGCTAAAGAAAAGTGCCTTCATCGGAGTTGTTACAGTGCCACCTAGCCCCCAGCTTCCTGACTCCAGTAAGTTCCACACCTGGACAGAATTAGTTCGAGCCACTCAGCAGTCCCGTCACGGGGCGGCTACGCCTGAAGTCAATATCGAAGCTTCAGACTTCATTGCAGCTGAAAGAGCCCTGCTAGTTCAAGCCCAAGTTGAGTCCTTCCCGGCAGAAGTTAAAGCACTCAAGACCCTTCGTCCAATTCCTAGAGATAGCAGGCTCAGTTCCCTCGCTCCAGAGTACGAGCAAGCAACTGGTCTAATCCGAGTTGGTGGCAGGCTTCGACGGGCGGCTGACCTCGAAACTGAAACCATCCATCCAATTGTTTTAGACTCAAGACACCCTATCACCAAGTTGCTTATCAAAGACGGCGACGAACGGCTCCACCACCCGGGTGCTGAACGTGTCCTTGCGGAGTTGCGACGCCAGTACTGGATCCTAAGAGGACGTGAGGCTATCCGCAAACACCAGTACGGCTGCCGTGAATGCCAATTTTGGCGTGCCAAACCCCAAACTCCAAGAATGGCAGATCTCCCACCGGCAAGACTGCGGCTCTACAAACCACCATTCTACTCTGTGGGAGTTGACTGCTTCGGTCCATTCCTTGTGAAGACTGGTCGCCGCCAAGAAAAAAGATGGGGCATTCTATTCAAATGTATGACAACAAGGTGCCTTCACTTAGATCTACTTGAAGGCTTGGACTCTGACACTTTCCTGCTTTGCCTCCGCCGCTTTGTTGCCCGTCGTGGGAAGCCATTTGAGATACTCTGTGACAATGGCACAAACTTCACTGGTGGCTGTCGGGAACTTCAAGAGGCCTTTCAAGCCATGAACCCTCAACTCCAAAAACATCTTGCAGAACATAGAATCAAGTTCCGGTTCAATCCCCCAGCTGCTCCCCACTTTGGAGGGACGTGGGAGAGGGAGGTCAAGTCGATAAAGGCTTCCCTTAGAGTCATTCTAAAGGAGCAAGTTGTTCCTGAGCCGGTCCTGCGCACCCTACTCATCGAGGTGGAAGGCATCCTGAACTCCAAGCCACTTGGATATGTCTCAGCCGATGTCGCAGATCCTGACCTTGTAACACCCAACATGCTGCTTATGGGACGCAAAGATTCGTCACTTCCACAAGCTCTCTACGACAGTGAAGACCTGCTGGGAAGACGCCGATGGAGACACAGTCAGGTGCTCGCCGACAACTTCTGGTCATCCTTCATCCGCCAGTACCTACCTGGTCTACAAGATCGACGAAAGTGGAAGACTGACGTGAAGGAGCTCCGCGTTGGACAGGTGGTCCTCATCGTAGATCCTCGCTTCCCGAGAGCATCCTGGCCCGTGGGCACAGTGACAGAGACATTCCCTGCACCAGATGGTCGGGTACGTACAGCGGCCGTGAAGGTGAGAGAGAAGACCTACACCCGTCCGGTCGTCAGGCTGATTCCTCTTCCTCCGCTGGTGGAAGAAGACGACAGCGCTCCTGATAGTCTTTCTGGTGATGGACAATTATCCTGACTGACACTTGGGGGCGGCTGTGTCAGAAAGACTAAGGGGGGAACCAAAGTTTAGTTCCGTGTTTCTGGACGGCCCTCTTTTACTGTTACTATTCAAGCTAACTATTCAGCAGCACCACATATTGTGTGCGTAATTACTATAAAAGTGAGTATTTGGTCGTGTTAATGTTTATCAATTGTATATTGTTGATGTTTATCCTTATCTTTGACAGTTAATGCACTGTATTCAGCTAAACTGCCGCGATCCATTACTTATCGCTGTTTTCGCCGTCAACTAGCTTGTTCTAAAAATAGCTCCGTCATCGGCGCATATGTAGGTTACTAATGTAACCCGAGTTCTATACCGCATATACTGTGCAATGTAGAAGTTTAGTAATGTGACTTAATTCATGTTTACTGTCTTTCTGTTCCCAGACCACACACACCACCAATTTGTAATATGTACAAATTAAAGGACATTCTCAATCAATCCAGTGTCCCCTGATTCTCTAACCGGAATCAACGGCCCATACTGTCCGCTCCAATCAGCGTTATTTCCCCTTGGCTAATGTGGATATTTCTACAATAACTAAATACATGTTCGAAGAATTCTCCCCCTCACTGTGTGCAGGTGTGTTTGTGTCAGTGCCAATTTCTACTTAATTTGATATTTGAGTCAAGAAGACATGAAAAAATGAAGCATAAACGTGTCATTCCTGTGGTGCTCCCTTAATCCTTAATCTGGGTCCAAACCTCCCAGTCCAGTCCCTCCTCCGCCCAAACCAGACCCACACGCAACCACACACACCCACACACACCCACACGCACCCACACGCACCCACACACACCCACACGCACCCACACACACCCACACGCACCCACACGCACCCACACCAGACCCACACGCACCCACACGCACCCACACCAGACCCACACGCACCCACACCAGACCCACACGCACCCACACGCACCCACACGCACCCACACACACCCACACGCACCCACACGCACCCACACCAGACCCACACGCACCCACACCAGACCCACACGCACCCACACGCACCCACACGCACCCACACGCACCCACACCAGACCCACACGCACCCACACCAGACCCACACGCACCCACACGCACCCACACCAGACCCACACGCACTCCACACGCAACCACAAGCACCCACACGCACCCACACCAGACACACACACACCCACACCAGACCCACAGGCACCCACACCAGACACACACGCACCCACACGCACCCACACCAGACCCACACGCACCCACACGCACCCACACCAGACACACACGCACCCAAACGCACCCGCACCCACCCACACGCACCCACACGCACCCACACCAGACCCACACGCACCCACACGCACCCACACCAGACACACACACACCCACACCAGACCCACAGGCACCCACACCAGACACACACCCACCCACACGCACCCACACCCACCCACACGCACCCACACGCACCCTCACCAGACCCACACGCACACACACGCACCCACACCAGACACACGCACCCACACGCACCCACACCAGACACACCCACACCAGACCCACAGGCACCCACACCAGACACACACCCACCCACACGCACCCACACCCACCCACACGCACCCACAAGCACCCACACCAGACCCACACGCACACACACGCACCCACACCAGACCCACGCACCCACACGCACCCGCACGCACCCACACCAGACCCACACGCACTCACACGCACCCACACCAGACCCACACGCACTCCACACGCACCCACAAGCACCCACACGCACCCACACCAGACCCACACGCACTCCACACCAGACCCACACGCACCCACACGCACCCACACGCACCCACACGCACCCACACGCACCCACACGCACCCACACCAGACCCACACGCACTCACACGCACCCACAAGCACCCACACGCACCCATACCAGACACACACACACCCCCACACACAGGGACCTACATATATATTGAAACCAGATATTTAGCGGTTTATAAAAGGTTATTTTCATTCATAATGTAATATGGGACATCTACCTGCGTTGCACCAATGAAATTTCCCCATGTGGGACAATAAAGGAATATCTTATCTTAACATTCATGTTTACAGGACTATTGCAGTGGAATGGTGATTAGACAGTTTATGCACCAGATGACCCGGGCCAAGCCTCTTTATTTAAATAGCACATTTAAAAAGAGCTACACAGATTACAGAGACAATTACAAAAGTTATTTTTGGTTTTCAACTTCTTTTATATGATGATGTCACACTCTCAGATGGGGCCAATGTTACTCTTGATAACATTGTATCTTGTCATGAAAAATCCAAAATGTCCATCTGTATTAAATATTATTGGCCAATAAAAAGTTTTGAAATTGTCTGAAACCCAGACAATAGCACTTGTTAAAAGAAGCCAGATCATAAAGGTGAGTTTTTGTTTTATTTATTTATGTATTTTATGTATTTTATGTATGTTATGTATTTTATGTATTTTGTATATTTTATTTTATTTTGTTTATTATTTTTATCTATTATTTTTATTGTATTTATTGTATTTTATTGTATATATTTATTTATTTTTATTTATTTTGTTTATTTTATTTAATTTATTTATTTTATCTTAATTTCATTCATAACATAAAATACATAATCAGTGACATACAGTTACACAAAGGTGGAACGAAAAGGAGCAGAAAGAAGAGCCATCGCACGTCTTTTCAACACTGACATCATCAAACACGTGACTGGATTTGAGTCGTGGACGTGGCGTTCTTCAGACGGAGTGGGGGGGTCACGCCGGAGAAGCCCCTGTCGCCCTCGGCTTGAGACGGGAAAGAAGAACCGTCCGTGGGAAGACGATCTGAGGACGGATGAAAAGGACGAGACCAGATGTAATGAGGGGATACAAACAAACAAACAAACAAACAAAAAGACATTGTAGAACTAGAAGATTATGAATGCTACAGCAAGTACTGGCCATGGATCTATTATATTATGATTATAGCTGAAGAATATCCAGGAATTGTAAAGATTCTGCTCCATGCATTTATTCATAAGTGAAGTGTGAACATTTTGAACTGATTGTGGGCTGGAAGGACTTATGTAGAGAGCAATACAATTACTACTACTTTGTACATTGTCTTTCTCTTATTCTGTCACCCCTCCCTTTTTCTTACCCACAATGCAGCAGCAGCAGCAGCAGCCTCGTCCCGCGCTCCTCCCGTTAATCTGGAGCAGGTCTGCGGTCAGCACTTTGAGCAGCAGACGGACAGTAATCCCCCGGCACAGATGGAGCAGCACCAGACTCTGGGAAGAAGAGACGACTGACTGTAGCAATGTATGACAGAGAAAAGTGTAAAATGGTATTTGCCAAGACGATTTTTTGTCTCCACTTTTCGACTCACGTGGGACACTGCGAAAACGTCCTGACTCTGGCACCAGCAGGAGGCCGCTCCATGTTTAGTCCTGACTCTGGCACCAGCAGGAGGCCGGTCCATGTTTAGTCCTGACTCTGGCACCAGCAGGAGGCCGGTCCATGTTTAGTCCTGACTCTGGCACCAGCAGGAGGCCGCTCCATGTTTAGTCCTGACTCTGGCACCAGCAGGAGGCCGCTCCATGTTTAGTCCTGACTCTGGCACCAGCAGGAGGCCGGTCCATGTTTAGTCCTGACTCTGGCACCAGCAGGAGGCCGGTCCATGTTTAGTCCTGACTCTGGCACCAGCAGGAGGCCGCTCCATGTTTAGTCCTGACTCTGGCACCAGCAGGAGGCCGGTCCATGTTTAGTCCTGACTCTGGCACCAGCAGGAGGCCGGTCCATGTTTAGTCCTGACTCTGGCACCAGCAGGAGGCCGCTCCATGTTTAGTCCTGACTCTGGCACCAGCAGGAGGCCGGTCCATGTTTAGTCCTGACTCTGGCACCAGCAGGAGGCCGCTCCATGTTTAGTCCTGACTCTGGCACCAGCAGGAGGCCGGTCCATGTTTAGTCCTGACTCTGGCACCAGCAGGAGGCCGGTCCATGTTTAGTCCTGACTCTGGCACCAGCAGGAGGCCGGTCCATGTTTAGTCCTGACTCTGGCACCAGCAGGAGGCCGGTCCATGTTTAGTCCTGACTCTGGCACCAGCAGGAGGCCGGTCCATGTTTAGTCCTGACTCTGGCACCAGCAGGAGGCCGGTCCATGTTTAGTCCTGACTCTGGCACCAGCAGGAGGCCGGTCCATGTTTAGTCCTGACTCTGGCACCAGCAGGAGGCCGGTCCATGTTTAGTCCTGACTCTGGCACCAGCAGGAGGCCGGTCCATGTTTAGTCCTGACTCTGGCACCAGCAGGAGGCCGGTCCATGTTTAGTCCCGACTCTGGCACCAGCAGGAGGCCGGTCCATGTTTAGTCCTGACTCTGGCACCAGCAGGAGGCCGGTCCATGTTTAGTCCTGACTCTGGCACCAGCAGGAGGCCGGTCCATGTTTAGTCCCGACTCTGGCACCAGCAGGAGGCCGGTCCATGTTTAGTCCTGACTCTGGCACCAGCAGGAGGCCGCTCCATGTTTAGTCCTGACTCTGGCACCAGCAGGAGGCAACTATTTTACCCAAAGACAAACTGACAGACTGCTCCACCCTCGCTGTGTGAACGAGAGGCTTCACAGGTCTTTCCCTCCTGCTGCTCAGACATATTCAGTCATATTCATGTGCAATACTCTGACATAATGTCAATCAATATTCCCCGTCCATATAACTGCTGTAAATAATAAAATAATAAATATGTTACTTTGCTACAATTATTTTTTATCTTATTTTTTATTTTATTTTTTTTACTTCTTATTAAGAATATAAGAGGTTTTGTCTATGAGTTTTGTTTATAAGAGTTTCTATTAAGAGTGTTTTTTCTTGAAGTTTTCTATAAGTTATCTGTTCTTTTACTTTTGTACCTACTTGCGTTGCAACATCGAAATTTCCCCATTGTGTGGACAAATAAAGGCTTATCTGAATATTTTAATGGTGGAGTTTACTGTACAAACACTTTCTAATAGTTTGTATTTTAGATTTTAAAACATTATAAACAGAAGTTTGAGGATTATAATAGTTATTATAATGTTGTTGTTGGTGTTTTTTTAATTAGAAACATAATTGATTGTTGTTCCTAGTTCAGAAACAGACATATCGCCTATATCAATGCAAATACAGTAATTAACATTAGAATAATTTTTTGAGCTTTTCCGTTTTGGTATTTTCCCTGATAACGCCTTTGAAACTGTTTTGTTTTTGTTTAAATTCTCACACAATGCCCCACCTTTTCAGAATGCTCCATATAAAAAAAGAGATAAAGCTGTAAATACGTTTGATCCACTGACAAATTGTGATGCTCATTACAACATGTGATGATCATGAGCCTGTTCAAAACAACAGGATTAAAGCAGCTGTTTCATGACATGTTTATCAGGCCAATAGAAGTGACAGAGAGGAAATGTGTTTCTGTGTAAAAGCTGTAATATGTGGCTTTGTACTTTTTAATCTTGGAAATCTGAGAGTGAAGAGTAGCCTACAGACAGTAGCCTACAGACAGTAGCCTGCAGACAGAAGCCTGCAGACAGAAGCCTACAGACAGTAGCCTACAAGCAGTAGCCTACAGACAGTAGCCTACAGACAGTAGCCTACAGGCAGTAGCCTACAGACAGTAGCCTACAGACAGAAGCCTGCAGACAGAAGCCTGCAGACAGTAGCCTACAGACAGTAGCCTACAGACAGAAGCCTGCAGACAGTAGCCTACAGACAGTAGCCTGCAGACAGTAGCCTGCAGACAGAAGCCTGCAGACAGTAGCCTACAGACAGTAGCCTACAGGCAGTAGCCTACAGACAGTAGCCTGCAGACAGAAGCCTGCAGACAGAAGCCTGCAGACAGTAGCCTACAGACAGTAGCCTACAGACAGTAGCC
This sequence comes from Eucyclogobius newberryi, assembly GCF_026437365.1. Lineage (NCBI taxonomy): Eukaryota > Metazoa > Chordata > Actinopteri > Gobiiformes > Gobiidae > Eucyclogobius > Eucyclogobius newberryi. The sequence goes on from NW_027315724.1 coordinate 35,310,985, forward strand.
TGCAGACAGAAGCCTGCAGACAGTAGCCTACAGACAGTAGCCTGCAGACAGAAGCCTGCAGACAGTAGCCTACAGACAGTAGCCTGCAGACAGAAGCCTGCAGACAGTAGCCTACAGACAGTAGCCTACAGACAGAAGCCTGCAGACAGAAGCCTGCAGACAGTAGCCTGCAAGAAGCCTGCAGACAGTAGCCTGCAGACAGTAGCTTACAGACAGTAGCCTGCAGACAGTAGCCTACAGACAGAAGCCTGCAGACAGAAGCCTGCAGACAGTAGCCTACAGACAGAAGCCTACAGACAGAAGCCTGCAGACAGAAGCCTGCAGACAGAAGCCTGCAGATAGTAGCCTGCAGACAGTAGCCTGCAGATAGTAGCCTGCAGACAGTAGCCTGCAGACAGAAGCCTGCAGACAGAAGCCTGCAGACAGTAGCCTGCAAACAGTAGCCTGCAGACAGTAGCCTGCAGACAGAAGCCTGCAGACAGTAGCCTGCAGACAGAAGCCTGCAGACAGAAGCCTGCAGACAGTAGCCTGCAGACAGTAGCCTGCAGACAGAAGCCTGCAGACAGTAGCCTGCAGACAGTAACCTGCAGACAGTAGCCTGCAGACAGTAGCCTGCAGACAGAAGCCTGCAGACAGAAGCCTGCAGACAGTAGCCTGCAGACAGTAACCTGCAGACAGTAGCCTGCAGACAGTAGCCTGCAGACAGAAGCCTGCAGACAGAAGCCTGCAGACAGAAGCCTGCAGACAGAGGCACAGTGATCTCTGATTTAATGCAAGTTAGGTTTATCTCATAAATTGTTATCTTTACTGTGTGTAAAATATAGATTTGCAGCTGAACGAGTTAAAATGATGAACCTGAATTTGACCAGGAGTCTCTGACCATCAATGAGTGGTCAATGCAGATTCCTCTGATCTTTGACTGCCATCTAGTGGTGATAAAGCTGAAGTGCTGGTTGTGGCACACATCGAGGGTGGACTACATGGACTACACCGCACATGAGATACATGAGGTCTCTCTTCTTTACACATTGTTTTAATGACCCAAAGTTTAAACAATTGTACAATTAAGGAAAGTTAGAGCCAAGAAGACATTGTTGTTGTTGTTGTTGCTGTTGTTTTATGGCGGTTGGCATCCAAGTGTTGCATTACCGCCAGACTTTATTCTTCAGACTTCATTTTTCTCATTTCTCCCCTTATATTGGGTGGAAAAGGAAACATTTAAGCGCGCTCTCCACGAATGCGGCGGGCCAGCTGGATGTCTTTGGGCATGATGGTCACACGCTTGGCGTGGATGGCACACAGGTTGGTGTCCTCAAACAGACCCACCAGGTAAGCCTCGCTGGCCTCCTGCAGAGGAAACACATCAGTATCATACAAGTATCACAAACATGTAAAGAACTCAAAAACATGACAGATGAAGTGAAGGCCACACCTGCAGAGCCCCGATGGCGGCGCTCTGGAAGCGCAGGTCGGTCTTGAAGTCCTGGGCGATTTCTCTGACCAGACGCTGGAACGGAAGCTTCCGGATCAGCAGCTCAGTGGACTTCTGATAACGACGGATCTCACGCAGAGCCACAGTGCCAGGCCTGAGGAAGGAGGACAGTGAGGTGGAGGAAAACAGGTGATTACAGGTAAACTGTGCTCTGATTGGATGGAGTCTCAGCTCTCACCTGTAGCGATGGGGCTTCTTGACTCCTCCAGTAGAGGGCGCACTCTTGCGAGCGGCCTTTGTGGCCAGCTGCTTACGAGGAGCTTTTCCTCCAGTGGACTTACGGGCAGTCTGCTTTGTACGGGCCATGGCTACTCACCTGCAGGGACAAAACGTTAGGCAGGATTAATGTTACCAATGGTCGTTTCAGTTCCACAAAGGAAGCTGTTTTGAACAAAACAAAACACTGATAGTCTAAGTCAGAGCTTTTCTTTTTCTGGCAAGATGAAAATAGTATCCACGCCCCCGCACAGCCTCTGGGACAGTGCAGAACTGGAGTTTCAAGGAGACTTACTTCTAGTCACTGCGGGTCCACGACTGTCAATCACACACTGCTTTCTGTGCGGTGCTGACTCGTAACACTGCGTTTATTGTGGTTGTTGTGTAAGTTTTCTTCTTCTTTGGTGTTTTATGGTAGTTGGTATCCAAGTGTTACATTACCGCCACCTACTGTAGTTGTACGTCTTCTGTAGTTGTACGTCTTCTGTAGTTGTACGTCTTCTGTAGTTGTTGTTGTTGTTGTTGTTGTTGTTGTTTTATGGCGGTGTACGTCTTCTGTAGTTGTACGTCAGCAGCCAACTGGAGATGTGCCTTTATGTGTCATTGTCTTCAAAGCCCATGAGATCAAAGCAGAAAGGAATCGAATGCACACACATTCTTTTCGCATATGGCAACGGTATAGCGGGGTACGAGTCTATATTGTCGTCGCCCAATCCAGTGAAGCGCGGCTGCCACGCAGCAGCAGCAGCAACAACAACAACAACAACAACGGAAGTATCAAAGCCTAAAGAATGAAGCTGTACAGTGGAAGCACCAGACGCCAAAGAAGGAGAGAAAGATGAAGAAGAGTCAGCTCTGGAATAAAGCCGGTCGGAGTCTGAAGTATGGAGTCTTAAGAAAATAATAAAGTCTAAAGAATAAAGTCTGGCGGTAATGTAACACTTGGATACCAGCCGTACTTTTACGGACTACGACAGAGTCTGAGGACTACGAAAAGTCTGAGGAATAAAGTCTGGCGGTAATGCAACAATTGGATGCCAACCGCCATAAAACAACAACAACAACAACAACAGCCATAAAACACCAAAGAAGAAGAAGTATAGTCTCTGTCCAGGAAGGATGTGAGGGTCTCCTTCATTTAGGTTCCTGCACATGTTTGCGTGGATGGTCAAGAAATTGCTGATTCGCTTGCTAAAAATTCCCTCAGGCTGCCATCAATTGGTGTGGTGGTCGAAATAAGCAAACCTGAAATCAAGCCTATTATCAAGAGTCATGTGTATAAACTTTGGCAGGACTATTGGAACCGTGATACTGGACGGCATCGGTATGAGATACAAAGCAGGGTCGGTCCATGCAGATCCATGGGCAGGAACACGGGGGAAGAAAGAGCCTTTGTTCGCATGAGAATGGGCCACACTGGACTCAATTAGTCGCTGAGTAGGATAGGCAAACATCCGACCGGTTTGTGTAGTCACTGACAAGAGCCAGGAACTAAAAAAGGAATAAAGGAATATCTTATCTTATCTTAACTGTTGAGCATGTGCTTCTTCTTCTTTGCCGTCTTCTTCTTCTTCTTTGGTGTTTTATGGCGGTTGGTATCCAAGTGTTACATTACCGCCACCACCCACTGTAGTTGTGCGTCTCAGACTTCTGACTCTACACTACAATCTGACATGGAGGGCGGCGGCAGCAACGGAGGAGAACCCCGGGAGGAGGAGAACCCCGGGAGGAGGAGAACCCCGGGAGGAGGAGAACCCCGGGAGGAGGAGAACCCCGGGAGGAGGAGCTGCAGTGGGAGGCGGTGGTGTGGCACTGTGGATGGCGGCCGCCGTGGAGCATCAAAGAAGAAGAAGAAAATGTCTAAAGTCTAGAGTCTAGACATAGAACTACAGTGGGTGGCGGTAATGTAACTTGGAGTAATGTAACTCTTGGATACCAACCGCCATAAAACACCAAAAAAGAAGTAAAATACATACTTTGAAGACGTTCAACTACAGTGGGTGGCGGTAAATGCACTTTTTCAGTTGACTGCCAACCACCATTAAAAGCGACGACACAACAACATATTTGCGCATTTGCTTTAGGACGTCATAGGAGCCACACAGGGACCGAGGGCTAATGTTTTGGGTTTTTTAGAAACATAATTGATTGCTATTCCTACATTTCTCAGTCCCAAGTTCAAAAACAAAATGTACCAACATTTAACCTATATTAATGCTTTTCACACAGCGCCCCACCTTTTCGGAATGATCCATATAAAAAAGAGGGATAAAGCTGTAAATACGTTTGATCCACTGACAAATTGTGATGCCCATTACCTCATGTGATGATCATGAGTGTGTCATGGTCACGTCTGCTCTGGTGATGTATGGTCTGTTTTACTCACGGTGTTTCTGTCTCTGCTCTACTTCGTTTCTCCCCTTCCTTCTTGTTCTCCTCTCTGGTTACCGGCCCCTTGTCTCTCTGGTTACCGGCCCCTTGTCTCTCATCACAGGTGGGAGATCCTCCTCACCTGTGCGTGGGTTCACTGCTGTCTCTGCTTGTTAATCACTGGGTGTAATATTTAGCCGTGTGTTTTCTTAAGATTGTCTGCGTTGCCCTGTCTGCCCCAGTTATCGAGCTTCTGATATTTTGATTTGTGTTTTTGACTCTGACTTCTGATTTTTGCCGAACCCTCGTGATCCTTTTTGCTGTTATCGACCTGGGACCATCCTGAGTATTCCTTCCACCTATCCTCTGATTAAGCTGAATGTCTGTGTACTGCTGAACCTGGAACAGATTTTGACCACGCCACTCGCCTGCTCTCTGACGCCGCTGTTTGCTGGCTCTGACCACCGCTGGAAGGACCCTCTCTTGTCGTTCAAACTTTACCAATGACTTTGTACATTTCTCAGTTCTATGAAAACCTGTTACAGTCATCTCCTGTTTCCAGCTCTGTAATTGGCACCGGCCTGTTCAAAACAACAGGATTAAAGCAGCTGTTTCATGACATGTTTATCAGGCCAATAGAAGTGACAGAGAGGAAATGTGTTTCTGTGTAAAAGCTGTAATATGTGGCTTTGTACTTTTTAATCTTGGAAATCTGAGAGTGAAGAGTAGCCTACAGACAGTAGCCTACAGACAGTAGCCTACAGACAGTAGCATACAGACAGTAGCCTGCAGACAGTAGCCTAAAGACAGTAGCCTACAGACAGTAGCTTACAGACAGTAGCCTAAAGACAGTAGCCTACAGACAGTAGCTTACAGACAGTAGCCTGCAGACAGAAGCCTGCAGACAGTAGCCTACAGACAGTAGCCTGCAGACAGTAGCCTACAGACAGTAGCTTACAGACAGTAGCTTACAGACAGTAGCCTAAAGACAGTAGCCTACAGACAGTAGCTTACAGACAGTAGCCTAAAGACAGTAGCCTACAGACAGTAGCCTAAAGACAGTAGCCTACAGACAGTAGCTTACAGACAGTAGCCTAAAGACAGTAGCCTACAGACAGTAGCTTACAGACAGTAGCCTAAAGACAGTAGCCTACAGACAGTAGCCTACAGACAGTAGCCTGCAGACAGTAGCCTACAGACAGTAGCCTAAAGACAGTAGCCTACAGACAGTAGCCTAAAGACAGTAGCCTACAGGCAGTAGCCTACAGACAGTAGCCTACAGGCAGTAGCCTACAGACAGTAGCCTACAGGCAGTAGCCTACAGACAGAGGCACAGTGACCTCTAATTTAATGCAAGTTAGGTTTCATAAATTGTTATCTTTACTCTGTGTAAAATATAGACTTACAGCTGGACAATAGTTAAAATGATAGTTTATTTTTATTGTATTATTTTATCTTTATTTATTTTTCCCCTCCATCCCTTGTTGGGAAATGGGAGGTTTTGTCTATAAGTTTGTTATAAGTTTTATTGACAATGACTCTTGGATGAGAGTTGAAACGTCTACTTTTTCAAACTGAGTCCAGATGAAACAACTGAAGCTTTTTCTACTATGGAACACGCCTGGACGAATGAGGGATTACACCGACGTCTATAAGTTTGTGTTTATAAGAGTTCTTCTATTGAGAGTGTTTTTTTTAAACTTCCTATAAGTGATCTATTCTTTTCCTCTGTATCTACCTGCGTTGCAACAATGAAATTTCCCCATGTGAGGACAAAAAAGGATTATCTTATCTTAAAATGATGAACCTGAATCTAATGAGTGGTCAATGCATATTCCTCTGGTCTGTGACTGCCATCTAGTGGTGGTAAAGCTGAAGTGCTGGTTGGAGGGTGGACTATAGTTTACTAATCATTAATCATATTCAAAGTATGAATGAATCGTGTCTTTTTGAGTCCAATCCGGTGATTTTAAGAAGTATGTGTGACTCTTTTATAACAATGTATGCATTTTGAAGTGTGGGATAATAATGCAGAGTTCATTTATTTATTTCATACACAGTTGAAGAAAAACACAACGCTTGTTCACACATGGTCAAATTAAGCATAAAACGACAAAACTTAATGGGTCAACCTGAGAAAAGGTCTGACAGTAACATCTTAAAAGGAGAGGCCAATACTGAAAATAAACTATGGAAAATATTATTGAGCAAAATTAAATGGTGAAGTTTGATTTAATAAAGTGTATGAATAAAAGGCTGTAATTGATACCAAATGGAATATTGACTCATTCTGTGCACTTTTTATTGATAGTATTTTTAGTCAAACTAGAATAATGACCTTGGATACATCTTGGCCTCTGATGCAAAAGTTTGACACTGAGAGAAATCACAACATGATGCACAGAATCCAGTCCCACTGAACACAATGTGATCAATGATAGAGGTAAGTTTGAGTAGCACCAGAGACACAAAGCACCATCATCTCTGCTCCACTTCTTATCTAGTCTAAAACTCTAAAACTCCTCTAAAACATCAGGTGAACAACACACATGAGATACATGAGGTCTCTCTTCTTTACACATTGTTTTAATGACCCAAAGTTTAAACAATTAAGGAAGACTGTTGAGTGGAAGAGGAAACATTTAAGCGCGCTCTCCACGAATGCGGCGGGCCAGCTGGATGTCTTTGGGCATGATGGTCACACGCTTGGCGTGGATGGCACACAGGTTGGTGTCCTCAAACAGACCCACCAGGTAAGCCTCGCTGGCCTCCTGCAGAGGAAACACATCAGTATCATACAAGTATCACAAACATGTAAAGAACTCAAAAACATGACAGATGAAGTGAAGGCCACACCTGCAGAGCCCCGATGGCGGCGCTCTGGAAGCGCAGGTCGGTCTTGAAGTCCTGGGCGATTTCTCTGACCAGACGCTGGAACGGAAGCTTCCGGATCAGCAGCTCAGTGGACTTCTGATAACGACGGATCTCACGCAGAGCCACAGTGCCAGGCCTGAGGAAGGAGGACAGTGAGGTGGAGGAAAACAGGTGATGACAGGTAAACTGTGCTCTGATTGGATGGAGTCTCAGCTCTCACCTGTAGCGATGGGGCTTCTTGACTCCTCCAGTAGAGGGCGCACTCTTGCGAGCGGCCTTTGTGGCCAGCTGCTTACGAGGAGCTTTTCCTCCAGTGGACTTACGGGCAGTCTGCTTTGTACGGGCCATGGCTACTCACCTGCAGGGACAAAACGTTAGGCAGGATTAATGTTACCAATGGTCGTTTCAGTTCCACAAAGGAAGCTGTTTTGAACAAAACAAAAGCCCTAACCCTGAGTTACATCACAACCAGAGTCCTAGTTACAAACAGAGTTCTGGAGAAACGGAAAGTAAACATTGCGCATACAAAAATATCCAAGTTGAGTTGATCTGATTGGCTGGAAGACACTATAGACACCGTTTTAGCCAATCACCGCTCAGAGAGGTGCAGTGGGCGGGCTGTCGAACACCATTAAGCCCCGCCCACAGCTCTGACGATGGCGGCGGATGATGCGCGCTGCGGATAAGGACGCGGGGCTGAGGACGGCGTTCGCACACAAACAATTAACGTTTCACAAGAACGTGCGGCGCTTCCGGTCCAACGACCCGCCGCGCCGCCGCGCCAACACTTCAACAAACAAACAGACGCCAAAAGGAACAGTTTCGCTCCGATAACGGCCGCGTAGGACCGAAGTGAACACGCGCATTTGTTCCCCCCCGAATCGGCGTTAGCTCGCGTCCGCGCGCTCTCAGACGCGCGTCGTTTCACAACTCGCCTCGTCTTTGCCTTTTCCACACTTTAAACGCACATATTTCGATTCACGCCTTTCACCGAAACGCGCCGTTGTTTCCCGCAGACGCAAAAGTTTCCCCGGCGTCGGGGGCGGCTCACCTGGAGGAAAAGTGGGTCGAAGTGAGAGAAAGGTGGCGCTTGTCTGTGTTTTGATCCACAATGGGAAGCGGTCCAACGGGAAAATGGCGGCGCGTCAATCATGTGGTCACAAAGCAAGAGTAACGCGAAAGTAACGCGACAGTTACACGCCGCTGCGCGTTTGGTACGTTGTTGACGCTCGATTTTTTTTTTTTTTTTTTTTTTGCGTGATTTGTTGCCACGTTTTTTGTTTAGATAAAGCGACTCAATGTGGTCCAAAGTCGATTGGAAATGTCTAAAAAACAAAAGTATTAAATCTGTATCATGTCGTTTTCTGTGATGAATTATCCAAATAAACTATTTATAGAGGTTTTTTTGATGAGCTAAACGGTTTCTAAAGCGCAGCATAAACAACAATAAAGATGAGGTCAATCGAGTGTTCGCTTTGATCTTACGTTACAAAAGAATAAAGTCAGTCAAATCAAAGCAAAACAGCAACAACAAATAAGTGAAAAAATGAAAATAAAGCCGGTCGGACTCTGGAAAATGAAGTCGAAAGAATAAAGTCTGGCGGTAATGCAACACTTGGAGGCCAACCGCCATAAAACAAGAAATATAAAAATAACAGAACCACATGACTATTTGGCCATAAAAAATAAAGTTTAATAGCTAAGAACGTTTTATTTTCCAGTTTAATGTTACTTTTAAAACTATTCTAATGGTGAAATACACGGCAGAGTGTGTATGTGATGGTTTGTAATACTTATTTTAATGTGATTTATGAATGTGCAGGAAGTTTTTGTGCTTTTGGTTTTAGTTTTGAAGATAAAGACAAGCTGTCTACGGACTAATGTTGTTTCAGTCTGATATTCTGGTTGTTAAATACAAATAAAGGGTAAAGAACACTGCATGGACCCACAAGAAGTGATGGAAAGTACATGAAAGTACAATACATGAAAAGTTAGAGTCTGTAAAGCTCTTTGATGAAAACGTATAAACCCTGACTGCAAATTAAACAATCTCGCTGTCGTTTTTCACGTGTTTATTATGTCGGTATGAATTGAGTACAAATATTTAGCTCAAAAATCAGAACAAATTCAAACACTGTAGAAAAAAAAGGTCATATTAACCTGAGAGTAGAACAAAACGTAATATCACCTGGACACAGTGAGGCTGAAAGTGAAAATACCATCAACATAAATCTGCTACATATACGCCGCGGTGGATTCATGCAGTGTCATCAGAAAACAATGACTTTTTTAGACGACCAGAACCAGCTTTTTTTTCTTTTTTTTGATACACTCAACAGTAGAAATACACCTTAATTGTAAAAATCAAAATGATTGCTACTTCAACAACAATAGACAATCTAAGTGTGTGTGTTTTATCCTAATGACAACTTGAGTTGCTAAATAAATCACAAAACTAACAAAAACACCCTATAAAGCATTCTCGTGAGTTTAATTATTTTTTTTTCCTTGAGTGAACTAATTAAAATGGCAAACACAGGATATATTTAAGATAAAGGCTACGTGTAGCACCAAAGGAGACATGATCACACATTTTATATATAACCCTAAATATAAATCTAAACCAAACTAATCAGAGTGAGGGACAGAAGGAAACAACAGCAAAATAACTGAGGAACATTTAAGCGCGCTCTCCACGGATGCGGCGGGCCAGCTGGATGTCTTTGGGCATGATGGTCACACGCTTGGCGTGGATGGCACACAGGTTGGTGTCCTCAAACAGACCCACCAGGTAAGCCTCGCTGGCCTCCTGCAGAGGAAACACATCAGTATCATACAAGTATCACAAACATGTAAAGAACTCAAAAACATGACAGATGAAGTGAAGGCCACACCTGCAGAGCCCCGATGGCGGCGCTCTGGAAGCGCAGGTCGGTCTTGAAGTCCTGGGCGATTTCTCTGACCAGACGCTGGAACGGAAGCTTCCGGATCAGCAGCTCAGTGGACTTCTGATAACGACGGATCTCACGCAGAGCCACAGTGCCAGGCCTGAGGAAGGAGGACAGTGAGGTGGAGGAAAACAGGTGATGACAGGTAAACTGTGCTCTGATTGGATGGAGTCTCAGCTCTCACCTGTAGCGATGGGGCTTCTTGACTCCTCCAGTAGAGGGCGCACTCTTGCGAGCGGCCTTTGTGGCCAGCTGCTTACGAGGAGCTTTTCCTCCAGTGGACTTACGGGCAGTCTGCTTTGTACGGGCCATGGCTACTCACCTGCAGGGACAACTTATTATGCATCAAATTTGTATTTTATTTATTTGTAAAGGACAACATGTATTAATGAACATAATTAATGAAACTTTACAGAATATGTAAAGTTTCTAGGCAACACGGATGATGTCCATCTTCAGCTTCTCGGCAGGATGATGTCAACGTGAAATAAAGTAAATGCAGATTTGACACGAAAGCTTGAGCTCAGCTTATGTAATCACGTCGTGAGTGACAGCCGCGGCCTCCAGTCACCACAGAGCCCTCTCTCTCCGTGTCCAATAGCATCACGTACACAGGAGGTGGAGGCGGGATCCCGCGCGTCGAGACACCAACCGCAGCCCGACGCCCGCAGCGCCAGACCCGCCCTCTGCGGAACCTGCCCGGGTGCGCTCGCTTCTCCCACACGCCCAGCCCGCAGGCGCACACGGCTTCATATTTAATGCAGAATGAGCTATTATGAAGGAAAAGCGAGCGCGCCGCCCGGCTCCGCTGCCCCGCTCGGCTAAAGCAGCGCGCGCGCAGACGATGGCCGCTGTGGCTGAAGAATGTAAACGGGAAGGAAAAAAGTGGCAAAGCAGCGCGAGCAACTCACGACCGAAACCATCGAAGATCACGCAAACCTCTCCACCAAAGCGGGAACTGCTGCTGGATGCGGACACTAGACATGTGCGGGGAGCGTTCGGCGGCTCGCGTTTACTCCGATGACCCCGCGTAATAGGCACATTTTCGCGTCGCGTTCGAGCGTTTCTCGTGCGCGTTTCGGTCCCGCGGCTCCGGAGCGGCGCAAAGCAGCTCGTCCTGCTCTTTTGCTTTTTCACGAAAAATACTCTTTAAACACGAGCCATCCGCGAGAATACTCTTTACCATTCGGTCGAGTCAAGTTTCATCGAATTGCTGTGACTTACCTTTGGCAAATAGTAAGTCGAAAAATGTGACAAAATAACAGTTTATTCTCGAGTGTCTTAAGCGTTGTTCTCGCTTTAAAACGAAGGGAGGGGAAACGGAAAAAACGAACATAGAGCCGGAGCAACACTTCCCATGATGCATCTGGGGCCAACGCACATGCAGAAGCGAGATAACAACTTTATCCGACCACATGTGTGCAAAACGCATCACTATCACGCTTGTTTATTCACAGTTTGGCCTTTTTATTTTATCTTTGATCTATTTGACAATCTCACACGAGGCTGTGTCAAAACAAGGCAAAAATCACTAAATAATCCCCATAAAATGCTCAGTTCAAAACACACCGCAGTATCACAGAAATTGAATTATATTACTTTATACTTGCAATTTGAAATGTGAATAAACTGTAAAAAAAAAATAATAATAATGTTTGTTTTGTTGTGAACAGGGACGTGGCACGTTTATTTGCACAGCACAGTTCGTACACTGCGTGATCCAAAGTGGTTTCAAGAACAATTGAGAAATATGCATTAAAATCACAAATACAAACATAAAAACATGAATAATGACTGTAAAATGTGCTTCATAAGAGAAGACTGCAGATGCACTCTTTGGTAGAATTGGGCCTGAAGAGGAATTAAGTTAAACTGAAAATGTTTTGAAAAAAATACCGTAATTTTAATATTTCATGAAAAGAAAAATAGACTTGTGTGTGCATTTACACGCTCTCTCCAGTGTGTGGCGCCAGCGGGACACGCGGGTTCGATAAAGTGGTATAAAAGAACACTAGAGTGATGACCGCCATGTTTTGACTGTATCATTCTAGTCAAGAACTTGTTTCAGCTTCAGTTTGAGGATGTTTCAAATTATGACAACGGCTCGTGATTGCTCTGCCTGGAATTTTGCACAGTATGAAATGAAACGTCTAACACTGTATAATAATAATAATGATAATAATAATGATAATAATAATGATGATGATGATTTGTTGACGTCACCTGCTTGTCTCCATGGAGTTTCAGTCAGTTTTACACACTTATCAGCCTGGAAAGTTTACATAGGAACACTTTAGATAATTAGACTTTTTTCGCACTTTATTTGAAGTCCGTGCTCTACCAGCGAATAAATAAACACAACACAATCTAGTTTTGTAATATGCGAGGTAAACAATGTGTCCATATGTCAACTCATATTTACAAAAAAGCGTAGTTTAATTTACATAACAGTGCCTTGCCGCTGTCTCAGGGTGAAGTTTAATCTAAATCCAAACTGTACAAACACTTCTCTGACCATCTTTTACACCATTTTTAAGACTGTTGATGTTTTACAGTTACAAGATGGCCACCGCACATTCTCCGCCCCTCTAGCGCTATATATCATAATAGTGCCGTGCTTTACTTCCATGACGTCACGTGTTTTCTCTTCCTTTCCAACATGGCGCCGCCCGCAAAGCCCAGACGCGTGGCCGCTTCACAACCGGGTTTTATGACTTTGAAATCATCGACAAACGCCACAGACTTGTACAGCAGCAAGAGGAAACGCGTGAACAAGAACAAGAAGAAGAACTGGAACAAACACAGCGACGTGAACGACGTAGAGGAGTTTCTGGAAGACATCCGGCTCCAGGAGAGGACCACCGGGTGAGCGAGGAAGGGTCGGGACGTTTCGCGTGGACATGAAAACCACGTCAAATCGGATTGAATTTGCCCTAAAATTGGGCCAGTGAACTTCGGTTTTATTACGAAGTCAACCCACGTGATCGTGTTTAATCGAGCTCCAGTTTGATCGACTGCAACGAGCCTGAAACAGAGCAGTGTCTTTTGTGAGAAACGGCCTTGGCATCTTTAGTTAGAAACGATCCATTCCCCGCGTGGCTGCAACGATTAATCGGAATTATCGTGATTAGTAGTGACGTCACGATAACATCACGGTTTAACGATTATCCAGGATTATTGAGACTAAACGACAGTGGAATGTTTCATTTGCTTTGATTCTAGTGCTCTGACACGTCACTGTTCCTCAAGTTTGTGACAGGGACATTTTGAAAGACGAATGCAAGTTTAATTGGACAAAAAACAGCCAGATAAAACAGGTTATTTACTGTAAGGTCTGTTTTTTGGACTCAAGATTGAACTAGAAATACTTCAATTTGCTTCTAAAATTGTCACGATTATAATTTTTTTGGTTCTTGTGAATATATTGAGCGATTAACCAGATAATCTTGACACCCCTTTTGACTATTCGACTATTAAAATAATAGCATTTTTATCATTGTTATCATTATCTGGGCTGTACAGACTCTAAAACAGATGCCAAATGACAATTGATCACAAAGACAGCAGCATTGTAAGATCAAATAGTTTCATTTGTGTACATTTTCTCCAGACGTCTTCAGACTTCACGTTAATTTGGCTTAATAGCTGTTTAAAACTCTATGTACAAGTAAAATAAGCGCTGACTTGGCGAATACTACTTTGTCGTAGCTTATTTTAACTCTCTCACCTCACAACCCAAAGGTTTCGGGTTCGAGTCCCGTGATGATCCCATCCTTGCGCTCCCAGTATTTCCATGTCGGGAATGTGAAGATCTACCAGAGGAGCTCAGGAGGCTGTTGTGTGAACAGCGTCCTGGGATCTGAGGACACGCATATATTACTATCATAAATTAGCTTTGCGTTGTGGGGAAAAGTGTTTTTTGCTTAAATAAACTTCATTTTAAGGATTGTATCTGATGTTTCTTTGCCCCAGAGGCCTGCTCGCCGACAAGCCCGATGACACTCTGTTCTTTGTGGATCTCGGACAACCAAAGAAACCTGAAGAGAAAGGTAATAGTGAGATTGCTACTGCACTTGGCACATTATCAAAACGTAGGTCTAATGTTGTTTTGAAGGTTATGCATGACGAGAGTATTGAGTATGTTGTTTATAATAAAAAAAACATCTGCAAAACTAGCCGATTAAACATTAAAACAACCTAATCAAATACATTTTCTTACACATTTCTTTCAAGTTGACATAATCTTGTGTGAACATTGTCATCGGGAGTCTTCACGTTTGTCCCGTTTTGTACTGTATGTTGTTCAGTCCTCTGTGATTTATCTCCCAGCTACAGTCTGATGTTCACGTTTGTTTTATTGAAGCCCCAGAGCCGGAGGAGGGAAAGAAAAGAAGGGGCAAATCTTCACGTCCGCTGAGAATAGACCTCATCCTGCAGCGCGACTCGCTCGTCCCGGCGCCAAAAGAGTCAGTGGATTTTTAAACGCATCGCACCAGCTTCTTTTTTGTAGTTCGTCGCGCTCGCGGTACAAAATGTAAGTGTCCTGTTGACCGTTGAGTGTTTGTCTGTGCCAGTGTCTTGGCCTATCAGCAGCCCAACGCCAAGAAGCTCCGGCGCAGCGAGCACTTGGCGGCCAACGGCGCGGCTCCCCGGAGACAGAAGATGCTCCTGAACCGACGACGCGTCCCGAGAACGACCACGAAGGCGGTGACGGAGGCCAACAACAACCCCAACCGAGACTACTACGACATATGGGGCCAAGGGAGTACGTGTACAGCCCGTTTGCACCGTTTCAACCCCTTTATACGCTACGTTTGATGGACTTTTAACCATTCGAAAGATGTGATATTTACTTTCGAGCGGATACACGGCGATACGCGCGATAATCGGTGCATAACACGTGATAGTCTGCATTATATCACCAGTTTTTACATTTTAACAACAGGTATTTCTTTGTTAAACCGTTACCTTTGCACACTCGATATGAAATGCAGCCGTTTTATTGAGTGGGCAGTGAATATGTCAACTGTGTCGCATGAAGCGGCAAAACTGTAGCAGAAAACAACTAAAAATGTACCGAAAGTGCTCGCGACGTATCGACACAGCGGCCCGCAACATCCATACTGTAAAGATTATCGACTAACGGAATAATCTTGACATCCCTTGTGACTAGTCGACTATTAAAATAACCGTAACAGTATTTTGGTAATCGTTATCTGCGCCGTACAGACTCTAAAACAGATGCCAAACGACGATTTATCACAAAGACGGCAGCGCTAAAAGATCAAAATGTAATCAAATGGATTTAATAGTCTTCAGTCTGCACATGTTAAACCTTTTAATTGGTTTAATACCCGTTTAAAAACTCTTATGTTCAAGTGAAATAATCGCTGACGAGTTGCAGTTCTAAAGTTTACATGATGTTTACTTTGTTGTCGCTTACTATACTTTATTTATACTTTATACTTTATTTTAATGCACTTGATAAATGCCTAAATACAGATACTCAACAGTTTTGCCATCTCAATGCCTTGTCCCCATTACACGGCTGATGGGGGCAGGGCAGCACGGTGGCAGAGGGGGTTGCTCTGTCGCCCCACAACCCACAGGTTACGGGTTCGAGTCCCGTGATGATCCCATCCTTGCGCTCCCAGTATTTCCATGTCGGGAATGTGAAGATCTACTAGAGGAGCTCAGGAGGCTGTTGTGTGAACAGCGTCCTGGGATCTGAGGACACATACCATATAAGTGTTGTTTTTTTTAATAATATGGTTTTATAGCGTCGTCATCGCAGCCTTTCACTTTCACACTCCTCCGGGCCGTTTCCGTGGATGTATTGATAATGATGAATGTGTAAAAAGATGATTCTAAAGAGGGCTAAAGTCCAGGATATTGACGCACTTTCTGAGGAGAGTCATAGTTTTAAAAATGGCATCAAAGCCCCGCGAGTTCTTTTCCAAATCGGTCGACGCGGAGCTATTTGTACGTTCTGAGCGATCTCGGGAAGAACAAAGGATCCTAAAGTAGCGCTGACGTTTGTCTCTAGCTCTTTAATCTATTTGCTTTTTCCTGTCTCTTTTTCTTTTTTTTGCCGACTGTCACTGTTTTAACGCTCTGTTTTAATGATTTGAATCCAGCTAAAGACACTGCAGATCCCTGGTACCTGCAACAAACTAAGAAGAAACGCGTAAAGGTGAGGCGTTTCTTGGTACTTTTTAGCCTTGCGTAACTTATGTACGTCGTCTTTGTTTCGTTATCGATGCTTTTACGTCGCTAGCGTCCGGAGAAGTTGAACGCGAAGCCCTCGGAGCTTCCCGCGGTGGAGGTCATCGCTCCCGGAGGATCTTACAACCCGGACTTCTTTGCACATCAGGTCAGTCTTAAAGCTTTTCTGTGCAGAGTTCCGCGGTTAACGGCGTCATTCAGGGACAGAGCTGAAGTCCAGTATTTGTCCTTCGTTGACTTGTCTTCTTGAGTGCGTACATTAGGCCTGAGTATTACAGAGTACGTCACGATACAATCCCAATACAGGGTCCACGATACAATACAAATCACGATACTCGGAACTTGATACGATACATGTGCTGATTCATGGATTGTCCTGAAAACTGGTGTTAAAAGTGGACTAAAATTATGTTCTGATTAAGTAGAATAGCAAAATGCATTAGAATTTCATGTTCACAATGTCTTTAATATCGGAATACAACTGTCCTATGATGAAGTCACATGTTCAGCTCCTCAGATGAAGCAGACTGTAGGGTCAGAAGTGTTTCTAATGGCTTTACGTTGTTTCAAAGTATCACGATACACGTATTGCCAAGAAGTCCGTCACAATATATCGATATATTGAGCACACGCTACCGACGTCAAGATTACGAGGTCAATAGATTGTTCAGGTCACGGTGTAAAGCGTAAGAAGTGAGAAACTGTAATCCTGACAATTCTGGGAGCAAAGTAAGTATAAAATGTAAACAGTGTCGATTATGAATGTAAAAATGTGTTTGTGTTGTGTCTGATCAGTGCTTGTTTCATTTTTTTTTGTCTAAATCCAGTCATTACTACAAGAAGCACATGAAATTGAAGTGGTGAAAGAGAAGGAAGAGCTGAAAATCCAACGACAACTGGCGTACGATAAAAGCGACGCCGCTACAGAGGTTTGGAGCCACCTTCTGCAGATATCGAATCTTCAGTGTGGCCATTGTAGTGGTTTGACTTTGCTTCTTGTCTTTAGGAGACGGTGTTTCTGGAGCAGGTGCAGGGCCTTGTCGAGGACGAGGAGGACGATGACGATTTGGCCTCAGACTTGGACGATGAGGAAGAGGAGGACGCGGCGGTCGGAGCCATCGTGGTCGCACAGAAGAAAACCGAGAGGCAGAGGAAAAGAGAGAGGGCGGAGAAAGTCAAGGTACAGATTCATCTTTGCGCTTCAAAATAAAACCAGATATTCCATGATATTTACTCAGTGTGGAAGGGATGTTCATAATTAGACTTTGAATGAATCATCTTGACTCTTCACTTCGAATGATGTGCCATTAAAAGGTCAAACATAAAACGTCCTGTCTTTTTAAAATGTATTTGTGAAACTTTTATGACGTCACTGCAGTTGCACTTGGGTTACATTTTATTTTTTGTACACGATTAACTTTGGTCAACTGTGTTATGGAAAGTGTCAGTACAGTTTTATTCCGTTTGGGCTGAAACTAATAAGTCAGTGATACTGTTACTCCATGATACTATACTAATTGTACATTGAAACTTTAAATATGCACTTTTAACCAAATAAAGGTTGAAATATGGAAGGCTTCTAGATAAAAATATGAAATGACCTATAGTTTTTGACTTTTTGATTTAATAATGCTGCTGTTTTCGTTTGTAAAGTTTGTTTCCATGTGTTTTAGAGTCTGTATAGCCCAGATAACGATGACAAATCAAAATACATCTATGATTCACGTCATGATTATTCGATTAATCGTTACAGCCCTAGTCCCCAGTCCAAAGTTCAGGTTCATAAGGATTTCAGTTTAATCAGTAAGACCGGTTTGTTCAGACAGGGTACTACACATGTTTTAAAAATGTACAGTTCACCCTTTTCGCAGTAAAAAATCCAACTAAAATGAAACGTGGCAGCGGTTTCCCTCGTTTGGTTTTGTGGAGGTTCATCGTCATCGTCCCTCTTTCCTCTCTTTACAGGAGCAGCGGCGGATGACGCTCAAACAGAACATGGAGAAGCGGCAGCAGCTCTTCCAGCTCCGCACCATCAAAACCACAATCAAAAAGCAAGACGACAGAACAAAGGACAAACAGATACAACGCAAAGCTAAACAAGAGGCCCAGAAAGCACAACCCAGACGCCTCGGACGACTCAAGTAAGCGCTCGTGCCATCTGCCGCTGCAAAGGGCGCGACCTCTGCAGTCAGTACTTCTCTTTTTAATACAACAGACTCCACTGCTTACTTTAAAACGTCTCGGGTGTCGCCTTCTAGCCACGCTTCAGTCTTGTTCTTAGTCTCAGTTACATATGCGGCAGTGAATGAAGAAAGTAGGACTTTGGAAAGGAGATTTGAGTGTCTAATTGGGAAAAAAAACGCACACAATTTACTTCAGTTCATTTAAGTTTTCACAAAAATCATGTATTTCATTTGAACATTAGGATCGTATTCAGACTCGTCCAATCGGTTCCAAGCCAAATTTGATACATTATCCGTTTACCTTTTGTGGATCGACCAATGGCAAATGGTGAAAAGCAGCATTAAACAGAACTAAGTCATATTTCACCTTATTGAACGTCTTTGTAAGTCTGTTAAATATGTGATTTTCGGGACGTTTGAATTGTCTCTGGGCGGAAAAAAACAGCCCTGTTATAACCTGGCTCTTTTTTTAATATACAGTGAACCCTCGTTTATCGCGGGGGTCACGTTCCAAAAAGAACCAGCGATAGGCGAAATCCGCAAAGTAGAAACATTTATTTTTTACAGTTATTATACAATGAAATACTCCATAAAACATTGAAGCTCACGCGCCGCTCTCACCGGCCTCGCAAACTTTAATTTGGCAAGCGGTTTTACGTACGTGTACATATTAATCCATAGCGTTATTGACACACAGGTAGAGAAGACGCGGAGAGACTGTTTAGCCAATCAGAATGCAGAACACAATGCATGATGCAAATCCGCGAAGCAGCGAGACCGTGAAAAGTGAACCGCGTTATAGCGAGGGAACACTGTATATTTGGGAACGTGAAATGTTTTTGTTTGTGATAATACCGACTTATTATGATTAAAAGAAAAAGAAAAATTATAGCTTTTGCGTCTTTTTCCTGACAATGTATTTTCACAAGGGACCTGCAGGAGAGCTCTATTGCCAGAGTTACTTAGTTCTGCTTGAAGACTTTTGAGCATTGAGTTTTACATCAGTAGCTCGTTTTTTGTTTTGTTTTTGTGTTGCTTTTCTGTAAAGTATCCTCCTTCTTCCCCCCTCCGCAGGTTTCAGCCGCAGGACTTGGAGCTCCAGCTGAGTGACGAGCTGGCCGGTTCCCTCCGACGGCTCAAGGTGCGTTTCAAAGTCTAATAAAAACAATTCTCATTTCATCTGACCTCCGAGGAGCGAGAGCGCTGTCCATCTGTAACGACTTTGGGTTCGTTTGTTTAATCTTCCGCCGTCTGCATTGTCTTATTCTAAGCTTCATCCCTCTAATACTTCTGCGACCCACTTTCCCCGAAAGAATCATCATAGTTGTACTTTATCTAATTGCCCGTGGAAAATTCTCCTTCTTAAAGCGCTTATCTTCTGCAATTCTGTCTAATACCTAAACCAGTCTTTGTTATAAGAATAGGATTTTGTCATTTGTGCTTTGAGTGACATGGCTTCGTCTGAATTGTAATGGCACTTTTTTGCAGCCAGAGGGCAGCGTGCTCAAGGACCGCTTCAAGAGTCTGCAGAAGAGGAACCTGATTGAACCAAGAGAGAGAGCCAAGTAAGGACCCCAGTCACTATTATGCAACTGTCATGGTTGAAAGAAACGACACAGATCAGGCGCAGCGTTAGCGACAGGTGAAGGAAACGACACAGATCAGGCGCAGCGTTAGCGACAGGTGAAGGAAACGACACAGATCAGGCGCAGCGTTAGCGACAGGTGAAGGAAACGACACAGATCAGGCGCAGCGTTAGCGACAGGTGAAGGAAACGACACCGATTAGGCGCAGCGTTAGCGACAGGTGAAGGAAACGACACCGATTAGGCGCAGCGTTAGCGACAGGTGAAGGAAACGACACAGATCAGGCGCAGCGTTAGCGACAGGTGAAGGAAACGACACAGATCAGGCGCAGCGTTAGCGACAGGTGAAGGAAACGACACAGATCAGGCGCAGCGTTAGCGACAGGTGAAGGAAACGACACAGATCAGGCGCAGCGTTAGCGACAGGTGAAGGAAACGACACCGATTAGGCGCAGCGTTAGCGACAGGTGAAGGAAACGACACCGATTAGGCGCAGCGTTAGCGACAGGTGAAGGAAACGACACAGATCAGGCGCAGCGTTAGCGACAGGTGAAGGAAACGACACAGATCAGGCGCAGCGTTAGCGACAGGTGAAGGAAACGACACAGATCAGGCAGCGAGTGTTCATCTCGTCCTGAGAGTTCTACCATTGTTCTTTACACTAAAATGCCGCAGATTAAGATGGTAAAACTCTCCGATGCAGAGCCAGGGCCAGAGTTGGACATTTTAGTAGCGCGACATTATTTAGATACTACGGCATCGACGCAATACTTTAAGTTCTTTTATTTTATGTTTATACCAATTTTAATACCACAATGAAAACACAATTTATGTTCGTCTTGTCATTTTGCCCTGTTTGTGATTTATTTGTTATTTAATTAAAACCATTCCCCCCCAGTTCCTATATTGGTTTTTATACAATTATGATTTGATCTTTGACACTTTAGCAATAGATTCACGATCGGCTTCAAACGGCCTCATTCCCGAACGACACACTCGTGCTGGAGAAAGTCTCGGACACATTGATGGACGATCTAACGTTCTGACCAGTGTTGCTTTTCTAATCCCACTTGTCTTGTTTGTAGGTTCAAGAGGAGGCTTAAGGTCAAGTATGTGGAAAAGAGAGCTTTTAGAGAAATCAGCTAATCCTCCGCCTCGGACCACAGGCCATGGACCACTCGTAATGGAACACGACGGAGCTGTGTATATACCGTTTGTACTGACGACCGTTCGACCCGTCTGAAACCACAAGTGTCCTCGATTTACAAAACAAAGCGTTGGGTGTGATGAATGATTAAACATTGTGAGTTAAACCTTTTGTTTTGTGGCTTTCTGCGCCTCACTGTCCTCCTCTCTCGGCACGCTCACCCTTTTGTTTTAGATTCAAACGGCACGGATTAGATTGAGGGTCAGTCATTGTACTTTTACTCGTCTGGTTCCGAACTAGGGTGACCAGACGTCCCCTTGTATGGAGCCCTGGGTCCCGTGTCCCAGCAAGATGTATCCAGAACCATTGATTTGTCCTAGTTTTAGTCATGACATGTCCCCGTTTGGGCCACTGTGAGACCTGCTGACGGTAAAGAAGGGAATGTATCCTTATCTTATCTTGTTTCTTTGGCCAAACTGGAACAAATCTGCCGTTAGAATAACCAAAACACAAAAGATGTTCGCATTTCCACTGATAAGTCTCTGGGATTGTTTACTGACACAAGTGAGTCGTGAAAGAGATGATCCAAGTGCATCAAAATGGACTTAATGACCTGCGTTTTTCACTTCCCACCCGCGTGTGTCCCAGTTTTTAAATTAAAAAATAAATCTGCTCATTCCATTTCAAACCCTTTTGAACTAAATAGTTAAAATGCAGTTAAGATAAATATATTTTGATTTTTTTCTAAAGTATACAAACAAGTTATACCAGAATAGCAAATGTTTTTATGTTTATAATTTCACGTTCTTTATAAAATGAGCAGCAAAAACTAATCTAATGTCACATTTGTTTTTATTTGATGAATAAAAATATATGAGAGCAAAAAAGTTGTTTCTTTGTGTAAATTACGCATAAACCCTGACCTTTAACCCCTTCTCTACCAATACCTGCGCGATTGGTGTAAAACTATACTTCATAATTACAACAGGTATAAATACAAAATCAGAACATCATAAAATCTCGCGTGACTCTAACTCCTGACTCGGTCCAGTTCAGTTCTTTGTTGCTCCCCCACAATAGTTCCGGTTCTTATGAGTCCTGTAAGTCGAGTACAACTGAACAGACTCGACCTCCATCACTGTTGTTCACGCAGAACAAACACTCACAGATGGACGAGGGGAAGTTGGCGTGTGATTCAAACCCATAATTGCCTCTGGTTCCCCGGTGTGAGCAGCGGCGCTCTCGTCCTGGGGTACGTTAATCGGAGCTAATCTTTTACCTTTACACCATCTCGACCGCTCATCTCGCTCTCTACGCAGCGTGTTCCTGCTAAATCATCTCTCATAACGCCAGGGAATGACCAGGTCAAGTTTGGGGGGAGAAATGGGCCAAAACTAACACTTCATCCATGTGCAAATAACGGCCCGCGTACGAAAGCAGGCGACGCCCGTGGAATTCAGGGAGTCTAAATCTAGGCTGTTATTGGAAATATAATCATCTTTGGAGGCGAAAAGATGAAAGAATAAGAAGTACCACTGTAAATATTCAGTTCATGATCAGCTTTAGTCATTTTAGAGTTTAAATGGCAATGATTCAAAGTCTGTTTATGTTCTGGAGATTAATATTGGCGGCTATTTCTATTTTCTTTTAAAAGACAAAAACACAATTGAACTGAACATTGTGATTGATCAAATTATGTAATATATCCCAGCCTGGACAAAACTAAATACATTTATTGCAGTAAATACAATTTATACTAATAGTTTTTGTATTATATGGATGGTGAATGTGATGGCCGGGAAGTGTTGACCATTAACGATCTTTGTTGATGAAGAAAAGACTGATTTTACTGATAAAGAACACGAATAAAAAGTAAAAGTTGTTCATTTAAGTTGATGAATCAATAAGAAAGCAGAACTGGCTCACTTTGGCTTGTAACAATTAAATCCAAAACTCTCAATAACTAATAATGTGGCTCATCCCAGGTTGGTCCTGGTTTGACCTCAGTTTAGTCCTGACGTAGACTTGTTTTGGGCCGTGTTTAGTCCTGTTCTAGTCCAGGTTTAGATCCAGTTTAGTCCCAGTGTTGATATGGTGTGTGGGTTCAATAGGACTACATTATTCCTGTAGTAGGGCTGTTAAGATTATTGGGTTAATCGAGAATCATGATTATTTAGGTCACAATATAACTATCTCAGGCTCTCTTCTCAGTCTTTCCTCAGAAAAGTAAACTTAAAGGTGCCATAACATGCTTTTTTTCACGTTTCGTAGTCTATCCTAAGTGTATAATTGATAATAAGGGTTGTGCAACACCCTTAAAGGTGGAATGGACGATTTTTTTCAGCAAATTTTGTATCATATTTCCTCGTGGCGTGGATAAATCATTAGTCCTGCCACGTATCAATCATAAAACGCACCTACCGCTCACCTGCAGCCACGTGCGGTTCGTGCCCACGTTTCCGCGTGCCTAAGCGCATGGATCTATCATAATATAGTTCCCTCAGTGTACGGGGCAAAATGAAGACGGAGAAAGACAGTACGAGCTGACGCAGAAGTGGACAGAAATCTGCGGGAGACGAGAGATGCGATGCGATCCGTTGCGCTGATAAACAAACGCACGTGTGTGTTGTATCAGTCCACACGGGGGAGTGGCATGTGCACTTCCACCTGCGTTCTCAAATCGCCAAAAAATCGTCCATTGCGCCTTTAACATAATAGGAGGCGGCAGGTGGGAGGGGTGAGGAGAGGGGGGAGGGGGGATGATGACGCGTGCTTGCCCTTATGACGCGGTCTTGCCCCACCGCCCGTCAGTTTGGAGATTCGAGGAAAGGAGATAGTCTGTACTATAGCTAAAAACTGCGGGAATCAATCAAACACTCTGGGTACATATATGAAGCACAAATAGCAATGTAAGAAGGTTAAAAGCTCTGAAAAGTCGATTTTGCATGTTATGGGACCTTTAAGGTTGAATGGACGATTGTTTGGCCCAAATCTGAGTCTCATTTCCTCGTGGCATGGACGGCCGATTAGTCCTGCCACGTATCAATCATTGAACTCACCAATCGCTCAGCTGCCGCCTCGTTCTGGCTCGTCCCCATGAGAGCAGCACGTTTCCCTGTGTCCAAGCGCATGGATCTATCATAATATAGTTCCCTCAGTGTACGGGACAAAATTAAGACAGCGAAAGACAACGGGACAAGAGATGAGATGCTAATAAATAAACGCACGTGTAGCAACAAGGCCTTCCTCTGCTTCCGCGCGGGGGGGCGTGGCATGTGCGGGGGGCGTGGCATGCGCGGGGGGGCGTGGCATGCGCACTGACGCTCGAGTTCTCAAATCGTCCATTATTCCTTTAAATATAAAGTGCTTTTTCCGTCTTGTTTTTTCATGTCAAATTGATCCTTCAGAAAGTTTGATTTCACTAAGCGGGTCAGGTTCTGAGGAGCGGCGGGTCAGGTTCTGAGGAGCGGCGGGTCAGGTTCTGAGGAGCGGCGGGTCACGTTCTGAGGAGCGGCGGTCACGTTCTGAGGAGCGGCGGGTCACGTTCTGAGGAGCGGCGGTCACGTTCTGAGGAGCGGCGGGTCACGTTCTGAGGAGCGGCGGGTCACGTTCTGAGGAGCGGCGGGTCAGGTTCTGAGGAGCGGCGGGTCAGGTTCTGAGGAGCGGCGGGTCACGTTTTGAGGAGCGGCGGGTCACGTTCTGAGGAGCGGCGGGTCAGGTTCTGAGGAGCGGCGGGTCACGTTCTGAGGAGCGGCGGTCACGTTCTGAGGAGCGGCGGGTCACGTTCTGAGGAGCGGCGGGTCACGTTCTGAGGAGCGGCGGGTCAGGTTCTGAGGAGCGGCGGGTCAGGTTCTGAGGAGCGGCGGGTCAGGTTCTGAGGAGCGGCGGGTCACGTTCTGAGGAGCGGCGGGTCACGTTCTGAGGAGCGGCGGGTCAGGTTCTGAGGAGCGGCGGGTCACGTTCTGAGGAGCGGCGGGTCACGTTCTGAGGAGCGGCGGTCACGTTCTGAGGAGCGGCGGGTCACGTTCTGAGGAGCGGCGGGTCAGGTTCTGAGGAGCGGCGGGTCAGGTTCTGAGGAGCGGCGGGTCAGGTTCTGAGGAGCGGCGGGTCACGTTCTGAGGAGCGGCGGGTCACGTTCTGAGGAGCGGCGGGTCAGGTTCTGAGGAGCGGCGGGTCACGTTCTGAGGAGCGGCGGGTCAGGTTCTGAGGAGCGGCGGGTCACGTTCTGAGGAGCGGCGGTCACGTTCTGAGGAGCGGCGGGTCACGTTCTGAGGAGCGGCGGTCACGTTCTGAGGAGCGGCGGGTCACGTTCTGAGGAGCGGCGGGTCACGTTCTGAGGAGCGGCGGGTCACGTTCTGAGGAGCGGCGGGTCAGGTTCTGAGGAGCGGCGGGTCAGGTTCTGAGGAGCGGCGGGTCACGTTTTGAGGAGCGGCGGGTCACGTTCTGAGGAGCGGCGGGTCAGGTTCTGAGGAGCGGCGGGTCACGTTCTGAGGAGCGGCGGTCACGTTCTGAGGAGCGGCGGGTCACGTTCTGAGGAGCGGCGGGTCACGTTCTGAGGAGCGGCGGGTCAGGTTCTGAGGAGCGGCGGGTCAGGTTCTGAGGAGCGGCGGGTCAGGTTCTGAGGAGCGGCGGGTCACGTTTTGAGGAGCGGCGGGTCACGTTCTGAGGAGCGGCGGGTCAGGTTCTGAGGAGCGGCGGGTCACGTTCTGAGGAGCGGCGGGTCACGTTCTGAGGAGCGGCGGTCACGTTCTGAGGAGCGGCGGGTCACGTTCTGAGGAGCGGCGGGTCAGGTTCTGAGGAGCGGCGGGTCAGGTTCTGAGGAGCGGCGGGTCAGGTTCTGAGGAGCGGCGGGTCACGTTCTGAGGAGCGGCGGGTCAGGTTCTGAGGAGCGGCGGGTCAGGTTCTGAGGAGCGGCGGGTCAGGTTCTGAGGAGCGGCGGGTCACGTTCTGAGGAGCGGCGGGTCACGTTCTGAGGAGCGGCGGGTCAGGTTCTGAGGAGCGGCGGGTCACGTTCTGAGGAGCGGCGGGTCAGGTTCTGAGGAGCGGCGGGTCACGTTCTGAGGAGCGGCGGGTCACGTTCTGAGGAGCGGCGGGTCACGTTCTGAGGAGCGGCGGGTCACGTTCTGAGGAGCGGCGGGTCGTGCCTTCAGAAAACCAGTCGGAAAAGAACATTTTGGATTTGAGCTTTGGTCAGTTTGGTCGTGACGTTGACGAGCGCGAAAAATCAATAAATCGCCGCGTTCATTCCCACAACAAGCGTCACACTGACATCTGAAATGGTGACATTCTGTAATAGCTGTAAATAAGGACAAACCCAAAGCAGTTCTGGAACCACTGACGCTGCCACAATTGTAATACATCATGTTCTTCTCATGTCACTCCCCGTTGACTGGCACCGTTAAGCTCGTCCTGTGGGCTCGTGCCAGCGGGCGGAGGATTGAGGCCAAGTCCCTGTTTATTATTTATTTGTTCTGCATTTGTTGCTTCTCTCCTCATTTCCTCTCTTCACGTGTGCCGCTCCGAGCTGCCAGATTGTGTTGGCGCAGGCCGGGGCGGGATTACCGTGTGTGTTTTTGTGTTTACGTACAACCACGGACACGGCGGGCGCTGCCAGGGAGGATGTGGTGTCGTGTCACGTCGGAATGGATCTGGTCGGTGTCAGAATTAGATTTTATTGCTCAAAGAGTTGGTTCAAAATGTCTATTCCTGTTTTTTAATGGTTTAGTCGTGGGTTTGGGGCTGTTTAAGACCTTTGTTCAGTCCAGTTGTAGGCCTAGTTTAGTTCCTAGTTCTTGTAGACTTGATTCTTTTGCAATAATATATATATATATATATATATATATATATATATTTTGCAATAATCGTCCAGTTATGTCATGGAATAACACATACTGTGCCCTAATAAAAGTGCCCTTTTGCCCTCAGTCTGCACAATGTGAGAGTTCAGTGACGGTTCCTTGGCCTCACGTGCAACTCAGAAATATTCAGACCCAGAAATGAGACAGGAATTACAACAGAAAGAGACGCTGTGTGAAAAATGCAGAAGAAGACACATTTGTGGTTTTAGTTTATTTGCAAGAATCCTCTGCACTCATTGTTCACTTAAGGTTTGACTTTTCGTGGGCCAAATAGACTTAAATAATGAAAATACGGCTTTCTTAAATTTCAGTGCATTTTCTTTCTTTATTTGAGCAAAAAAGTCATATAAAAATATATATTGTTCGGGGGGGAAGCTTGTGTTTTGAGACTTAGCCCAAAAAGAAATGTGATAAATGCAGATTTATATATGATTTACATTGGTGATAAGCAAAAATGTCATTACATCACACCAAAAATGTGCTATATTATTGAAAAAAAACATGTATTTTACCAGTCACATTTCTCTTTTAATCCTTTTATAGAATTGACTGATGTAACCTGGAAATCACAACATCATAACGCCTTCTAAGTGTTTTATTATGTTAATGCACTGAACTACATATCGTAAATAGGATTTTAAATTAATTTGTGATAAGATGCAAGTAGCGCAGAACCAGTGACTTGAATCCCTCGTGGTTTTCCTCATTTTAACCGAGTTTGAACTGAAATAAACGATACGTAAAAGCAAATCTTGCCCTGTTGAAAGGAGAGAACGTCCATCTGGATAAGAGACAGTGATTGTTGCTGTTGTTAATGTAATTCTGGACGCACTCGCTCATCCCTCCCGTCGCCGAACACTTCCCCCGGGCCTGTTCACTGTCACCGCCGCGCGATGCTTATGTTTGGGCTCTGCTTGTACATACACAGCCTGACCAGGCCAGAGTTAAAGGTGCATTATGTAACTTTACTGCCGCGCCTCCGCCAGCGGCTCGTTTCCACGGAGCTGTTATTGTTTTACCTGCACTGCGCGGCGTTAAACTTGGCTATCTGCAAGGAGACGAGCAGGGGGCCACGTCACAGGTCAGCTCTGTGGAGAGGCGACTCCGCTTACAGTAGTGACGCATGTTTTATTAGATTGATGAGTTTAATGCCACACTGTGTTAAGACTTTTATTGATTTTTATTGTTTGAAAATTATATAAAACTTCACAAACTAACTATTGTCCTCGTTTGTTCACGTTTAGCCGAATGGGAGGAGCACACGATTCCCTGAGACCCTTAAAGTCCATATGACGGCTTCATGTGTTTTTCCAAGTATGACGTCGTTTGGTGCGTTAGTCGCCGCGGTGATTATCATAATTATCATAGTTTTTCATCCATCGAGTTGTAATTTGTGGAGAAAATGTGACAGTTAAAGGTTGAAAATTCCAGAAAGTAGAGCCAAGTTCGACAACAGAACACCTCCACCTCTGTGATGTCATCAAAAAGCGACATGCTGTCAAAAATGCAGAGAGGATTTTACACGCAAGTTACACGTTTTCTTGACAGTTCAAACGATCATTTAACAAAATAAAAGTGTTGTCGGGTGTAATTATTTGTCAAATCATAACTATTGTGTGATTTAAACGATGATGATGATTTTGGCCCTTGTTTACAATCTGGTTGCTAGGTAACAGTTGTGGAATTACCTCTACCTATGTCATATTTACTGGCCACGTCAAACCAGGAAGTAACAACATTAACAAATTGGACAAAAACAGGCAAAATGGGAAAATCTTATTAGGCCCGAGCGCCACAAGCTGGCGAGAGGCCTATTAATCTCGTAAGTGTGCACGTAGTGCGCACGAAATCGAGCGCGAAGCGCTCGCCCTCTTCCAAACACTCACTAACGCACTCCTTCACTCATGCACGCCCCGTGCATACTAATTAGTAGTAGGAAAATGGAACATTACCGTTGTAAACGGGCGAAGCCCGTGCAAAAGTGCGCACTAAACGAGCACTTTACATTGAGATGACGACCGCGAAGCGGTCGTCATCCCCATATAAAGCACTCATTTGCGCTAAGTAGCTCACGAATACGTTCCCCATCTCTTGCATGTTCCGTGCATATAAGCATGTAATGCAAAAATTGAACATTATTACTGTATAGAGGGCCAAAAACACAAAGTGGGCGGAGCCCACTCAAAATTAACGAAAGTACCCGTCAGTGACCAGGGACCCACACCATGAGGTAGGAAAGCGCGAGCGCTTTCCGAAAATGTATAGTTTATGATATTTGAAAAATGGGAAACATTGTTTTCGCATCGGAATATTATTCTTTCTTCTTCTCGGGACCAACCCCCCTATTTTTCACCCAGTGAACATTGACGAAAAGTCACAGAATTGTTCACACCTCTAAAAATCGTGCCTCTCTACATTCTGGCTATTTCCCTTTTCTAAAATAAAAAAAATTGCTGCGTCAGCGCCCCCAAATGTACCAAAAATGCATTGAGAGATGGGAAATGACCCAAAAAAAATCTGATCGTAGAATCATGAAATTTGGCGCCGAGGTAGATGGTGACAAGAGAAGTAAAAAATATTATTACGGCAACGCCGTCCGCCCAACCAAATGTCGGCCATATTGCTTCAAAAATGGCTAAACATGACTTCGGAGTTTTTCCAAACGTCGTACTTTTACAAACTCCTCCCAGGGCGTTGGCCCTAAAAAGCTGAAATTTGGTGAAAATGCTACTGAGGAGTGGGACATCAAAAGTTATCCAAATTACATTGATACCTCTCACGGTCTCTGTGCGGCGAAGCCGCAAACTGTAGCTAGAATTTCAGAAATCTCCCATATTTAAAATTTCTGCCGTTTGCGCAGATAAAGTCCGAATTGCGTCAAATTAGAATCAGTTGTTAAACTCTTTGCCCTAAACCTACTTGAAGTGAAATAAATTCATTTGGCGCCACAGCGCCCCCTACAGATTTTATATGGAGGTTAAATGTTTAGTTTTGCGAAATTATATGAAATTTGACACACAACTCAATTTTAGCATCCCCATCAAAAAAGTCAATGAGACCCATGTCATAATTGTTATGGCGTTGCCGTAACGATGACCGAAACCTTTCATGTTATTCCAATGGGGAAATCGCCAGAACATGTTTACACTTTAGACTTTCACAAACTCCTCCCAGGGCGTCAGCCCTATTAACCTGAAATTTGGTGAGACTCATCTTCAGGGGTGGACCGTCAGAAGTTATCCACATTTTTATTCAAAGAGTCAAAAAATTGCTTTTTGATGGTAAAACAAAGGGGAGAAGATGTGACAGCGTCACAGATTCAGCAGTAGGCGTAATAAAAGGACAATTGGGGCGCGTTAGCGCCCCCTCCTCTTGCGGCGGTGTGGCGGCGGCGTGGCGAGGGCCGATCATTGCCGCTTGCGGCTATATTTTATATTCATGTTGATTTACTGAAAAGTGTAAGTCTAATGTGTGGTATGGACTCCTTCTGTACGGATCGTTCACGTGTAAGTCATGGGTCACATGTAAGTACAAGTTTTGTTATATCTTCCAAAATATGGTTCTTGAATAATTCAGCTACTGAGATGACAAGGCAAATTACGCTACGGTAAACCTTTGTATTTGCACATGTAGCAAAAAAATAATTCCGTCAAATAACTTCAACAGCAGGATCATAGCCATGTGATGGGAGAAGGCTCTGCTGATGTGATTGTCAAACACAATGAGGCGTGCTGAAAAATAGGGTTCTGTTGACTCGATATTAGGATTGTTCTGTAAGTTAGCAGGGAGCTCGGAGGTTTGAACCACTGACTTTAATCCAGTATTATATATTTGAGTCATGCTTCACTGGAGAAGTTCATCAAATCAATTTATTTTTGTAAGGCCCAAAATCACAACAACAGTTGCCTCTGAGGGCCACAGGGAGAAATGAATCAACAATGTCTGTGGTGGCGATGAAGTCAGACAATGTCTGTGGTGGCGATGAAGTCAGACAATGTCTGTGGTGGCGATGGAGTCAGACAATGTCTGTGGTGGCGATGGAGTCAGACAATGTCCGTGGTGGCGAGGGACGATGTCCCAGGGTCCTCTGTCCTTAGACTCTCCTTCTCGGCCAGGAAAAACTACAAAAAAACCTCTTTGGGAAAAAAGCGTAGAAACCTGGAGGAGTTCCAGTGAAGGAGAGATCCGACTCTCACAGACGGACACGAGGAGACTGGAGCTGGACCCACTCTTCAGGCAGATGAGGGACCGACTGAGTCGAGCTGGACCCACTCTTCAGGCAGAAGAGGGACCGACTGAGGCGAGCTGGACCCACTCTTCAGGCAGATGAGGGACCGACTGAGTTATTGACCAGAACGAATGCAAGGCAATAGAAATGCTAATTCATGAATAAGAGTTCACATTTTCATTGACAATAGCTGAGAATTAGCCTGTCTATATGTACATTTACATGACTGTTGGAATACAAATCACAGGCTGGTGAAAATGTTGGAATATGCCTTCACAGCTTCATATAGTTTGTATTCTTATCAGATGTTTTTTGATTGACATCTATATGCATATACAAGAATAATGTAATTGAATACACTTAATAAGGCATAAATTCTAACCATTTATAAATGGCACCACCATCACCCAGGACCTCAAGTGGGAGCTCACCATCAGCGCAGACGATGGTGCAGTTCTACACGGCCATCATTGAGTCCATCCTCACCTCCTCCATCACCTCCTCCATCACCTCCTCCATCACCTCCTCCATCACCGTGTGGTACGCTGGAGCCACAGCCAGGGACAAACAGAGACTACAGCGCATTGTGCCTCTGCTGAGAAGGTGATCAGCTGCAGACTTCTATCTCTGCAGGACCTGTACGTCTCCAGGGCTCTGGGACGAGCAGGTCAGATCACAGCCGACCCTTCTCACCCTGGACATGGACTATTTGAGCCACTCCCCTCAGGCAGGAGGCCACTCCCCTCAGGCAGGAGGCCACTCCCCTCAGGCAGGAGGCCACTCCTCTCAGGTAGGAGGCCACTCCCCTCAGGCATAAGGCCACTCCTCTCAGGTAGAAGGCCACTCCCCTCAGGCATAAGGCCACTCCTCTCAGGTAGAAGGCCACTCCCCTCAGGCATAAGGCCACTCCCCTCAGGCAGGAGGCCACTCCCCTCAGGCAGGAGGCCACTCCCCTCAGGCATAAGGCCACTCCTCTCAGGTAGAAGGCCACTCCCCTCAGGCATAAGGCCACTCCTCTCAGGTAGAAGGCCACTCCCCTCAGGTAGAAGGCCACTCCCCTCAGGTAGAAGGCCACTCCCCTCAGGCATAAGGCCACTCCCCTCAGGCAGGAGGCCACTCCCCTCAGGCAGGAGGCCACTCCCCTCAGGCATAAGGCCACTCCTCTCAGGTAGAAGGCCACTCCCCTCAGGCATAAGGCCACTCCTCTCAGGTAGAAGGCCACTCCCCTCAGGTAGAAGGCCACTCCCCTCAGGCATAAGGCCACTCCCCTCAGGTAGAAGGCCACTCCCCTCAGGCAGGAGGCCACTCCCCTCAGGCAGGAGGCCACTCCCCTCAGGCATAAGGCCACTCCTCTCAGGTAGAAGGCCACTCCCCTCAGGCATAAGGCCACTCCTCTCAGGTAGAAGGCCACTCCCCTCAGGTAGAAGGCCACTCCCCTCAGGCATAAGGCCACTCCCCTCAGGCAGGAGGCCACTCCCCTCAGGCAGGAGGCCACTCCCCTCAGGCATAAGGCCACTCCTCTCAGGTAGAAGGCCACTCCCCTCAGGCATAAGGCCACTCCTCTCAGGTAGAAGGCCACTCCCCTCAGGTAGAAGGCCACTCCCCTCAGGCATAAGGCCACTCCCCTCAGGTAGAAGGCCACTCCCCTCAGGCATAAGGCCACTCCTCTCAGGTAGAAGGCCACTCCCCTCAGGCATAAGGCCACTCCTCTCAGGTAGAAGGCCACTCCTCTCAGGTAGAAGGCCACTCCTCTCAGGTAGAAGGCCACTCCTCTCAGGTAGAAGGCCACTCCCCTCAGGCATAAGGCCACTCCTCTCAGATAGAAGGCCACTCCCCTCAGGCATAAGGCCACTCCTCTCAGGTAGAAGGCCACTCCCCTTAGGCAGGAGGCCACTCCCCTCAGGCATAAGGCCACTCCTCTCAGATAGAAGGCCACTCCCCTCAGGCATAAGGCCACTCCTCTCAGGTAGAAGGCCACTCCCCTCAGGCATAAGGCCACTCCTCTCAGATAGAAGGCCACTCCCCTCAGGCATAAGGCCACTCCTCTCAGGTAGAAGGCCACTCCCCTTAGGCAGGAGGCCACTCCTCTCAGGTAGAAGGCCACTCCCCTTAGGCAGGAGGCCACTCCTCTCAGGTAGAAGGCCACTCCCCTTAGGCAGGAGGCCACTCCCCTTAGGCAGGAGGCCACTCCCCTTAGGCAGGAGGCCAAGTCTATTTTTACCTTATTTGCCAAAAATATGCCTTATTTGATTCTAAATATCTTGCTTTCATTATTGTTCATTGTTTTATGTTGCACAGAATCATCAAAGCAAAGTTCATATGTTTGTGAATTTTGTTCACTGACAATGCAATAAATCTTTTCTGATTCTAAAATGTTTTTTAATCATGAACTAATTATTGACGATAAACAAACTAATAATCAACAAGTGCTTAATGTAATCATTGACTAATAATGAACAAAAAAGCAACTACACATGAACTTTAGAACATCTCTACAACGCATTTATACATGTTTTATAATCATTTACTAGTGATTGACAATTAAATGTTTTTTTGTCAATGATTAATACATTTGTGTAAATACTTGTGCCTTATGTCAGATAATCTGCCAAATAGGTACCATTTTATACTAATTACACCTTACTTGGCCTTAATAAAGCATGAGCAAAGACTTATTAAGAATGAGTCAGACTTAGACGTGTCTAAATGAAGAGGAAATCAGTCGACTCTCTCTGACGCCTGTGAATGAGTCTGTTGAGTGCAGATGATAGAAATCACAAATAATGAAAAACGGTGTGTGGTTGTGGAGCTCGGCAGCAGGAGGCGGAGGAGGAAGCAGAGGATAAACACTGATGGATAGAGAGAGGGAGAGAGAGAGAGAGAGACGGGGGGAGGAGCGCTGCACGGGGAGATGATTCCTTTCTCTAATCCTGGAGACACAAGCTCGCTAGGGCCACTGGCTTCACCCGCGCACAGGGAATCCGCTCGGGCAGGTGGGTCAAGCGCACGAGGAGCGAGAGGAGCAGAACAGCATGAAGGGAGGAGAAGAGGAGCGGCGGAGAGCTGGTTCTGACCAAACGTGGTGAGATCGTTCGAGCGAGACCTGTCATCGTTGGAACGATTGGGCTTTTTCTTTTTGAGTAGCGAGCGGCTCTTGTGGTAGAGGAGGAGGAGGAGGAGGAGGAGGAGGAGGAGGAGGAAGACCCAAGCGAGCCAGAAGCAACAGTGCATCGGGGAGAGAGAGAGAGGGATTCTGACCAGGATTTCTATTTTCTCGCCAAAGAAAAGAAAAGGACAACACGGAGATGAAGAAAGAAAAGTGTCTACCGTTAGTGGCTGATGCTCACATGAAACTACGGACCTGAACGCTGTGAAAAGAAGAGGTTGTGAGGAGAGATAGAGGAGCATGGATTTGCACAAACTGTTTATGGTTTCTCCAGAGCTGTGACTCGGGTGTTGGAGGGTGTTCAGGTGTGAAAGAAGCGAGCGCCAGCTGTCCAGAGGTAAATAGACTCACGTGCAGCGAGGGATAGGGCAGGGGACAGAGGTGTCAAGGAGACAGAGGGACAAACAGACAAGAATCCACTTTCTGATCCCAGCAGCAGTGAACCTCCACAACTCTTTTATGTCTGAGCGTCTGAGGAAGAACAGGAAGGACCAGAAGAGAGACGAGCACAAGAGAATCAAGGCTTTGCGCCGCTTTGGACTCTGCTTGAACCGGATCCTCACCGGTGTCCCACCTGACGCCGCCCGGGCGCTGAGTGCCGCCTGCCGACCGTCTAGACAGGACCAGAGTGGACCAAAGCAGTCCGAGCAGGAGAAGAGTGGACAAGAGGAGTCTGAGCAGGAGAAGAGTGGACACGAACACAGCGGTCAAGAGCTTTGGGTTCAGGAGCATTCAGAGCAGGAGCAGAGCGGAGAGGACACGCCGCCCAGACTCACAACACACAGGTTCACAGCGCCCGCCGGCTGCCTCACGTCCACAGCCATGGGAGAATGGACCATCCTAGAGCGCCTCCTGGAGGCCGCTGTGCAGCAGCACTCCACTATGATCGGAAGGTGAGTGCCACTGGTCAAGGGCTGGTTGAGTTTGAAGCACGACAACAGAAATATGTGATAAGACAGTAGTTAATATAATCGGCGGGTCGTTTTTAGATCTCTGCATACACCACAGGTCAAACTGAGGTTTGGTTGGTTCATTCGGCTGTTCTGTCCTTGGGCAAGGCACTTAGTCTTTCCTCCAATGTTTGTTTGCTCTGATGTGCAAAGGGTTCACAGCTTCAAGAACAATTGGCCTCATTATTATTTCCCCTCTTGTTCTTATTTTTAGTGTCAAACATAGATTAATTTACATAGATTAATCGACACACAGATGAATCCGTCCTTTCCCATTGGTTCTGTGGCTGTGCCCTGGTGATTGACAGCAGATTTCCACAGTGTTTCCTCGTGTGTTTCAAAGCTCTGCAGCCATCAGTGCTGGGCCGTCCAAAGTGGCTAATGCAGAGTGAGGGGCTTTAGCGCTTTAATCCTGCCGAGAGTGACATGATGGAGGGTTAGGCCGCCGCGCATGACCATCGCCACTCGCCAACTCCACAGGCTTTGGTCTGGACGTGTCCCGTGTCCCACTGCAGCGCCACCATTCAGACATTCACGCGCTCAGAGAGGCCCGCGGAGATGCTCATCCAGTCCAATCGCAGTGACTCTTTTCACCTCCAACGACTTCTGCACGTTTAACCCCACTTATTCCTTTATTAGTCACTTATGATTGGCATTGTCTATTTAGTTTTTTGTAATTTACTTTTGAAAGGGGCAATATATAAACTCCATGGAGATGTCGTTGCGTTGTTTAGCATGTTCCACAGTATGGCAGTATTAAACTTGTCTATCGCCACGGAGACGGGCAGGTAGCGCCATCAGGCCGAGTCACATGACAGGTCAGAAACCGCTCTCACAGGGGATTTTTGACCAAACAAAACCGTTGTATTGACAAATTCTGCAAGTTTAATGCCATATGGTGGAAAGCAGTTACATCTCCATGGAGACAAGCTGGTGGCAGTTACAGTTACAGGTACAGTTACAGTTACAGTTACATATAAAAGAGTAAAAGGAAACAATTAAGAAATACTATATTAAGCACAATTTGACATTATGTAATATAAAGGTTTTCACTAATTATTTAAAGAAAATGCTGAAAATGAATATGAAAATCCAAAACTAAATATGAAATAAATAAATAAAATTACAATTGAGTCCAAATACAACAATTAAAACATATATATTTGCATTCTTCGTGAAGGAAAAAAAGGGCAAAGCGATAGCATCTCCATGGAGACAAGCTGGTAGGAAGGCGGGTCAACCAGAGCAGTTACATAGTGCACCTTTAAGCATCATTAATACAAATACAAATGGTGATGTTCATTTGCATTTAAGAAAAAAAGGAAACAATTAAGAAATACTATGTTAAACACAATTTGACATTATGCAATAAATAAAGGTTTTCTATAATTATTCAAACAGAATGTGGACACTTAAATGTGCTGAAAATGCAGTCCAAAACTAAACATTAAATAAATAAATAAAGTTACAATTGAGTCCAAATACAAGAATTAAAAGATATTTATTTGCTTTCTTCGTAAAGGAAAAAAAGGGCAAAGCGTCAAAACCTGGTAAAAACCTGGTGAGGTGGTGCACCTCAAAGGGAACATGACAGCGGAGCAGGGTCATGGCGGAGTATGATTTATGCATTCTGCTACACACATATGTCTTGTATTTGAGTTTGAATAAGTTATTCTTGTCGGCCGCGAGAGGAGAAATTATTTATGACCTGGTTTAGCCACAGAGGCGCAATCAGCGGCGCGGCGAGGCATCAGACAGGATTTCACCGCCTGTCGGGGGCGTCGCCGCTGCAGTTTGGCGGTTTGGCCCGGGCGCGTTAACCGACAGATAGTTCATCAGATAACCGACCAATTAAAAGTGTTCAAAAACTGTTTGCCCGTTGCCCGAGGCGACCGAGTCATGGCGGTCCGGAGTTACGGCTTAATAATGCAGTGTGTAAATGTCAGTGGGTTCATGAGGCCAACGATGAGCAGAAATCGCTCTGTTTTGGCAGCGCGTTTTTCGGCTGGCGACGTGGAGATTATGTGTCAGGGAGGACGAGAAGTGGAAGTCTGTGTTCTGCTTTTGGAGAGACGGATATGAGAGAATTAGAGAGTTCAGACAATTATGAGATTGTGCGCTCTGAATGTAAAATTGGTTTAATACATTTACATAAAGGAAACATACGAAGCAATGACTTGAGTTTAGTGATACTTGAGTTATTGTGCTTTATTGGATGGATCATTGACAAATCCATCACAAATAAAACAGAAATATTAATATGAATGCAATATATTTGATCTTTTTCCTTATTTTCCACCGTCGGAGTGGTTTGTGTCATCCGTTTTTATGTGACGGCCTTTTCCCCAGTATGTTCCAAAGGTATCCATCCTTTATGTCCACGGTGGGGGTTTTGAGGAATGGGAGGGTCTGCATCGCCTCGTGTATGTTTGTCCAGAGCAATAGTTCCAGAAGTGATGTGTTTGGAACAGCTGCGCACACAGTCTGGCCTGGTTCATCTGAATGAGGCGCCACAACAAAAACAATCATTTGGACGTTTTTCAGGCCGCGCGGACAGATAGCTGCTCGTTCTATGTTTGTTGTAGTTGGCAACAATTGATAACGTAAATGTGGGTTTTGTGGTGCTTGATGGAATGAAATGAAAACGCCATTTTTTCCCGGTGCGTTATTGTCCAGCATAACTTTACGTTGAAGGGATGTTTACTTTCGTGGCTTGTGAAGTTGTTAGCGTGCGTGCTAATTTTGTAGCTAATAACCTTTACAACGGTGTTACATTAATGTTCATATAGTTTTCTAGCGAGGCTCTGGTGCTACGTGTTTGTCAGCGACGGTTTTTTCAAAGTTTTCAAAGTTTTGAGGCTGCGGCTAACTCTCCAAAACAAAACGCTGTGACGCTAATGGGACAGTAGTGTTAGAATTCAAGTGTTCTCTTAACAATCGCTACATTTGTCTGTGTAGAAAGAGTTCATACAATGACATTATATATCTCAAATCCAGCAGACATGAACCAAAAACTATATTCATATCTCAAGGATATGAGGAGGAGAGAAATGTGCTAGAGAAAACAGACGAGAGGAGGAGGAGGAGGAGGAGAGCGAGAGGAGGAGGAGGAGGAGAGCAAGAGGGGGAGAGCGAGAGGAGGAGGAGGAGGAGAGCGAGAGGAGGAAGAGGAGGAGAGAGAGAGGAGGAGGAGGAGGAGCGCAAGAGGAGGAAGAGGAGGAGAGCGAGAGGAGGAGGAGGAGGAGAGAGAGAGGAGGAGGAGGAGGAGCGCAAGAGGAGGAAGAGGAGGAGAGCGAGAGGAGGAGGAGGAGAGCAAGAGGAGGAGGAGAGCGAGAGGAGGAGGAGAACGAGAGGAGGAGGAGGAGAGCGAGGCGTGTGATGTCCAGTGGTGACGTGATGAATGATGGGTCAGCGCTGAGACACTGGAGGAGCAGCGCGAGTCAGACTGGCCCCGGGGCCAAACGCGAGGGCCACAGAATAAGAGGCTTGTGGGCCGGGGGAAATCCAGAAGAGGCTGATTTAGGAAGACAGGGCTTCTCAAACTGTGGTGTGCGTTCACCTCGTGGTCGGGACGTAAGCGGCTCGAGTCGTGCTGTGAGGCTGCGTTCATATGCGCACACGCCAAAGTGAAGACTAAATCTGGACTAAACCATGACCAGGGACGAGAACGTGACCAGGGACGTGACCGGGGACGTGACCGGGGACGAGAACGTGACCGGGGACGTGACCGGGGACGAGAACGTGACCGGGGACGTGACCGGGGACGAGAACGTGACCGGGGACGAGAACGTGACCGGGGACGAGAACGTGACCGGGGACGTGACCGGGGACGAGAACGTGACCGGGGACGTGACCGGGGACGAGAACGTGACCGGGGACGTGACCGGGGACGAGAACGTGACCGGGGACGTGACCGGGGACGAGAACGTGACCGGGGACGTGACCGGGGACGAGAACGTGACCGGGGACGTGACCGGACCAAGTCCAAATCATTGGGACGCAACAAGTTGTAGTTTTATAGCGTCTTTGTCAGAGCTTTGTTTTTCTGGTCCGACAGTCGTAGTTTAGTCCTGGTTTAGCTCCGTTCAAGTCCATTGAGTCCCAGTTCATCCAGGTTTATTGTAGTCCTGGTTTAGCCTTTGCCATTTCCTGAATTACTATGACTTCTACGACTCTAAAAGAGCGTTTGTAGAACATTTCACATCCTTCATAATGTTTCTGTGGAATAACATTGGCATAAATATCATTAAAAACAGTTACAAATGGCGGGCGATGTGCTCGTAAACAGTTGGGAAACACCGTGTAAATCTGTGCATCTTCTTTTACATCGGTAATGAGTGAGATCCTGGGTACCGGGCAGAGGATTTGACATCTGTCCACGCTCGCACATGCACAGGTCTGTGTGCACCGGGGGCCGGGGGCCCGAGGCTCCTGACACAGATGGACTTGTGTGCCACGACCTGAGTTTAAAGGAAACCAACAATCATTTATTCACCAGCACTTTCATTATATCTGCTTCCAAACATGTAACAGGGAGAGACGTTGGATAAGGCTTTGGTTTGGCACTAGACGTTCTTTAATGGATATGAATGGATAAGCAATACTATAAATACAGTCATTCATGTATTTGAGTACTTACTAAATATGTTTTATTACAAAATAGTGGTGAAACGAAGGAAATCAATGGCAATGTATAGGAAAGTCTGACATTTTGTTGATAGCTGTATTTAGAGTTGTCAAAAGTATCAAAAATGTAATCAAATACTAACATTAATCAATATTTATTTGAAGTATTCATCTATAAAAAAAAAGCCCTCATAAATGGGACAAAATCTGGCATTTCCTAACTCGTTTTAGAATTATCTTGAGCGTTATCCTAAGAAAATATGGTGGAAATTAACATTATTTTGTTCTGAAAATTACAATTTCTATTATTTTTCGCAATCATTGTGGTCATTATCATTATGTGTCCAAATTGGTATCGAGCCTATTCCGTGCTGAAATTGAGTTTGGATTGTTTCTATGGGGACGTTACACCCTCGTTTGATTGGCTCTCCTGTGGAACAGGCTGTACCTGACTGTGGAAGAAGAGCCTCGCTGCATCTGGCTTCAACCGCAGCCTGTAATCTGGGCCATCGCCGCTGACATGAATTTAAACTCACTCTAATGCGCTCCCAATCCCAAAAAAACATTGGTCCCTGAGAGTCAAAGGCTTTGGTCTGATTGGCCGAGGCAGCTGTAGACCCGGACAGGCTCTGGCGGCGCCGGGACACTGGGACAGGACGTTGTCTCGTGAGCAGAAGTGGATGGTGCAAGTTGGTTTCAATGTATTTGTGAGGAAACGTAGTGTTGTTTATTTGAATCATTCCAACAGTAAAACATGTAGCGGGGGCAAATCTTCAAAGTCTGGTACATTTATCTCATTTATACAACTGAAATGAACCTGAAAGAGGATTTTCTCATATTTTATTTGTGATTTTTTTTTTTTTTTTTTGCTGCTACCAACAATTCCAAATGTATCCATCAATTGTGTCCATTACAGGAGTTTTGTGTCCCAAATACATAGTTATAAAGGCAGGTGGCATGTTGAGTGCGTGTGCAAACGTGATCGGTGAAGACGCTTCTGTAACACAAACACTTAATTTTGTTTGATTTTATATATTCTTTGGGCATTACTTGTTTCAGCAAAGGCACACAATCAATAAATCCATATCACTTATTCACCCCCGAGGAGCAAGTCAAGCCCATTGACCCGTTAAACACAACAATAATAGATTTTTCTGGTGGTGGGTCCAAATGTCTCTCTGGAGATGTTTTTCTTGGAATATTTCCCAGTCCGGCGTTTAACTCGTCTTTCTTCGTGAAGAAAAGCAGGCGACACCATCTGAAGCACGTCATCAAACGTAATCGTAACCACAGGATGGATGAGTTCGATCCCGTCCTGTGGCAATAACAAACTGTCTCCCCGAGACAAGCGAGCGCACCTTTGAGTCAGCGGAAGACGCAGTGACTCGGATACGACGCGACCTCCTGCACGACTGTAGCTGGTTTGTGTTTCCTGTGCCCACTTCTGCTCGTGGGCCCACCAGGACCTCACCCGCTGCCCCGCTCCTCCCTCATGACTCACACGTGCAGTATTCAAGCAGATACACAAGCGCGTGTTTATGCAGCCCCCCCCCCCCCCCCCCCCCCGCTGTTCAGATAAGTGCGTATATGGGCATGTATGAATATTCACCGTGTACAATGCTCAGAGACACAGCGCTTGCATATTCAGCGCCGGCTTTCAAGTCCGTGAGCGGTGTTCCCGTTTCCCGAGGTGCGTGAAAGTAACTTAGATTTATGATGAGTAGAAATTGTAATTGCAAGACCTTTTATTGAGAGTTAAGAACTGACTAAGAACATTTCACTCCATCCTTCCCTTTTCTCTGACTGTATTTTGGCATTTCTTGTGGTGTCAATTGTAATTCCACAATATTTGCATATTTACACCAGGTAATAAATAATAATAATAATAATAATAACCTTTATTTATATAGTGCTTTTCAGTGACCCAAAGACGCTGAACATATATAAAAAAGGGGGGGGGGGTGTATTTACAGACAGGGGGGGACAACACGTACAATACACAATAATATACAGATAAAATGAAGTAGAAAGAAAAAGATGGGGATGTAACAGGGGGTAGAAGAGTAGACAGTGGGGTAGAGGAGGCTAGGGGAGTGTGTGTGTTTTTAGTGTGATAGTGTGTGATAAATGCGGTTACTAAGGACATAGCGCCACATATACACAGTAAAATACAAGTTAAATTGATGGAAAAGTCATGACCCATTCCAAAAGTGTTTCTGGTCCTTCTTTTTGAAGGGCCACAACCTCCTTTTTAACTAATTCTCTCCTGTTTTTATCTGTTTTTTCTAGCGATTCATAGCTTTGCCAATCCTCCCTGATCAAACACACCACTCAGGTCTCTTTGGCGTGACTTTTGTGTTCTCACAGAGCCCGTTTTG
Source organism: Eucyclogobius newberryi (assembly GCF_026437365.1). NCBI lineage: Eukaryota > Metazoa > Chordata > Actinopteri > Gobiiformes > Gobiidae > Eucyclogobius > Eucyclogobius newberryi. The sequence continues at coordinate 35,353,231 of NW_027315724.1, forward strand.
ATCTCCATCGGTCCACGGCGTGCTGTTGCACATGCGAGTCCACTCCCCGCCTGCCTCATATTGATCTCCGATAATGGAAGAGGAAGGGCAGCTTGAAATAAGACAGCGGGCGCTTAATAAAACAGTCTTTAGAGGGCCATTTGCAAAACAGATGAAGTGAAGGCAGCGCCGGCTTGAATGTTAATTCAGTGATTAAAGCTCTAAGCAGCACATTGACTTTGTGTCCAATGGAAACAACGCTGTGTGCTAATTGTACGGGTACATGTTTGTCCCTTAAATATATTTACAGACTATGAACCTGGTCACACACCTCGTAGGATCAGACAGAGCAAACAGCAGAGCCACCTGTTTATGAAACTCAGCGTATTGAAGTGTTCTGATTGGCTATTTTTTCCCACAAAAGACGACAAAACGTGGTCGAATCATTAGCTGTCATTAGCCGTTAGTCTAATCTAAACCGTGAGCAGTTTGAGACCAAAGGGAAAATATGTGAAGCTTATTTTGTCTTAACAAGCATTAGACAAATTAAAAAATAACCTTGACAAACAATATTTTGACTATGGGCTGACTTTTTCAGGTCTGAACGAAGTTTTAAATATGCACTGTACACTGAATATTTAATTTCAATACAATAATAGGTACCGCTTTATAATAACCTTAATCAACCTTAATAAAGCATGAACAAAGACTTTATACACAGTGAACCTTTTTTGTTATGAATGATTCAGGCGTAACTGCTTAATTAACACACTAACCCTAATCCTTATTGAAGTAGTGGGTCATTCTTAATAAAGTATGTGTTTGTCATAAATTAAGTCTTTGTTCATGCTTTATTAAGGTTAATTAAGGTTATTATAAAGTGGTACCTATTATTGTATTTGAATTCAATATTTAGTGTACTTTGCAGAATTGAAACACATCCAAAAGCATCAATCTAAACTTGTGGATTTAAGCAAACAATTCCTTGAGAATCTGTTCATTTCCTTCCCATCGTGCTCCTTAAACGGCGCCCGTAGACGTACTCGTGATTGTGTGTTTTCGTGGCTGATTTACCGTACGCTGCGTGAACACCTTTAATCCTGACAAAGGGCCACTGCCCAGGGGCCCCTGAGCCGCATCAGAGCTGCCAGTCCAGGGCCCCGAGCTCGTCCGTCAAACCTAAACGTGTGTAGAGCCGGACGCAGAACAAGAAAAACATTATAACCACCTGCCAAGTCTTCGTAATCCACTGAGGGAGATGAGACGTCGACAGATGTTTGATTAAAGCTCCTGCACGGAACATTTCAGCCCAAAAACTAGACGAAAATAAAGCCTTTTATTTTTGCCTGGATGAGTCTCGTGCTTGTTTCCATGGCGATGTTGTTCCCTGGCATTAAACATATCCAGCTCCATGGAGAACGTTTAGAAATATGGTTTCACGTTCTAGTTCCATTGAATCGTACAGCCGCCTCGTGAAAGTTACGGACTGTTGCTGTAACTGCATTTGATTTCACTCAAATTAACATATTTTTGCTTTTGGATCGGTCAAACTTGTGTAAAAAGTATCAAGTGTCGTCGAAAAGTGACATTTGACATCAGACAAATTGCATATTATTATTATTTGAATCAGAAAATAACTTTGAATCATTGAAAATAACTCAATAACTAAATAAATCCAAGTACTTAAAATTGGCCACTGCATCTATTTATTCACAAAAGGTTCACGTTGTGCCTAATACTTTACCTCAAATGTAGAAAAGTGCCATATAAATGTGACCGTTTGCCATTCACGACCCAGTAACACGCTGCAGTCATCACAATCATTCAGTGGTCGTAATGTTATGGCTGGTTGCTAGGCTCACACAGCAGCGCCATCGTCTCTAGGGGAGGCGTTTCTACCTGCGTTTGTTGACAGGCGGCCCCGTCACGTCACATGACCTTTAGATCATCACGCTGCCTCCCGCGCCGCCACGGCTCCGATGATGGACGATTGTGCGTCAAGATTATCCGCTCGCGCCACGTTGCGGGGGAGTAGAGGAGGTCCCGTGACAGGCTCCCCGATGACCACCTCAGAAGGAGCGGAGAACGATGCAGCCATGACGACGCGACAAGCCTCCACTGACCTGTGAAAGCGGTGCATTATCTGTTATGTGCGAATCCCCCGTCATATCGTGTTGGACGGGTTGGATTTGTGTGACTTTGGGTGCGGCGATGGCTTCATTTAAAGAAGCGTTAGGGTCATTTCTGTGTTTGGGGGTCCGCCACCTGCTTGTTTTTAATGTATTCCACAGAGACATTGCACGTATTGAAGGTCCTGTACCAGATTTTCTTTCATGTAACAGTACACAGATATGTTAGCGTGTTCCCGGGTGAAAATGAGACCGAAGTGCGCTGTCACCATCTCAACGGTGCCTACAAACCCATCGCGGTGAATCATTAAAATGCTCGTTTGGTAAGTGGGAGATACCTGTGAACTGCTGCGTGTTTAAAGTGAAATAGTCGGACGTTTTAAAGACGGACACGACACCTTTAATCTTGTTGTGAAAGAGGTTTTTTTGCCCCTCAACGACCCGGCTGAGGCAGAACTACGGACAGCGGTTTACCTTTCTTTTTTTACTTTTATATTTGTTTTTAGACTGTAGTAGCTCGTTCACATTCTAGTTGTGTTTTGAGCTCTTAAAGGAGAAAATGTAACCGTTTTTTGCCCCTCACTGCGAAAACTCTGATCTTCATGTCACTTCTTTTCCATTACTTGTGTTTTCATGGATTGCTTAAAAGCGGACTTGCCCCTCCGCAGATCTGGCCTGGCAGTAACTGTGTCTTGCCCAAGGACACGACAACATTTGCACAAGAACAGATTTCCTCCTTCCAGTTTAGTTGTGGTTTAGTCTCAGAATCGACCTATTCACGAGCTCATGAAATCAGTGTTTAGTTTCAGGCCTTTTACTGCGATACTTTTACTAGATTTGTGCTTTCATTGTTTAATTCACTCCGTTTCGCCCGCCGTTCCATCCATATTTAGTCATGCCTTTTGCTATTTTATCCCCATTTATTCCAGGCTTCCAACACGGCTTCTCCGTTATTCATTTTAGTCCGCTGGAGGTGGAACTTTGAGGCGTGTTAAACCAAACGCTCTGAGCAAATTCATCCCTGTCGCGGTGATACAAAGCCAGTGTTTACGAGGCGCTTTTGAGTCTCCTCGGCGATAATAACACTGTGGAGTTATTAACGGTGGCGTAACGCTGTTGGCTCGTGATGGATGGAGGTCCACGAAAAGGCGCCCACAGCAGCAGCTCATTCTGTCGCCCTTTCACGACTGGATTACAAGCTCCGGGGGGAAAAGTGCAGGGGGAAAAGGAGGAGGAAGGAACTTGTGATTACAAAGCCTATGTTTCTCATTTATCCTTTGCTGTCTAATGTCTGCAGTCGATATGGAAAAACTGAAGCTGGAGTTGTTTTCCCGTTTCCCTCGGCCGAGCTGAGAGACGTGCATGGGAGTCCAGAGGTTTAGCGTAAAACTGCGCCGCGATAAGTGCTCCAAAAATAACCGCACTTTTGAAGAACGTGGATGAGCGACGGCCCAGATAAACCAATTTTCCCAAAAACGGAGAAAGGACACGTGCCAGTCTGCGGCGGAGAAGCTCGTCCTGGCCGACGTGGGGCCTCTCTGTGCGGCGTTTGCACGTTCTCCCCACGTCAGCGCCAGTTTCCCTCCAAAAACATGCGCGATACTCGTCCTCTCGGAGGCCAGAACTCCCCTGATGAAGAGATTAGAAATATCTGTGGGACTTTCCTGGTTAAATAATGCTTAAAAATGAATAGATATTGATTATAGTGAGTAAATAAATGCATAAAAAGCTGACTATGAAGCTGAAGTTGTCTCTTATTTACGCTTATAAACCAGGAATTAGTGAACGTCTTTGTGAATTGCTGAGTTCGGCCTAATCAGAATAATTCACCAACATAGGAACTTGCTTTGGTGATTCGGTGCAACATCAAACAATGAACAATGATAAAACAACCTATATAAAATCAAAAAGGGCATGCATTAAGGAAAAACTATTTCAATCTGCAATAGAATCAAAAAATAAAAATAGCCTTACTATTCACACAAAAACCTATGAAAAAATAACCTATGAAAATAAATACATAATTCAGGAATGATTCAGGTGTGACTGTGTTCATGGGATCTGGTGTCGTTCCTCGGCTCCTCGGTTGTTCCGGGTCTACGAGTCGTAAGAGCTCGTGCAAAGACGAGAAGACGAGACGAAATGTGACAGAATTTCAAAAGCAGCTCCAGCCCGGTGGAGACGAGCTTCCGCCCTGAACCACAAAAGGGCTCGTCCTCCGTCTTCCCTCGGGACACTGAAGTCCAAGGGAGATTTCACCTGGGTATGAACATGCAGAGGAGCGGCGATGAAGGGGCCGAGGTGTTGAAGACCGCGGGATTAAAGCTGGGATCAGGTTCAGAGTTCAGAGATTTGCCCGTCGGGTCCGAGGCGGGACCTGTGCGGAGCCGTCCCGGGTGACTCAGCGCGGCTCATGGGTTTAGTGTGAGCACAGAGCCCGGGGGCGGGTCAGAGCGGGACCGTCCCGTGAACACAGGCAAGGACATACAGTACCTGCAGTGTGTAAGCGGCCTTATAATGCACTATATGTATCGGGTAATGCCAGACACGTGACCAGTGCGGCACCCGCGGCCATTTTGGATCGCGCCGTGAAACAAATGCAAACTCCAAAAGATGCATAAAGTGTTCACACATCAAAAGAGTCGTGATGTTTACTGTAAAATTGTGTGTGACAGGTTTTTACGATTTTCAAATGTTGTCTTTATTTGGTGTATTTATACCTGTTTTGTAAATAAAGTATAATTTAGCACCAATAGAGTATGTATTTGTGGAGAAAACGTTGAAAAATCTGTAGAAAATGACAGGAAGTGACATCACACCAGGGAAACTCATTACAGTCAAAGTTTAAACAGAATTTATACAAAGAAACTACTATTCTGACTCTCTAAACATAAATTCAACAAAATACTCATATTCATATTCATACTCACTCACATATTTTGATTTATTAAATAGAAATAGTGACATTAGATGAGTATTGGCCCAGTGTTTGCTGGGTAATTTCCTTGTGCGATGTCATCAAATATAAACAGGTTGTGAAATGGTAAACCTAAAAAGTTAGCTTTTCTGTTTTATAATTTTTAGCTAAATTCAAAATATATTCATGTTAACTGCATTTGAGTTCAATGAGCCGCCCGACCTGCAGGGGGCACTTTAAATTGCAATAACCGCTGCACAAAAGCTGCATTTTAAAACATGGATTTGTGACGTTGTGCACAAACATGAAGAATATGAACTGAAACATGGCTTGTTCTCAAACTTCCAGTGTGTTTGAGCTTCTAGTGCAATACAATAGTGCAATAGTACAATGATCAGCAATATGTACTATAAGTCCACATAAAGCCCTGGTAAAGCCGTGTGATAGACCTGAAACGGCCAGATCTCTGCACTGACAACTGAAACAAATAAACAGCATCTATTTGCAGAATCATCTCCAGCACTAATAAGAGTAAATATAGCCGCAAGCGGCAATGATCGGCCCTCGCCACGCCGCCGCCACACCGCCGCCACGCCGCAAGAGGAGGGGGCGCTAACGTGCCCCAATTGTCCTTTTATTACGCCTACTGCTGAATCTGTGACGCTGTCACATCTTCTCCCCTTTGTTTTACCATCAAAAAGCAATTTTATTTTGAATTCTTGGCAAAATGTGCGGCTTCGCCGCACAGACACCGTGACTCTTTGAATGAAAATGTGGATAACTTTTGATGGTCCTGAAGATGAGTCTCACCAAATTTCAGGTTAATATGTCTAACGCCCTGGGAGGAGTTTGTGAAAGTCTAAAGTGTAAACATGTTCTGGCGATTTCCCCATTGGAATAACATGAAAGGTTTCGATCATCGTTACGGCAACGCCATAACAATTATGACATGGGTCTCATTGACTTTTTTGATGGGGATGCCAAAATTGAGTTGTGTGTCAAATTTCATATAATTTCGCAAAACTAAACATTTAACCTCCATATAAAAGCTGTAGGGGGCGCTGTGGCGCCAAATGAATTTATTTCACTTCAAGTAGGTTTAGGGCAAAGAGTTTAACAACTGATTCTAATTTGACGCAATTCGGACTTTATCTGCGCAAACGGCAGAAATTTTAAATATGGGAGATTTCTGAAATTCTAGCTACAGTTTGCGGCTTCGCCGCACCGAGACCGTGAGAGGTATCAATGTAATTTGGATAACTTTTGATGTCCCACTCCTCAGTAGCATTTTCACCAAATTTCAGCTTTTTAGGGCCAACGCCCTGGGAGGAGTTCGTAAAAGTACGACGTTTGGAAAAACTCCGAAGTCATGTTTAGCCATTTTTGAAGCAATATGGCCGACATTTGGTTCGGGGGACGGCGTTGCCGTAATAATATTTTTTACTTCTCTTGTCACCATCTACCTCTGCGCCAAATTTATGATTCTACAATCAGATTTTTTTTGGGTCATTTCCCATCTCTCAATGCATTTTTGGTACATTTGGTGGCGCTGACGCGCCAATTTTTTTTATTTTAGAAAAGGGAAATAGCCAGAATGTAGAGAGGCACGATTTTTAGAGGTGTGCAAATTTTTGTGACTTTTCGTCAATGTTCACTGGGTGAAAAATAGGGGGGTTGGTCCCGAGAAGAAGAAGAAGAAAGAAAGAAAGAATAATATTCCGATGCGAAAACAATGTTTCCCATTTTTCAAATATCATAAACTATACATTTTCGGAAAGCGCTCGCGCTTTCCTACCTCATGGTGTGGGTCCCTGGTCACTGACGGGTACTTTCGATAATTTTGAGTGGGCTCCGCCCACTTTGTGTTTTTGGCCCTCTATACAGTAATAATGTTCAATTTTTGCATTACATGCTTATATGCACGGAACATGCAAGAGATGGGGAACGTATTCGTGAGCTACTTAGCGCAAATGAGTGCTTTATATGGGGATGACGACCGCTTCGCGGTCGTCATCCCAATGTAAAGTGCTCGTTTAGTGCGAACTTTTGCACGGGCTTCGCCCGTTTACAACGGTAATGTTCCATTTTCCTACAACTAATTAGTATGCACGGGGCGTGCATGAGTGGAGGAGTGCGTTAGTGAGTGTTTGGAAGTGGGCGAGCGCTTCGCGCTCGATTTCGTGCGCACTACGTGCGCACTTTCGCAGCCGTGCTTCGCACGGCCTTACGAGATTAATAGGCCTCTCGCCAGCTTGTGGCGCTCGGGCCTAATAAAGCTGTACATTATATTCTGTTGTTAATGGGGCTTATTGAAATGCTGTTTTGCGCCTGTAGCAGTCCAAACGTCTCCTCACTGTCCCAACACAACCGCCTCCTCGTGCTCCAGGACAAACATCTGAATTATGAGCGTAAAGCAACAACAAAAAGCCGACTCGGGATCTGATTTTGTGGCTTTGAAGTCCCTCCGCTGGCTCCTCTCTTTGTGTGAACGCTGCGTCGAAATG